>NC_063369.1:18620219-18658910 GCF_021869965.1 Rhincodon typus
AGTTAGTGCAGCGTTGGTAAGTGTTAATGTCATAGAGTCACAGAATCATAAGAGTTGTCTTCGGTCCAACTTGTCTGTGCTGACCAGATATCCTAGATTAATCGAGTCACGTTTTGCCAGCATTTGGCCCCTATCCCTCTCATAGGAAGGACAAATGCAATATCCCCACCAACACATGGGAATTGTTTGCTTTAGAATGCACAAACTGAAGAAGAAGCATTTGCGAATGCACCAGCCACTTCAAGCGTCACCAAGTGGAGAATAAGCAGCGGAAAAAGTGTGCAGAATCCAGCATGACCCCACCACACCCCCTCCTCAAACACCACCCTGCCCCTTGAGGTGGGAGTGTTGGCAGTTCCAGTGATGGGACCAAGCAGCCACCGCAGAGTTCACTTATCCCTAGAGCAGCGGCAGGTCTTGGTGGCACAGTGGTTAACACTGCTGCCTCACAGCACCAGGGGCCCGGGTTTGATTCCACCCTCGGGCGACTGTCTGTGTGGAATTTGCATGTTTTCCCCGTGTCTGCGTGGGTTTGCTCCGGTTTCCTTCCACAGTCCAAAGATGTGCAGGCTAGATGGATTGGTCAGGCTAAATTGCCCATAGTGTTCAGGGAGGTGCAGGACTAGGTGGATTAGCCATGGGAAATGGAATAGGGTGTGTTGGGGTGGGGGGTGGTTCTGGCTGGGATGCTCTTTTGGAGGGAAGGAAGGTGGGTGCAGACTTTCTCTGCACTGTAAGGATTCTATTACGAAGTCATCCTTAATCCTGACGGACTGCCAGAAAAGGATGTGATTGACTCAGGCTCCCTTCCCTAAGGGCACTGTGGGTGTTCCTACGTCAAATGGATTGCAGCGGTTCAAGAAGACAGCTCACCATCACCTTCTCAAGGGCAACTAGGAACGGGCAATAAATGCTGGGCCAGCCAGCAACACCCAGACACTGTGAATAAGTAAAAGCTGGTAAGGTATATAATGAAGTGGACAAATCTAGAAGATGGCAACATGATATAAAGGGCCATGAAATGGAATAGTGATGAAACTAAAAGTGAGAGACCAATATGACCGCAGACCAACCAAAACATGGACTGAACTTCCTTTCAGAATCCCCAGTCCTCTCTGTGTGACAGTGGGGATTATTATACAGAACAAGTATCAGTCCTGTCACAGCTCAGAGTAGCTGTGAATTCTCCTCAGCAATCATGTCAGCAGTAACTAAGGACGAGGTTCAGGAAGAAATTAACAGTCCAGGCTTGGGTGTAAAGACAGAGTGATTTCATGTGTGATTTTGTGAATTAATACTGCATACCCATAAATGTATTGAAAATCAGACCTCAAATGGATTCAGGAGAGATGGGATTAGTGGTGAAAGTTTGGGAGGTTGGTGGAGCATCTCTTTAAGAGGTTAGGTGAGAGTGATTCACTGGCATTGGCTGTGCTCCTGTTGTCTGTCGATGTTGGTTTGGAGTTAAACCCCTCTGTGCACAGACATTATAACCATTCTGTTCAACTAGAAACCAACTCTTCTTTCAATTATAATCTGTTTCTTTCTAATTATTTGAAAAGTTGTTGGAAGAAAGAGCAAAAAGAACAATAACATTAATGCATTAGTGAATGATAAGTCTGAGCCGATATTAAATCATTTTATCTGTGTGTTGTAACTTAACATTGGTGAACCCTTTCTCTCTCTCTCTCTCTCTTTCTGAGTTTTCTCTTGATGTTTTTCCTCCTGGCCTGGAGAACTGCATGTGAGACAATCTATTTTACTGACTTTGCCTTTGCCAAGGGTGTGTTTATGGGATGTTACGAGGTTGGAACAGTTAGTGTTTAGTAGTTAAACATTCTATTATTCTGTTAAGCTTTCCAATCAAGCTAAGTTGTTCCAATTTCTCCTTTCTTTCGGTGTCTTATAACTGCAGTGTACGAATAAAGCGTGTTTTGCTTCAGACTGGTAGTTTGACCAATCACATTGCATCTGAAATGCTACATCTGGCACTTGACTTTAAAATAAGAAAAAGTTCGGGTCTAGGCTATCTCCTATTTTGAGAGGGTTAGCTCTGGTCCAGAACATTATGGAGACCAGAACTGTACACAGTAACTTCAAAGGCAATCCAACCAAAGCTTTACACAAAATGTTTCCATACTTTAAGCTAATACCTCTACAAATGAACCCAAACATTTTGCTGGCTTCCTGTAACTTTGTTAACCTTACATTTTCCCACATTATGTTCCACCTGCCAAGTTTTTGCCTATTTCTTTCCATATCTTTCCATTTCTTTCCATTCTTTCCATATTTCTGTCCATATCCCTCTGCCAATTCCCTATGCCGTTCTCACCACTTGCCTTCCCATCCATGGAGACAGAACAACCCAACGTTTCGACTCTACCTGGCCCTTCATCAGAGCTGACATGAAGTATAATGGGGGCAACATTTATGCTATAGTTGGGGAGAGGTGCGGATGTGGGGGTGGTGGGGTATAGAGGGCCAGTGGAGAAAAGATCTTGATAGTTCAGATTAGTTAAGAAAGGAAATACACATGTGTTGTCTCAATGGTTAGCACCGCTGCCTCACAGCGCCAAGGACCCGGGTTCGATTCCAGCCTCTGGCGACTGTCTGTGGGGAGTTTACACATTCTCCCCGTGTCTGAGTGGGTTTCTGGCGGGTGCTCTGGTTTCGTCCCACAGTCTAAAGATGTGTAGGTTAGAGTGAGTTGGCCGTGCTAAATTGCCCATAGCGTCCAGGGATGTGCAGGCAGGGTGGATTAGTCATGGGAAATGCAGAATTAGGGACAGGGGAGGGGGTCTGGGTCGAATGCACTTTGAAGAGTTGGGGTGGGCATGTTGGGCCGAGTGGTCATTTCCACACTTGAGCGATTCTATTGTATGGCTGTGGATGTGAGTTCTAACAAACATCTCGTTGAATACCAGCAGTGAAATGGAAAGCAAGGAAGATGCACATCCCCAACCCTCAACTGTAAGCATAAATGCTGTCCCCTCCACACTTCCCTTCAGCTCTGATGAAGAGTCTTCTCAACTTGAACTGTTAGCTTGCTGTCTCTCTCCCTGGTCGCTGTCTGACCCGCTGTGATCTCCAGCATGTTGTTGTCTTCAGGAGAGATTCCAGCATCTGCAGTGATTGTTACTATATAGTTTCTTCCTTTCTAGTTATAGTTATTAATTATTTCACACCTCTTTCTATCCTAAATGTAATGATGTATTTTCAATCTCTTTTTCTCATTACAAATCCACCATCTTCATCCCTCTGATAGACATCAAAGCAAAACAATTATTTAATAATTTGTTGATTCTTCGCTTATGAAGAAAGATTGATTAGTATGGGACTGTACGAAATGGAATTTAGAAGAATGAGGCACAGTATCATAGAAATATATAAAATTACGAAGCGAGTAGAGAAAATAGAAGCAGGGAGGTTGTTTCCACTGGCAGGTGAAACTAGAACGAGGGGGCATCACCTCAAAATTAGGGGGAGCAGGTTCAGGACTGAGTTGAGGAGGAACTTCTTCACCCAAAGGGTTGTGAATCTGTGGAATTCCCTGCCCAGTGAAGCAGCTGAGTCTACCTCATTGAATGTTTTTAAGGCAAAGTTCGATAGATTTTTGAACAAGTAAAGGAATTAAAGGTTACGGTGAGTGGGTGGGTAAGTGGAGCTGAATCCACGAAAGGATCAGCCATGATCTTATTGAATGGCGGAGCAGGTTTGAGGGGCCATATGGCCTACTCCTGCTCCTGTTTCTTATGTTCTTATATTCTTATGTAATGCTGCCATTTTGTTGTACTTTCCTGAGAGTTTAATGTATGCACCCATTTGTGGTCCCATCCCTCTCCTGACTTTTATTTGTTATTTCTGGGCAATAATTAATTCAGACCATAGGGGCCTCACCCTTCAGTTGTGAAGAAGAGTCATACTGGACTTGAGATGTTAACTCTGTTTCTGTCTCCACACATGCTGACAGACTTGTAGAGTTCCTGCAGTACTCTCTGCGCCTGCTTCAGATTTAAAATTGTTGGATGATATCAGGCACTTGGAAGCGGGCATAGGTTTAAGTTGAGAGGGGAGAGATACAGAAGGGTCCAGAGGGACAACTTCTTTCACACAGAGAGTGGTGAGCATCTAGAACAGGCTGCCAGAGGTAGTGGTGGAAGTGAGTACAATTTTGTCATTTAAGAAACATTTAGACAGATACATGGAAGGGATGGATACAGAGGAATATGGACCAAAAGCAGGCAAATAGGATTAGATTAATTGTGAAAACTGGGTGGCACGGGCAAGTTGGGCCAAAGGGCCTGTTTCCATGCTGTAGACCTTTGTGTCTCTGTGACCTATAAGGAGGATAGTGAGAAATTTAAGACAGGTTGGTGCATGGCTTAATGCAGAAGACCCTGAGATGGTTCATTTCGATTTGGAGTATGAGGAAAGGAGATATAAAATAAAAGGTCACAATTCTGAAGCAGGTCTATGTGCACAAATCATTGGAAGTGACAGAACAGTTTGAGAAGTTGAAGATAAATTGCAGACAATGCTGAGCTTCATAGCTTCAGAGTGTAGAGAAGAAAAACAAGCACATGATACTAAGCCTGTATGTACTGTTACACCCCCAGCTGGAGTGTTCGGTCCAGTTTTCGGCACCAGACCAAGGGATAGGAGGTGAAAGTATTAGAGAGGGTGTAGAAGGATGGGTCCAGAGATGAGGGATTTCCACTGTGTGGATTGCATGGAGATTCTGGGTGCTGATCTCCTCGGAGAAGATAAGATCAAGAGGAGATTTGTACGAGGCACCCCTGTGGAGTCTGGACAGAGTCGATAGAGAGCATGAAAGAAAAGCAGAGGAGAAAGTACAAGATTCATTGATAGGGGGCAGATGTGAGTAATACAACACACTCACAGCCACCTCAATAACCCTGAGTTTGTCTAAAACAGTGCCCTGATTTATACTGAGAGCCATTCACCATTCAGTCCTGTGCTCACTGACTCCAGGTTTGGTGAGGCTTAGTTTGAAAATTCTGGTCCTCGTTTTCAAATGCCTTCACAACACCACACCTTTCTATCCCCAAGACGTCAAGTTAAGTGTCAAATTTTGCTCACCTTCCTGTGGAGAGAATGAGCCTCCACTAGGCTTAAAACCTCAAATTCTGACCCTTTTGAGCATCCCCAGTTTTAATCACTGGTGGCCATGCCTGACCCTAAACTCTGGAACTTCCCCAGTAAATCTCTCCACCTCTCTGTTCTCCTTTAAGACACTCCTTTGACCAAGCATTTGGTCTGTCTTAAGGTTATATGGAGAAAGACTGCAGAAAGCTACAGCACAGAGGGATTTGGTGGGTTCTGTGTGTATAAATTACTACAGGCTAGCATCCAAGTTCAGTGGCAACTGGCTTTTATTTCAAGCAGAGTTGAGCATAAAAACAGGGAGATCTTGCTAAGTCTATGCAAGGCACTAGTCAAACCATGGTTGGAATATGGTGAACAATTTTGGGCCCTTTATCTGTGAATGAATGTACTGACGTAGGAGACAGTCCAGAGAATTGTGTTGATTTAGGGTTCAGAGGGATTTTTCTGATGAGAAGAGGTTGAGTATATTGGGCCTGTACTCACTGAAGTTTCGAAGAATGAGAGGTGACCTTATTGAATTACACAAGATTCTTGGGTGACATGATAGGGTAGATATTTAGATATTGTTTCCCCTTGTTAGGAGTGTCTAGAACCAGATGGTATAATCTCAGGGTAAAGGGGTCTCGCATTTAAGACAGAAATGAGGTTTTTTTTCTCTCGGAGGGGAATGAATCAGTGGAATTTTTTTTACTGCAGAGGGCTGTTGGGGCTGAGTCATTTAGTACCAGAAAGAAGACAGAGTGTGAAGTCCTTATTTTTGTTGTTTGTAGTTTGTTTAGGAATAAAGAGAGAGAGGTAGAGAGAAATCTGATCTGGTAAGTAGTTGAGGAATTTTTTTCTCAGTTTATTGTTTGCAGTTGTGAGGATCACAATGGCAGGAGAACTCAGTCAGCCCTGTGGAACGCACCTCCTGCAATTTGTGGGAAATCAGGGGCACCGAAAGTCTCCATGGTGACCACACATACCTGTAGTACATTCAGCTGTATGCAGTGCCTGGAGCTGCAGATGGACTCACTATGGAGCACTATGGATAGCATGTTTAAACAGCTGGTCAGACCACAAGTAAGGGCTGCACAGGCAGGAAAGTGCTGGCTGACCACCAAGGAGGCAATGGCCTAGTGGTATTATTGCTGGACTGTTAATCCAGAGACCCAGGTAATTTTCTGGGGACCTGGGTTCAAATCCCACCATGGCAGTTGGTGGAATTTGAATTCAATAAATATCTAAATATAAATTACAGAGACTTCGTTAAGGGATTGGCAGGATACAGATGTTTCAGGCAGGATAGAGGGGGATATAAAAGGGGTGGGAAGTTGCACTACTTGTTAAGGAGAATATCACAGCTGTACTGCAGGAGGACACCTTGGATGGCTCATACTGCGAGGCAATCTGGGTAGAGCTCAGGAACAGGAAGGGTTTAATCATAATGTTTGGGGTTTATTATAGGCCTCCCAACAGCCACCAGGAGACAGAAGAACAGATATGTCGGCAGATTTTGGCAAGATGTAAAAGTAACAGGATTATTGTCATAGGTGATTTTAACTTCCCATATATTGACTGGGACTCACTCAGTGCTTGGGCCGCGCATAGGGCAGAGTTTGTAAGGAGCATCCAGGAGGGCTTCTTGAAACAATATGTAGATAGTCCGACTAGGAAATGGGCCGTACTGGACCTAGCACTGGGGAATGAGCCTGTCCAGGTGGTCGCCATGTCAGTAGGGGAGCAGCTTGGGAACAGTGATCACAATTAGGTAAGTTTTAAGGTACTGATGGATAAAGATAAGTGTGGTTGTCAGGTGAAGGTGCTACATTGGGGGAAAGCTAATTACAACAATATTGGGCAGGAACTGAAGAATGTAGATTGGAGGCAGACATTTGAGGGCAAATCAACATCTGTATGTGGAAGGTTTTCAAGTGTAAGTTACTCAGAACTCAGGACCGGTACGTTCCTTTAAGGATGAAGGATAAGTATGGCAAGTTTAGGGAACCTTGGATAACAAGAGATATTGTGAGCCTAATCAAAAAGAAAAAGGAAGCATTTATCACGATAGGAGGCTGGGAACACATAAAGCAAGGGTGGAATACAAGGAAAGTCAGAAGAAACTTAAGCAAGGAGTCAGGAGGACTAAAAGGAGCCATGGCAAGTCATTGGCCAACAGGATTAAGGAAAATTCCAGGGCTTTTTATACATATATAAAGAGTAAGAGGGTAGCCAGGCAGTGGGGTGGCCCACTCAAGGATAGGGAAGGGAATTAATGTGTGGATCCAGAAGAAATGGGCAAGGTATTAAACTGTGTCAGTATTCACCATAGAGAAGGACTTGATGATAATGGATTGATGATAATGAGATGGGTGATAAGTCGAGGGAAGGATGTGTAGATAGTTTGGGTCATGTTGAGATCAAAAGGGAGGAGATATTGGGGGTCTTGAAAAAATTTAAGGTAGACAAGTCCCCAGGGCCTGATGGGATATACTCCAGAATACTGAGAGAGGCAAGGGGAGGGAATTGCTGGGGCCTTGAGGGAAATCTTTGTATCCTCATTGGCTACAGGGGAGGTCCCAGAGGATTGGAGAATAGCCAATGTTGTTCCTTTGTTTAAGAAGGGTGGCAGGGATAATCCAGCTAATTCCAGGCCAGTGAGCCTTATGTTAGTAGTAGGGAAATTCTAGGAGAGGATTCTTTGAGACAGGATTTACTCCCTCTCTTGAAATCACTGGGCGTATTAGTGAGAGGCAACATGGTTTTGTGAAGGGGAGGTTGTGTCTCACTAACTTGGTTGAGTTTTTTGAGGAAGATGATCGATGAGGGTAGGGAAGTGGATGTTGTCTCCATGGACTTCAGTAAGGCCTTTGACAAGGTTCCTCATGGCAGGCTGATACAGAACGTAAAGTCACACGGGGTCAGAGGTGAGCTTGTAAGATGGATAAAAAACTGGTTCAGTCATAGAAGACAGAGGGTAGCAGTGGAAGGGTTCGTTTCTGAATGGATGGCTGTGACTAGTGGCATTCCTCAGGGAATAGTATTGGGACCTTTGCTGTTTATATTATATATAAATGATTTGGAGGAGAATGTAACTGGTCTGATTAGTAAGTTTGTTGATGACACAAAGGTTGTTGGAATTGCGGATAGCGATGACGACTGTTAAAGGATACAGCAGGATATAGATCGGTTGGTGTCCTGGGCAGAGAGATGGCAGATGGAGTTTAATCCGGAGAAATGTGAGGTAATGCATTTTGGAAGATCTAATCCAGATGGAAAATATTCAATAAATGGCAGAACCCTGAAGCGTACTGGTAGGCAGAGGGATCTGGGTGTACGGGCACACAGGTCACTGAAAGTGGCAGCACGGGTGGAGAAGGTAGTCAACAAGGCATATGGCATGCTTGTCTTCATCGGCCAGGGCATTGAATTTAAAAATTGGCAGATAATGTTGCAGCTTTATAGAACCTTAGTTAGGCTGCATTTGGAATATTGTGTTCAGTTCTGGTCGTCACTCTACCAGAAGGATGTGGTGGCTTTGGAGAGGGTACAGAAAAGATTTACCAAGATGTTGCCTGGTATGGTGGACATTAGCCATGAGGAGAGGTTGGAGAAACTTGGGTTGTTCTCACTGGAACGACAGAGGTTGAGGGGGGACCTGACAGAGGTCTACAAGATTATGAAGGTCACAGACAGAGTGGACAGTCAGAAGCCTTTTCCCAGGATGGAAGAGTCAGTTACCAGGGGCCATGGGTTTAAGGTGCAAGGGGCAAGGTTTAAAGGTGATGTACAAGGCAAGTATTTTATGCAGAAAGTAGTGGGTGCCTGGAACTCGCTGCTGGGGGAGATAGTGGAAGCAGATACTATAGTGACTTTTAAAGGGCGTCTTGACAAATATATGAATAGGATGGGAATAGAGGGATACAGTCCCCGGAAGAGTAAGGGGTTTTAGTTGTGACGGACAGCATATCGGTGCAGGCTTGGAGGGTCGAAGGGCCTGTTCCTGTGCTGTAATTTTCTTTGTTCTTTGTTCTATCTGGAATTAAGAATCTAATGATGATCATGAATCCATTGCCGATTGTCAGGAAAATGCCGTCTGGTTCACTAATGACCTTTAGGGAAGGAAACTGCCATCCTTACCTGGTCTGGCCTACATGTGACTCCAGACCCACGGCTATGTGGTTGACTCTTAACCGCCCTCTGGGCAATTAGGGATGGGCAATAAATGCTGGCTTAGCCAGCGATGCCCTCATCCCCTGAATGAATAAAGAAAGAGACTAGTAAGTATGGGCAGGTAATGCAGGAGTCCCTGGGGCTATCCCCCTCTCAAACGGATATACCATATTGGATAGAACATAGAACATAAAACAGTACAGCACAGTACAGGCCCTTTGGCCCACGATATTATGCCGAACTTTTACCCTAAACCGAATGTCTATCTAACCTCCACCCCTACCTAATACTATCATCCATTTGCCTATCTAATAGCCGCTTAAATGCCCCTAATGAGGCCAACTCCACTACCCTCTCCAGAAATGCATTCCATGCCCCTACCACTCTCTGAGTAAAGAACCTACCTCTGACGTCTCCCCTATATTTACCTCCACTCACTTTAAAACTATGCCCCCTCATAATAGCTACCTCCACCCTAGAAAAAACTCTCTGGCTGTCCACTCTATCTGTACCTCTGATCATTTTGTACACCTCTATCAAGTCACCTCTCATCCTTCGTCGTTCTAAACAGAAAAGCCCGAGCTCTCTCAACTTTTCCTCGTAAGACCTTCCCTCCATTACAGGCAACATCCTGGTAAATCTCCTCTGCACCTTTTCCAACGCTTCCACATCTTTCCTGTAATGAGGTGATCACAACTGGACACAATACTCCAGATGTGGCCGAATCAGGGTTTTGTATAGCTGGAGCATAACTTCACGGCTCTTGAACTCAATCCCCCTATTAATGAAAGCTAACACACCATGCACCTTCTTAACAACTCTATCCACCTGGGTGGCAGCTTTCCGGGAACTGTGGACATGAACCCCAAGATCCCTCTGCTCCTCCACCCTACCAAGAATCTTCCCGTTAACCCTGCATTCTGCTTTCAAATTTGTCCTTCCAAAATGAATCACCTCACACCTTTCAGGGTTAAACTCCATCTGCCACTTCTCAGCCCAGCTGTGCATCCTATCGATGTCCCTTTGTAACCTCGAACATCCCTCCGCACTATCCACAACTCGATCCACCTTCATATCGTCCGCGAACTTACTAATCCACCCTTCCACTCCTACATCCAAATCGTTTACAAAAATCACAAATAGAAGAGGACCCAGAACAGATCCTTGTGGTACACCACTCGTAACTGAGCACCATGTTGAATATTTTCCGTCCACTACCACCCTTTGTCTTCTAAGGGTCAGCCAATTCTGAATCCAATCTGCCACATTTCCCCCTATCCCATGCCTCCTTACTTTCTGCATGAGCCTACCATGGGGAACATTATCAAATGCCTTACTTAAATCCATGTATACCACATCCACTGCTCTACCTTCATCCAAGTGTTTGGTCACCTCTTCAAAGAACTTAATAAGGTTTGTGAGGCATGATCTACCCCTCACAAATCCATGATGACTATCATGAATCAAACTGTGCCTTTCCAAGTGATCATAAATCCTATCTCTCAGAGCCCTTTCCAATAATTTTCCCACCACTGAAGTAAGAGTAACTGACCTGTAATTTCCGGGGTTATCCCTGTTCCCTTTTTAGAACAAGGGAATGACGTTTGCCACTCTCCAATCTTCCGGCACTATACCCGTGAACAGTGAGGATGAAAAGATCATCGCCAAAGGTCCTGCGATCTCTTCCCTCATTTCCCATAGAATCCTTGGATAAATCCCATCAGGCCCGGGGGATTTATCTATCTTCAAGTTCCTCAAAATTCCTAGTACATCTTCCTTCCTAACATCCACCTCCTCTAGCTTACCAGCCTGTTTCACACTGTCATCCCCTACAACTAGGTCCCTCTCAGTTGTGAATACTGAAGAAAAGTATTCATTAAGGACCTCTCCTATCTCTTTAGGCTCTGTGCACAAATTCCCTTTACAATCCTTGATCGTCCCTACCCTTTCTCCAGTCATTCTCTTATTCCGCACGTACGTGTAAAAAGCCTTGGGGTTTTCCTTGATCCTATCTGCCCAGGTTTTCTCATGCCCCCTTATAGCTCTCCTAAGCCCTTTCTTCAGTTCCTTCCTGGCTAACTTGTATCCCTCTGGAGCGTTTTCCGATCCTTGTTTCCTAAACCTTATATAAGCATCCTTCTTCCACTTAACTTGTCGTTCAACCTCGCTCGAGAACCAAGGTTCCCTCACGCGACCGCATCTTCCCTGCCTGCTAGGGACAAGCATATCAATCACACGCAGTATGCAATCCTTAAACAATCTCCACATTTCTGTAGTGCTCTTCCCTGATAGCCTCTGTTACCATTTTATGTTACCCAGTTCTTGCCTAACAGAATTATAATTACCCTTCCCCAATTATAAACATTACCCTGCTGTATGTACGTATCCTTTTCCATGATTATTGTAAAAATAACAGAGTTATGATCGATCCCGCCAAAATGCTCTCCTACCAACAGGTCTAACACTTGGCCCAGTTCATTACCAAGCACCAAATCCAACAAAGGTGGCCTCTCCTCGTGTTGGTCTATCTACGTACTGTGCGAGGAATCCTTCCGGAACACACTGGGCAAAATCCGCTCCATCTAAACTACTACAACTAAAAAGTTTCTAGTCATTATTTGGAAAGTTGAAGTCACCCATGACTACAACCCTGTGACTTCTGCACCTTTCCAGTATCTGCCTCCCCAAATCTGCTCCTTCACTTCTCTGCAGCTATTAGGGGGTCTGTAAAAAAACCCCCAACAAAGTGACTGCTCCTTTCTTGTTCCTGACCTCAACCCAAACTGACTCTGTAGACATATCATTTTTGAACTGCCTTTCAGTAGCTGCTATACTAGCCCTGACTAGCAATGCCATTCCCCTGCCTCTTTTCCCACCCTCCCTATTTCTTTTAAAGCATCTAAATCCCAGAACTTCCAACAACCATTCCTCTCCCCGAGTTACCCAAGTTTCTATAATGGCCACAACATCGTAGTTCCAAGTACTGACCCATGCTCCAAGTTCATCCTCCTTACTTCTGATACTTCTAGCATTGAAGTATACACACCTCAAACCATCCCTGTGTCCACAATTACGCTCCATTGACCACATTTCTTTATTAACAACCTCACTCCGTGTTGTGTCTGTTGGAAGGTTGAATACCTCATCCTCTGAATTACTAATCTGGTTCCCCACACCCTGCCAATCTAGTTTAAACCATCCCGTATAGCTCGAGCAAACCTCCCTCCCAGGATATTTGTGCCCTTCCGGTTCAGGTGCAACCCATCCTTACTGTACAGGTCCCACCTTCCCCAGAATGTGCTCCAATTATCCACATAATGGAAGCCCTCCCTCCTACACCAGCCCTGTAGCCGCGTGTTTAGCTGCACTCTCTCCCTGTTTCTTACCTTGTTATCCCGTGGTACTGGTAGTAATCCAGAGATAACTACCCTGTTTGTCCTGGACTTCAGCTTCCAACCTAACTCCCTGTACTCGTTTTTCACATTCTCAGTCTTTTATCTACCTATGTCATTGGTACCGATGTGTACCATGACTGCTGGTTGCTCACCCTCCCCCTTAAGGATCTTGAAGACACGATCCGAGACATCACGGACCCTGGCATCCGGGAGGCAACATACCATCCGTTCTGTCTGTGCCTCTTACTGTTGAATGCCAATGCCCGAATATATTAGTTCACTTCCTGGCTCGCGCTCTCTCCACTTCTGAAAGCAAGAAGGCCGCTGCTGCACGAAGTGAGTTTTTATAGGGAAAAGCATACCTTCCCGACTGCACCCTGGCTCGCACTCTCTCCACTCCCACCGCTGAACGCGTAGATACTGTTGTGGGGACTGGCCACTCTGGAGAAAGCAGCCCAACAGCCAGGTTTGTGGTACCAGAAGAAAAAAGCTGGGAGAGCTTTAATGATGGGGAACTGGATTGTAAGGGGAGCTCTCGGATAGTTTTGTGGCAACAAACGAGACTGTTGAATGTTATGTTGCCTCCCTGGCTCCAGGGTGAGGGATGTCTCAGATTGGATGCAGGGCTTTCTGAAGGGGGAGGGTGAACAGCCAGCAGAGATGGTACATGTTGCTACCAACAACATGGGTAAAAAATGAAAGAAATAATGTCCTGCAACAGGAATTTAGAGAATTAGGAAGAGGAGGACTATCAAGATTGTAATCTCCAGATTACTTCCAGTGCCACATGCTCCTGAGTATAGGAGTAGAAAGATGGATCAGATGAACGTGTAGGTAAAGGAATGGTGTCGGAGGGAGGGCTTTAGATTTGTGGATCATTGCGACAGTTTCTGGGGAAGGTGGAACCTGAGCAAGCTGGACAGGTTACACCTGAACCAGAATGGGTCCAATATCCTTGCTGGGAGGTTTTCTTGTAGTCTTGGCGAAATTTTAAAACTGATTTGGCAGTAGAACGGGGCACAGAGTAGATCTAAAGACAGGAGTATGGTCCAATCAGGTACAGAAGGAATACTGGGCCAGTCCAGCAGGCAGAGAAGACATGGGCATGATAAAGCACATGGGAGGGCTGGAAAGCTAAATTGTATCGATTTTTAATGCAAAGAGCAAAACTGGTAAAGCACATGAACTTACAGCATTGATCAACACAGGGGAATATGATATTGTTACAGTCACTGAGATATGGTTGAAGAAATTTCAGGACTGACAACTCAACATTTCAGGGTATAGATGTTTCAGGCACGGTGAGGGGAGATGTAAGAGAAATAGAGTCATTGCATTATTGATAAGGGAGACCATTACTGCAGTAATGAGGGAGGATGTCGTAGGAGGCTCTTAAAAAAGACCACCTGGGTAGAGCTTAGAAATAAAAAAGGATGATTATCTTGCTGTGATTACACAACAAGCCTCCCAACAGGAAGGGGGAGATATGTAGGCCAATCACAGAGAGGTATGAAAAGAATAGTGTTCGAGTTGAATAGGATCTCTACTTTGCTAAATTAACTGGGATTGCCTGCGTGTGAAAGGATTCAATGGGGTTGAATTTTTAAACTGCATCCAGGAGTCATTTTTGTGCCAGTACATAGACAGTCCTGCTAGAGATAATGTGGAGGTGCCGGTGTTGGACTGGGATGAACAAGGTCAGAAGTCACATGACACCAGGTTATAGTCCAACAGGTTTATTTGAAATCACAAGCTTTCGAAGCGGTGCCCCCTCATCAGGTGATGAGGCTAGAGATGAGGCAGTGCTGGACCTAATTCCAGGGCATAAAACTGGTCAAATGGTTGAAGTGTCAGTAGGTAAGCATTTTGGGGACAGCGACCTTAACTCTAAGTTTCAAAGTCATTATGGAAAAGGATAAGGATTACGCAGAAATTAAATGTCTAAATTCCCCTAAGGCTAATTTCAATTAGGCCAATTTCAACATTATTAGAAAGGATCTGGCAAACACAGATTGGGAGTAGCTACTTGCAGGTAAATCTACATTTGGAAAGTGGGAGTCTTTTAAAATTAGGAGTGAGAGTTCAGGGTCAGCTTATTCCTCTAAGAGTGAAGGGCAGGGGCCACAGGTCCACCAAACCCTGGATGTCAAGGGGTATCAAGAGTTTGCTATAGTAAAAGAAGGAAGCATATGTCAGGTACAGGGCATTACAAACAGAGGAAGTATAGAGAGTGTAGAGTGTATCTATAAAGGAAATTAGGAGGGCAAAGAGGGGCCATGAAATATCTTTGGAAGATAGGAAGAAGAAAACCAAAACACTATAAGAATATAAAGAGCAGGAGGATTCCCAGGGAAAGTTTGGGACCAATTAGAGATCAAAGGAACAACCTGTGAATGAAGCCAGTGGACATGGGTGAGATCTTAAATTAATACTTCTCTTCTGCATGCACAAAGGAGAATGATATTGTCGCCGAGGGTTTTAGTTGGTATGGTGAGGTTCTAGAACGTGCTCAGATTAATAAGGAGGAGGTATTAGATGTTTTATCTGGTATAAAGCTGTATAAATCCCCTAGGCCTGATGTGATCTATCCCAGGCTGCTATGGGAGGCAAGGCAGGAGGGTGCTGGAGCCCTGGCAGAGATATTTAATACTTCACTGGCCGCAGGTGAAGTGCCAGATGACTGGAGGATAGTAGATGTTGTTCCTTTGTTCAAGAAGGGCAGCAGGGTTAGGCCAGGCACATGCAGACCGGTTAGTCTGATAAGAGTGGTAGGGAAATTACTGGAAACAATTCTGAGCGGCAAGATTAATTAACACTTCGAAAGGTAGGGATTGATCAGTGATAGCATGGATTTGTTAGAGGGAGATCCTGTCTGACTAATTTTGTTGAGTTTTTTGAAAAGGTGAGTAATAATATTGATGAGAGTGGTGCAGTTGATGGGTTTACATGGACTTCAGTAAGGCCTTTGAGAAGTTCTCCATGGAAGGCTGGTCCAAAAGAGAAGAGCCCATGAGGTCCAAGGCAAATTACAAACTGGATCCAAAATTGGCTTGCAGATAGGAGGTGAGAGTGAGATGGAGGGTTGATTTTGTGATTGGAAGTCTGTGACCAGTGGTGTACCACAGGGTTGGATGTTGGGACATTGCTGGTTGTCATGTACATTAATGACTTAGACATGAATGTAAAAGGTTTAATTAGAAAATTTGCAGATGACATGAAAATTAGGATGTTGTTGATAGTGAGGATGGTCTCAGACGACAGTCTGATATTGATAGCTGGTAAACTAGACACAGCGATGGCAAATGGAATTTAATCCTAATAATGCATTCTGAGATGTCCAATAAGGACAGGTTTACACAATGAATGGTTAGTACCTTGGGAGTATTGAGGAACAAAGGGACTTTGATGTACAAGTCCATAGATCCCTGAAGGTATCAGCTCGAGTAGATAGGGGAGTGAAGAAGGCATATGGAATGCTTGGCTTCGTTATCCAGGGTGTGGAATATAGGAGCAAGGAAGTCTTGTTACAACTTTATAAAACATTGATCAGGCCACATATGGAACACTGTATGTAGTTCTGGTCGCCACACTATCACCTGTGATTGCACTGGAGACGGTGCAGAATAGATTCACCGGATGATGCCTGGGATGGAAAGTCTCAGTCATGAGGAGAGACTGGATGGGCTGGTTTTGTTGCCTTTAGAGCAGAGGAGGCTGAAGGGGATCTGTATGAGGCATATAAAATTATGAGAGGTATGCACAGTGTAGTTAGTCAGAATCTCTTTCCTATGGCAGGCATGTCTAAGACCAAAGAGCATTGATTTAAGGTGAGCAGTAAGTAGGGACCTGAAGGGAAAAATGTTTCTCACCCAGAGGATGATAGAAATATGGAACACACTGCCTGAGAGGGTGGTGAAGACAGGTACTCTTACAACAGTTACAAATCATTGGAGGGACAAGCACTTAAAATGTAGGTCATAGGAGGCTATGAGTCAAGTGCAGATAAATGGGATCAGTGTAGGTTTATGTTTGTTGGTTGGTATACACACTGTGGGCTGAAGGGCTGTTTCTATACTGTATGCCTATGAGTCTATATTCAAGACTGCAATTAATTCGTATTTATCTACATTTGGAAAGTGGAAATCTCTTAAAATTAGTGTGGTGAGAGTTCAGGGCCACCATATTCCTCTAAGATTGAAGGAATTATTTAGTAATGTGATCAAGGGTTGTGGGAAAAAGGCAGGAAATTGGAGTTGAGGATCATCAGATCAGCCATGATCTCATTGAATGGTGGAGCAGACTCAATGGGCTGAATGGCCTACTGCTGCTCCTGTGACTTATGGTCTATCATCTTATGTGACTCAGTGTTCAACTGTGATTATATTTCTGTGAAGGACCTTTTGGCATTTTGTCTGTTACATTGCTGTGTGAATACAAGCTGGCGTGAAGAGACCACTGAAGGCTGAAGTTGTGAGACATTGCAAATTAAACTGACTGTTGTTACAATATTTCCCTTATGGAATGGGACTGACTACAGCGAAGGATGAAGAGAAATAGACGGACTGTTGTTACAACCGAGGTTGGGCCAGTTCGCTGATTCCTTTCTATTCTCATGCCTCCAGTGAGCACCACAAATTCTAAATTTAACCAGAGTGATAAGGTGGCCAATTAAAAAGGTTTTGGAATGGATCTGGTTCAGTTTTTGAGGCAATTTCTTTAAAGCCCAACAAAGAATGATGAGTGTATTACAAATACAATTTACTCAAACAAACATACAAAGAGAATTGACAAAGGTTTAGAATGTAAAATGAGTTATATTCCAACATCATGAACTTAACATGAGGTAAATAATGGTAACTGACAAATAATCATCCAACAGAAGATATTAGATATCAGTGGCAATCAAACATGTCAGATGGATTTCTCAGCCATCTCCACAAAACATTAGTGATGCTATAGTTCACCAGATGTCATTAAAACTTCACAAGGGATTATAATTCCTTACTTTCAGTAGGAATAACAGCAAAATGGACTGTTATTTAATGGTGAAAAATTGCAGCATGCTGCTGTGCAGAGGGACCTGGATGTCCTTGTGCATGAATCACAAAAAGTTGGTTTGCAGGTACAGCAGGTAATTAAGAAAGCAAATGGAATATTGTCCTCTTTGCTCGAGGGATGGAGTTTAAAAATAGGAAGGTTATACTGGAGCTGTACAGGTGTTGGTGAGGCCACACCTGGAGTACTGTGTACTGTTTTGGTCTCCTTACTTGAGAAAGGATGTACTGACAGTGGAGCGGGTGCAGAGGGTGTTCACTATGTTGGTTTCGGATTTGAGAGAGTTGCCTTATGAGGAGAGATTGATTTAGAATGGGATTATACTCATTGGAATTTAGAAGATTGAGGAGGGGTCTTATAGGAACATATAAAGTTATGAAGGGAATAGATAAGATAGAAGCAGGGAGTCATTTCCACTGGCAGGTGAAACGAGAATTGGGGGGAATAGCTTCAAAATAAGGGGAACCAGATTTAGGACTGAATTGAGGAGGAAATTGTTCACCCAAAGAGTTGTGAATCTGTGGAATTCCCTGTCCAGTGAAGCAGTTGAGGCTACCTGTTGAATGTTTTTAAGAAAAAAATAGATTTTTGAACAGTAAAGGAATTAAGGGTTTATGGTGAGCGGGTGGGTAAGTGGAGCTCAGTCCACGAAAAAGATCAGCCATGATCTTATTGAATGGTGAAGCAGGTTTGATTGGCCAGATGGCCTACTCCGGCTCCTGTTTCTTATGTTCTTATGTTTTGATAACTTAGCTTTGAAACTCTTTCAGAGGTAGCTCTGTTAGGGACTGCCTCAATAGCTGCACGCTTTCTGGTAGCTTACCACTGTCCCTGAATTCAGTGAAACTATGCTCCAGAAACTATGCTCACAAGAAAAACTCCAGCTTTTAAAAAGGCAAACAAGCTTCACCAAGCTAGTACAGCCCTAGATTATTCCTGACTCATAGAGCTAACAGCGCTTATGGGCTTTCAAACCACGCAGACTATAATACTGAACTTTTAATTGTGCACAGACTTCTTTTCAGCCCTTCACAGTTCCTAAGACTTCCCTAGACCCTCACTACACAGCTATATGACTTCCCTGAGCTGAAATACGCAGATCCCTGTAGTTCAGTTGCCTATAGCTAACAACGTGGGGTCTGCTTCTCTTGCATTCTCTCACGTAGTATCTTCCAGATTTGCTACCTGTCACCTTTGAACTCTTCTTAAGTGACACCCAGACTGTCCTTGATAGCCTACTAAATCCCTGGCAATAGGCCAACTCATATTCTGAGAATATAACGAATGCTTAGGAACAGTCAAGTGTACCAAGTGCTGAGTTTGCTGCTTAAATGTTGCAAATTTTTACCATACCAGTCCTGATGAATGGTCCTGACCCAAAACGTCAGCTTTCCTGCTCCTCTGACACTGCCTGACCTGCTGTGTTCCTCCAGCTCCACACTGTTTGACATTGTTTCCACAGGTTTCTGGCTTACAACACAACATTCATACAACACATTCTATAAGATATGGAGTGGACCGGTGGGAACTCTTAGAATCAGGTGCCAGCAATGAAAATACACAAAATTGTCATCTATACAAGCTACCAGATAACATGGTTCCAAGGCAGTGCGTGCTAACCATTTTTCTTCCCAAGGGCAATGCGGGAAGCTGCCAAAGGAGAAGTCCCATCCCCATCACTTGAAATCTTCAAAACCTGTCTTTCAACTAATTTCATTCATGAATGAATACTGCTCCAATAATACCTCAAGAAACTCGACACTATCCAGGATGAAGCAGCCTGCTTGATTGGTGCCACATCCACCACTTTCAACATCCACTCCCTCCACCACCGACGCTCAGTAGCAGAAGTGTGTACTATCTACGGGATGCACTAGAGCAACTCACAAAAACTCCTTCAATATCACCTTCCAAATGCCTGGCCTCTACCATCTAGAAGGAGAAGGGCAGCAGATGCATGGGAAGACCATCACCTCCTAGTCACACACCATCCAGACTTGGAAGTATAATCGCTGTTCCTTCATTGTTGTTGGGTCAAAATTCTGAGACTCCCTTCCTTAATGTACTGTGGCTATACCTATACCAAATGGATTGCAATGGCTCATGATGGTGTTCACCACCACTTTCTCCAGGATAATTAAGGGGATGGGCAATAAATGCTGGCCCAGCAAGCAACGACTACATCTTATGAATATATAAGAAAGTTAAAAATGAAGTGCAATTTCAGATATTTCAGCGATTTCCATTTCTGAAGAAGGGTCCAGACCCGAAACATCAGCTTTCCTGCTCCTCTGATGCTGCTTGGCCTGCTGTGTTCATCCAGCTCTACACCTTGTTATCTCAGGTACAATTTCAGAGTTCTGTTTCTGCTGCAGTAGCCACTTAAATGTTGGTGGAATACCAGTCTGTGATATTGACAAAGGAAAACTAGTTGTCAGGGGAATTGCTACCCATCTGTGCATTGAAACCACAGTCATACCAGTCAAGGGATGGGAGAACTGACAGAAGCAGAGATTGAAAGATATTCAAGTCATGGTACTTGGGGAATCTAGAAACCCAGGGTAATAGTCAGGGCACATGGCTTCAGATCCCATCACAGCAACAAGTGAAATTTACTTCCAACTGATAAACCTGGAGTTACTCAGCTAGTCTCAGGAATGGGTGGTGTCTGAACAAGGTGGGCTATGGAGAGATTTGTGGGCAAGACATCCAATCAGGGCCATCTCTACATCACCTTATTCCCTCTTTAATGCTTTTGCTAAGATCTGAGGTGCTCCAGGCAGCAGCAAGTTCCCATTAAGAGGGATTGTTGCTCCTTAGACCTCTTATTAAACCTTTTAAACACCACAACTCACCTCATTAATACTCAGTTTCCTACCAAACACGGCAACAATCCAGACATCGGGAATTCTTGACGTGGAAGACAAAATGGGGACCTGGCCACTTCAGCTGACCACTTGCTCCAAGTTGGACACTGGGCACCAATGTTTCAGGGCACAGCCCATGGACACTGGTCACATTGGTAACTGACATGTGCCAATACTTAAGAACCCTCATGGCATATCTCCGATCTATTCATAGGATGCCTCTGCACTCCAATGCTGCACCTCAGGCTGCAGTAACTCTCATTGTAATGGTCACACCGTACATTCAGGGATAGACATCCAGGCTGTATCTTCACTCACTGTCATAGCACTCACTCCTTCAGCACCAACCTGGATGGTCACAGATTGCTGCATCATGGACTGGTGTACAAAATCCAGGGGTTTGCAGCATTGCTAGCTCCACTCTGTAGCTGCAAGCCACCCCCTTGGTGGGGAACCAGTTAGTCAGAAGAATACCTGAGGATATACAAAACAGAAATGTAACAGCGCCAGCGAATCGCGGCTCAGTCTCAGCAAGGGTGAAGGGAATAATTTGTGCACGAGATGTGAGGGGACATGTTGGGATTAGGGAAAACTGGCTACATGACGTAGGAATACTGGACACGTTGACCGTGAGAGTGGGATGGAGGAGTTTTCCTTTGGACCAGCTGCTGAAACATCAGCGGGAAAGATCTACTAGTGGGATCAATGACAGGTATAGTGGTTAGCCAAGACATCTTTCCCATTTCTCAACCACCTGACTAAACATTCCAAGGATTCATTGCAGCCCATGGTTCATCTTATGTGGGTGACTGGTCCCTATAACGGTCCCTGGTCTCTATGTGTGTCTCTATATCCAGTCCCTGGCCTCTATGTGCATCCCTATACAGGTCTCTAGCCTCCATGGGTTCCTGTACAGGTCCCTGGTCATTCTCCTCGTGTCACTGCAAGTGGTGCGAGGTGAGGAGTAGTGAGGGTGTTAAGTGAAGAAGCAGCATGAGAAGTAGTGACGAGGGAATGTGAGAATGTTGACTTTTTAAAATGTATTCTCTCATGTGATTTGGGCATTTCTTGGAAGGCCAACATTGTTGCCCTGCTTAACTGCCCTTGACATGAGTCAGTCTCCATTACCCTCTAGTCAGAAATCACACAATACCAGATTATAGTCCAACAAGTTTATTTGAAAACACAAGCTTTCAGACCCTCACTCCTCCTCCATTTGCCTCTGAGCACATTTCCATTGCAGTGGGGTTAACGGTCAACCACATTATTGTGGCTCTAGAGTCTCATGTTGACCCAACCAGGTAAACCAAACCAATTTTAATGACAATCGATGAACATTGTCATGTTCTCCATAGTGAATTTAAACTCCACCAGCTACCCTAGTGGGAATTAAACCAGCATCATCACTGCGTTAGCCTGAACCTCTAGATTATAGCCCAGAGCATTACACCACTACTTCCTGTGAACCAGCAATATTTGTAATTCCAGACCTTTCTGATTTTGTTTCAGATTTTCAGATTTCAGCTCCAACAGGAATTTGAAGATAAAACTTTTTACTTAAAGATTGGTAGAACGTGGAACTTACTACCATGGGGAGCTGGTTGAAGTGAAGAATATGGATGTATATAAGGAGAAACTAGGAAACAAACGAGAAGAAAGAATCTGAAGGATATGTTGGTGAGCTTGTTAGTTGCAGAGTAATTGTGTTCAAGTGTATGCAGGGGGTGGGCATTAATTGGGATCTACCTGTGCCCCTATGGGTAGGATCAGTAATGAAATTGTGGTAGTTGGGTTAGGAGTTATGTGTCTGTGGATTTCTGCATGTAAATGCTCAGAAATGCATAAAGCTTGGCTGTGTAGTGTTTGTAACCAGATCAGCAGGTGGACCTCACAGAATATGAGTTCCCTGATTGGGGCTGTTAACCTGGTCCAATCAGGGAGCCCTGGCTGACAGATATAAACAGGAGGGTCAGTCATCCTGTTCATTCTGAGACCTGGCTCTGAGGGAGCTAGATCAGTGTCAAGGACTCTCCATGTATAAATAAAGGGTGACATGGTGACAGGATATCAGCCTCTGTGGAGTTATTTCAGGCTTCAGTTACATCCTTCAATACCAAGGTTCATACAAAAGCCTGGGATGAGATGAGGAGGGGTGGAGTTTGATTTGTCAATAAAAATCTGGGATTAGGTATCTAATGATGACTATGTAACGAATGTGGATTATTGGGAATACCACTTCTGATGAACAGTCATTAGACTCAGAATGTTAACTTTGTTTTCCTCCCACAGTATTGTCAGTATTGAGTTTCTCCAGCAATTTATACTTTTGTTGTATATTGCAGCATTGTGTATATAAGATTGTAATCAGCCTGTTTAACAGCATTGGGTACATAGATTGCAGTGAGAATATGTCTTGCAGCATTGGGTGTATAGAGTTTTAGCAGACCGTACTGTACAGGATTATAATTAAACTATGTTTCACAGCATTAGTTATATAGGATTATAATATAACTGTATATAATAGCATTGGATACATAGGATTGTAAGAAGAGTGTGGAACAGCATTGAATATATAAAATTGTAATCAAACCATGAATATCAGCAACAGGTAAATGGGATTGTATTCAGACTGTATTGCGGCATTGGGTATATAGATTATAATCAGATTGTGGAAAACAGCATTGGGTAGAAAATTGTAATCAGCTGTGGGTTATGGCATTGCGTTTACGGGATTGTAGTAAGACTGTGTACAACAGCAGTGGATACATTGGATTGTAACCAGACTGTATAATGGCACTATTGTACTCAGACTGTGTATATGGTCACTAAGTATAAAAATTTTAATAAGAATGTGTATAATATTGGGTATATGGTTCTGTAATTAGCTCTTGGTATACAGATGGCAAACAGACTGAGCATTCCAGCATTGGGTAGATAGGGTTGTAATAATACTGTGAATAACAGCATTGGGTACAGAGGATTGTAATCAGACTGTTAACAGCGCTGGGTATACAGATGGCAAACGGACTGTGTGCATTCCAGCATCGAGTATATAGGATTGTAATAGGATTGTGTAAAACAGCATTGGGTATAGAGGATTGTATTCAGACTGTATAATAGCCATACCACGCTGTGATGTATTTGCATAGGATGTCTAAGGTTTTGGAGTAGGAAAGGATGCTTTCTGTGGTGCATCTATAAAAATCGGTAAGCAGCATTGTGGACAGGCCGAATTTCCTTAGCCTTATGAGGAAGTAGAGGCGTTGGTGTGCTTTCTTGACTGTAGCTTTGACGTGGATGGACCAGGACAGATTGTTGGTGATCTTTACTCCTAGGAACTTGAGGCTCTCAACTATCTCCACTTCAACACCATTAGAGATAGTTGAGTTTCTAGATTAATACCCTAGTGATGGTCCCACTGGGTGGTCACCTCCCCCAAACATGTGTAATGTGTATAGCAGGATTGGGTATACTGGACTGTAATCAGACTGTGTATTGAAGCATTTCACATGTTGGATTGTAATCAGAGTGTGCATTAAAACATTGGGTGTATAGTTTGTAATCAGACTGTGTATAACAGCATTGTGTAGATAGGATTGTCATCAGATGGAGTATATCAGTGTTAGGTATATAGGGTTATATTAAGGTTGTGTATAACAGCATTTTTTATATCAATTGTATTAAGGCAGTGTACAACTTCGTTGGGTGTCAAAGTAGTAATCAGAGCATGCCTATCAGTGTATTCAGTGTATAGGACTGTAATCAGGCTATGTATAATAACATTAGGTGCAATGGATTAGGTATGTAGATATTGTAGACCATTCAGTGTGTGATTGTAATCAGACTGTGTATAACAGGATTGGATATATAGATTGTAATCAGACTGCGTCTAACAGGATTGGATATATAGATTGTAATCAGACTGCATCTAACAGGATTGGATATATAGATTGTAATCAGACTGCGTCTAACAGGATTGGATATATAGATTGTAATCAGACTGTGTATAACAGGATTAGATATACAGATTGTAATCAGACTGCGTCTAACAGGATGGGATATATAGATTGTAATCAGACTGTGTAAACAGAATTGGATATATAGATTGTTATCAGACTTAAGAACAGGAATGGGTTTAGAGGATTGCAATAAGACTTTATTATGGCGTTGGATATAAAGGATTGTAATAAGGTTGTGCATTCCAGCATTGGGTGACTGTATAACCGCATTTGGTACATAGACTGTAAGAAGACTATCATAGCATTGGGTATATAGGATTATAATCAGGCTATGTATAAGATCACTGGGTATAGAGATTGTAATAAGATTGTGTATTACAGCATTGGGTATAGTTTGCAATTAACCTGCGTAAACAACGTTAGGGACATAGGTTTATGAATGGACTCAGTATAATGGCTTTGGATACATAGGATTGCAATCAGACTGTGCATGTTAACAATTGATATACAAGCTTGTAATCAGGTTGTATTCAACATCATTTTACATATAGGATTGTAATCAGACTACATATAACAGCATTGAGTTTATGGATTGTATCAGACTGTATATAACAGCATTAAGGATATAAGAATATAATCAGATTCTATAACTGTTTAGTACATGTTAGATTGTAATCCGTCTTTGTACATCTTCAGCGAATAAAAAAAGTTATAACCAAACAACATTTATTAGCTCTGAGTGTAAATGGTTTTAATCAGATTCAATATAATGGTGCCAAGTATATTTACATTGTAAAGAATTTGTAGGACAGTGACCAGACTGTGTCTTTCACAGGGGAGTTGGCTAGCAGAGTGTCTCAGTTCAGAGAGATAGAAGCTTTCTTCATGCTTGTTGTTCACAACTTCAACTCACTCCGAAACAGTTCACAATTAATTCCAGCTACTAAAAGGTTGATTTAGCGTGTCACTATTCATCAGATTTGCTGTATTCACATTGCTTGCTGTGTTTGCCAACACTTCAATGTTGACTGTACTGAGTGAAACATATTGTATTGTGTACACTTATGGATGTGATAAGGTGAGACTTTGCACTTTGCAGGTTCTTTTGATGACAACTAAAACCATGCTATCAACATTTCACATTTTGTGGGATACTGTCTAGAATTAGAGTCACAGAGCTGTACAGCACGGAAACAGACCCTTCGGTCCAACTCATTCATGCCAACCAGATATTCTAAATTAATGTAGTCCCATTTGCCAGCATTTGGCCCATATCCCTCTAAACACTTCCTATTCATAGACACATCCAGATGCCTTTTAAAAGCTGTAATTGCATCAGCCTTCTCCACTTCCTCTGGCAGCTCAGTCCATACGTGTGCCACCCTCTGTGTGATAAAGTTGCCCCTTAGGTCCCCTTTAAATCTCTCCCCTCTCACCTTAAACCTACGCCCTCTAGTTTTGGACTGCCCCACTCCAGGGAAATGACCGTGCCTATTTACCCCATCCATGCTCTTCATGATTTTATAAACATCAATAAGTTCACCCCTCAGCCTCTGGTGCTCCAGGGAAAATAACCCCAGCCTACTCAGCCTCTCCCTATAGAAACTCTTGCAACATCCTTGTTAAAATTCATTTTACAACACTGCCTCTGATGACCCCTCTCTCATTGCCTAACTCTGTCTTTATCCCTTTCTCTCCTTTCTTAACCTATATGCCCATGTTCTCATCCTCATTTTTTTCTCTATCCATTTCTTCTTGTCTCTGTCTCTGTTCTTTTAATCTGTTTCTCCATACACCATCTCCTGCCCCCTTTCTGGCTCTTTGTCCCTCTTTATCCATCTTCCATAATACCTGCACCTTTCATTCCAGGGAGTAAACCAACCCACAATCGAGCAGAAAGAGTCAAGATGCTCCCGTCATTCAGCTCCTCACCAACTTATGAGCAGAAGATCATGACTCTGACATAGAAACATAGAAGATAGGAGCAGGAGTAGGCCATTCAGCCCTTCAAGACTGCTCCACCATTCAATGTGATCATGGCTAAACATCCAAGTCTGTCCCCTGTTCCTGCATTCTCCCAGCACCCTTAGTTTCCCTTTAGCGCTAAGAACTATACCTAACTCCCTCATGAGAACATTCAATGTTTTGGCCTCAACCACTTTCTGTGACAGAGAATTCCACAGGATCACCATTATCTGGGTGAAGACATTTCTCCTCATCTTTAAATGGCCTACCCAGTATCCTTAAATTGTAACCCCAGGTTCTGGACTACCCGGTCATCAGAAACCTCCTTCCTGTGTTTACCCTGTCTAGTCCTGTCAGAATTTTTTCAGCTTCTGTGAGATTCCTCCCCCAGCTATCATTCTTCTAAATTCCAGTGAATATAGTCCCAACCGATCCAATCTCTTCACATGCCATACCAGGGATCAGTCTGGTAAACCTTCACTGTGCCCCCTCGTAGCTAGAATATCCTTTCTCAGATAAGGAGACCAAAACTGCACACAGTACTCTGGGTGTGGTCTCACCAAGGTCCTGTACAATTACAGGGAGACATCCCGTGCTTCTGAACTCGAATCCTCTTGCTATGAAGGACAACATACCATTTGCCTTCCTCACTGCCTGCTGCACATGTAAGCTTATTTTCAGCAACTGGTACACAAGGACACCCAGGTCTCATTTCACCTCTCCCTTTCCCAATTTATCACCATTCAGATAATAATCTGTCTAACCTCACATTATCCACATTGTACTTCATCTGCCATGCATTTGCTCACTCACTTAGCTTGACAAAATCACACTGAAGCATCTCTGCATCCTTCTCAGTTTACCCTCCCTACCAGCTTTTTGTCATCTGCAAACTGATATTGTATTTAGTTCCCTCATCTAAATCATTAATTTATTTGTGAATGTCCAAGCACTGATTCCTGCAGAACCCACTAGTCACTGACTGTCACTCGGAAAAAGACCCATTTATTCCTACTCTTTATTTCTTGTCTGACAACCAGTTCTCTATCCCCCGAGCAGGCTTGACCTGGTATTGGAGGCTGCTGTTGATTTACTCTGCCAGGAGTCCCTGACCGAATCGTGGCAAACTTCCTGGATTTGTATCTGCACTAAATGGCATGGCAAGACGACTGCCATATAAACCCGGTGACTCTGGCTGAGAAAGCAATGAGCAAAAATGCAGGCACGGTCTGGCTCAGGGTGAGTGAGTGCTCTGGCAGTGAGTGAAGAGCCTGGTGCAGTCCCTGACCCGGGGTTGCGGGGGATGGGATGGGTGGGTGTCCCTGAGTACACAGTGCCCTTGCTGCATCATTACAATAAGAGTTACCGGGGCATCGTTGAAGTGCAGAAGTGTCCTGTAAGTGGATTAGAGATGTGCCCTGAGAGTTCGTAGAGACTGGCATCAAACATGTGCCAATGTCTGTGGATGTGGGGTATATGTGGCCAGTGCCCAAGGAACATGCCCTGTGAGGTTGGTGCCCAATGTCCAATATGGGAATTGTTCGGAACAAGCGGGAAAATGAAATCAGCAGGTACCCGCTCTGGTTGCCTTGTCAAGTTTTCCCCGCACTTAGTTTTTTGACGAGTTTGCTAAGATCACAACCCATGGTGAGTTGGGCTGTTAACTCCATGCATTTTACTTGCATTTACCTTCAAAGTCGATGTGAAGCCAATTCTCAGAATTGAGTGAATTTCTCAGCTGGAGGCCAAGGACCACACTTCCCAGCATGCCCCAGGGGATTTGCCACATGTTCAAAATCGGACAGGTCATGTATGATCAGCTCTGTGTTCCAGAATTTTTACGTATTTGCAGACTGGAGTGTGCCTGCAGGATTGTGGAGTGTGTGAGAAAAAGACCATGAGAACAGGAATAGTGCAAAAAGGGAACCTGTAGGGTGCAGTTATGTACTTAGCAGCAAGAGAAAAGGACTTCATACTGCAATGGGTATGCAGGCTCTGGAGAGTTAGGGTACAGGAAAAGTCCTGAGAGATATTAGGTGCTACTAAGATTTGAGGTTAAGGTTCAAAAAAGTCTTAAGAACACTCCAGAGCAGTTAGGGTTTATAAAAAGCCATGTCAATTATGATGATTCAGTGGAGCTGAGATGGCTATGAGAGACGCCCACAAGCTGTATTTGCTTGGTGCAGACAAGAAATATTGGAGCTCCTTAAAACCCAGGAATAGTGTCAGCTTAGTGAATCCACTGTCTGTGAAAGAGCCAGTATTATGCCCCTGAATAGATGGTAAACCGCAGCCTCAGGAATGCAGTGGGATAGTGTGTGGGGGGGGAAGAGATTGGACTACCTGGATGTGAGCTGTCATTCTAATAGTCCATAAGGAATGATGTTTGAGGGAATTTCAAAGTCAGATTTTTGGATGTGAAGAGTTGGACTCCCTTGTAAAGGAGACAAAGTTATAATGAGATTTTGTTCTCAGTAGTGTTATTCTCATCTAGGAGTTTGCTGAAAGATCCATGGGATCAGTTTTAACTGCATCTATAATTTGTTGTGCTCTGTGTGGTGTTCAACCACAGTTTGTTCACTAACCCTATTTATCTCTGGATGTTTGAGTATAGGTTGTATTTGTATATACATATTATATATTCTGGATCATTTTTTGATTTTTTTTTAGGTTTTTCTGCATATCTATTGCCCTTGCCCTTCCAGGTGGAAGTGGTTATGGTTGGAAGTTGCTGTCCAAGGAGCCTTAGTGAGTTGCTGCAGTGCATCTTGTAGATAGTGCCACTGCTGCTACTTTGTGTTGGTAGTGAAGGGAGAGAATTGGAGGTGATTGAAAGTGGTGGATAGTTTGTTCTGCTTTGATCTGGATATTGTTGAGGTTCTTGAATGTTGTTGGAACTTCACCCATCCAAGCAAGTGGGGAGTATTCCATCACACTCCTGACTTGTGCCTTGTAGATGGCAGACAGGTTTTGGGAAGTCAGGAGGTGAGTTACTTGCCACAGAATTCCATACAACAGTGACTCCACATCATAGATATTTCATTGTAAAGTTCATTGTTGTGAAAGGTGCGAGAGAAATGCAAGTTTGTTATTTTGTTCTTTTATATTCCAGAACACGAGTCCAAATCCTGCCATCAATGTTTGAAAATTAGAATTTAGTATGTGAACTGAAACTGAAATCAGAAAACTAATCTCAGTGAAACTTTGGATTATTGTAAAACTGCCTATGGCAATATTTGCGAAACTTTTCCACTGTGACCTTCAAATTTGGTGTGTCCCCACAGACTGTGGGATTCAATAGTAAATTAAAGTGTGCACATCACAGATAAACATTTAATAGAACAGACCACCTTAGACAGGTATTGTGTAATGAGAAAGGAATAATTGGCAACCTAGCTGGGCCCGTGGGGAAGAGTGACCATAATATGATAGAATTCTCCATTAAGATAGAGAGTAACACAGTTGACTCTGAGACTAGGGTCCTGAATCTAAATAAAGGAAACTTTGATGATATGACACATGAGCTGGCAATGATAAATTAGGAAATGTTTCTTAAAGGAGCAATGGTAGATATGGCAAACACTTAAAGAGCACATGGAAAAAATACAATTGTTCATTCTGGTCTGATTCAAAAATAAAATGGCCTGACCATGGCTAACAAGGGAAATGTGGGATATTAGATCCAAGAAAGGACACACAAATTGGCCAAAGAAAGCAACAGACCTGAGGATTGGGAGCTGTTAATGTTTCAGCAAAGGAGGACAAATTGATTAAGAGTAGGGAAACACAATTCAGCTTGCAGGGAACATACACATTGTTTGTAAATGTTTCTATATGTACATGAAGAGAAAAAGATCAGTAAAGACAAATAATAATTTACAATCAGAAACAGGTAAAGTAATACTGGGAAACAAAGAGATGGCAAACCCATTAAGTACGTATTTTGGTCTGTTTTCGCAAAGGAGGACACAATTAATTAGGCCATTTGGACCAGACTCGATGGGCCGAATAGCCTAATTACTGCTCCTATGTCTTATGGTCTTATTATCAAGGGGTCAAGGGTTACAGGGAGAAAGTAGGAGAATGGGGTTGAGGAACTTATCAGCCATGATTGAATGGTAGAGCAGACTCGATGAGCCGAATTGCCTCATTTCTGCTCCTATGTCTTATGGTCTTAATTAATGTCCCAAAAATGCTGAGGAACACAGAGTTTAGTAAGGGGGAAGAACTGAAGGAAATCAGTGATAGTCAGGAAATGGTGTTGGAGAAATTGTTGGGATTGAAGGCCGATAAATCCCCAGGGCCTGATAATCTACATCCCAGAGTACTTAAGGAAGTGCCTCCGGAAATAATGAATGCATTGGTGCTCATCCTTCAAGATTCTACAGATTGGAGGATAGCTAGTGTAACCTCTCTATTGCAAAAAAAGATAGAGAGAAAACAGGAAGGTATAGACCAGTTAGCCTGACATCAGTGTAGTGAAAATACTAGAGTCTATGATAAAAGATTTAATAGCTGAACATTCTGAAAAACAGTGAAATGTCTTGACCCAGAGAGTGGCGAGTCTATGGAATTCTCCACCACAGAAAATGGATGTTGCCAAAACATTGAATGTTTTCAAGAAGGAATTCAATATATTTGATTTTCTTTGGGCTAAAGGGATCAAAGGAGAAAGTCAGAACAGGCTTGGATGATCAATTTGAATAGTGGAGCAGACTTGTAGGGCTGAATGGCCTACTCTTGTTCCTATTTTCTAGCCTTCTAATATATAATGCTCAGTTGAAAATCTGTGATTTTAAACTATGTTGTGAAAATGTTATTTTATGTCCTTACTCTGCCTATCTGTTCAGCTCCAGAGTAGAGAAACGCTGTGCTATTGAGGAATTCTGGAGCTTCTTGCTCCTTCCTGGATCCACTACTCATTGTTCTACCAGTCAGGGTTCCCATTGATTCATTTGATCCCATTGTGTGCGGGGCATTAGGCTCCCCTCCAAGTGAGTTTGGGGGGGCAGCCAAATATAATGGGGCACATGAGTGTACCTCAAAGCAAAATCCTGCCCTGAACCCAATTGCTCAAGTGTATGAGGACAGCATGGTGGCTCAGTGGTTAGCACTGCTGCCTCAAAGCGCCAGGGACTTGGGTTCGATTCCACCCTCGGGTAACTGTCTGCGTGGAGTTTGCACATTCTCCCTGAGTCTGCATGGGTTTCCTCCGGGTGCTCTGCTTTCCTCCCACAGCGCAAAGATGTGCAGGTCAGGTGGATTGGCCATGCTAAATTGCCCTTGTGTCCAGGGATGTGCAGGCTAGGTGGGTTAGCCATGGGAAATGCGGGGTTACATGAATGGGATGGAGGGGTGATTGCGGGTGAGATGCTCTTCAGAAGGTCAGTGTGGACTTAATGGACCAAATGGTCGGCTGCCCTGCTGTAGGATTTCTATAACCCTACCTGGGGATGGTTCAGGAGGTGCCTGTTTGATAAGTAAGGCAGCTTCCTAACCTTAGCTGCTTCTGTTGAGTCCCAGGTGGTTCTTGTTGACTCTTAGTTGCCCAGCGAAGTGGTCTGGAAAACCCTTAAAATGTGACAAAAAACTGCCACCAACTTCCAATACATGGCAGCCTTGCCAATGGGATCCTCATCTCCAGTGATGTTGCAATCCTCATCCCAACTGCCTCTTTCAATTGTGCTGTTGATGAGCCTCTTCTTGTAGCTTTGGATGTTGCCCAGTTGCCAATCCAGAAAGCCCCCATAATGGTGTTCATTCCTTATTGATCCTGAGCTTTCTCAAGAGGGTCTGGTTTAGCAGTGATACCTTCCTGTGATGCGTTGTCCCTTTGCTGTCTGATTTACCAGATTAGCAAGTTACCTTGGGGTCAGCCACATGCACCTGACCCATCTCCAACCTTAAGAGGTCCCAGATTTCCAGTGACGTGCTCTTGCTATTGTAAAACAGGAAAATGAGACAGGCAGAGGACAAACAGAGGGAGAAGGGACACAAATGGAAAATCCACAGGGAGGAACAGAAGGGGGAGGGGAGGTAAGAGATGGAGGGAGAGAAAGAGAGAGGGAAGAATCTTGGACAAAGAGAATGTTGGTCAATTGTTTTTAACAATATCATGGAAACACAGGAAATGGTAAGATCCCACAAGCAATAATAAGATAACGAAAGATACAAGCTGCCTTCCTGATTTTAGGAAAGGGATAAATATTGGCCAGGACACCTGGAATGATGGTTTTACTCTTGAAACATCATAATATAGAAGCTTACCAGCCAAGTGCTGGGATTTGGTCAATGACCAGTGCAAACATGATGGGCTGAAGGGCCTCTTTCTGTGCTGTAAAAATCTACGATTCTCACGTTTCTTCCCGGAATAATGCCATGGGACCTTCCACACCAACAGGAGAGGTCAGATGGAGCCAAGGTTTAACTCATCCTCGGAGAGACGGCATCTCTGATCTTGCAGCTCCCCCCGTCCAGGAGGATCAGCCTGGATTCTGTTCTCAACGTTCCGGAGTGAGAGTCAAGCATATAGTGTTTCTAACTGGGATGCAAAAGGCAATTAGCCAAAAAAAAAGGGAGATCTTAGCACGCCATTCAGGAATTGGGAGGAGGCACAAACTGGGAAAACCGGCTGTATAACATCTTCCGAACAACAGCTCTACTGTAGCCCTCAGAAGCAGGATAAGGGAGGTGAAGATTAATGACACATCCATGTTGGTGGGATGACAATCTGAAGGAGTTAATGACAGTGAACCATTTACAACGATGCACAAACTGATGCCTGCACCCCCACCCCATTGTATCCTTTTCCTGTTCTTGTTTAAAGATGTTATTAAACCCTCAGAACTATAATGCTGATTTGCATAATAATATTCTATAATCTTTCCAATTTCTCTCCGCCAAATTCAATTAGAATATCTAATAAGTTTTTTATTTGAAATGCCATGTTTCACTCCTAATCTTCTTGCCTTATCCAGCGAATTAGCTTCGCAATAAAGCAGTACCTCACGCTGCCTCTCCCCCACACCATCACTGGTTTCCATGGTGACAGCTGGAGCAACAGGAAATTAGAAGCACAGAAAGAGGAAGTTGTGTTCAGGCAGGTCTGGGATGGACTCCAGGCAATGAATAATATTGGAGTAGATTCCAACCCCATCTCCAGTCTCCCATTCATGGTGAAACTCATATCAAGGTTAAGTATTTCCCCGATGCTGTTCAATGGGTGGAGGGTACTCAGTTGCTGAAAGCATGGCTGTCATCTAGATCCGGTACTCAGGCCTGCCCTGCTGGTATTGGATCTTTCTCTGCAATAGTTCCTTGTGGAGGTCAGTCAGGAACTTCACATTGCACACATGCTAAACCCACCAAATCCGACCCTTTGTTAGCCCTCCCTCCAATTATGAGCACCTCATATAATCCCTACAGTGTAAAAGCAGGCTATTTAGCCCATTGAATCAATACCAATCCTCTGAAGATCATCCACCCCAGGCCCACCCCATTCTCATCACTCTGCATTTCGCGTGGCTAATCCACCTAGTCTGCACATCCCTGAACACTATGGGACAAGGTTAACATGGCCAATCCACCTAGCCTGTAAATCTTTGGACTATGGGAGGAAACCGGAGCATCCAGGGGAAACCCGCACAGACACGGGGAGAATGTGCAAATTCCACACAGACAGTTGCCTGTGGGTGGAATCGAACCCAGGACCCTGGTGCTGTGAGGCAGCAGTGCCAACCACTAAGTGACTGTGCCACCTCTGAGCAAGAGATGTTGGAAAGATGGAATCATGCCATCTCCAATCAGCTGTTAAGTAACTTCCAACTCTTCAGTGGCACCTTCTAAATCCATGGCCACTTCCATTTAGAAGGACAAGGGCAGCAGATACATGGGAAAACCACCCCCTGCAAGTTCCCCTCCAAGCTACTCGCCATCCTGACTTGGAAATATATTGCTGTTCCTTTACTGTCACTGGGTCAGAACCCTGGAACCCCCTCCCTACCAGCATAGTGGGTCAACACACAGCAGATAGACTGCAGTGGTTCAAGAGAGGAAGCAGCACATCGTTTTTGTGCTGGCCTCTTGTGTGGTTGAGGTACAGTGCTGTCACCAACTCAGCTTTCCATTCAATCTGTTCAGAAGTGTACAATACACTTTTGGAGCATATGGGACTTGAACCGGATCTGCTGGCTCACGGGTAGGGACACTACCGTTGCACCATAAGAGCCCCTCAATCTGCCTTTCTATGCTGAGGGCTTGTCTAATTATCAGTGGTACAGGATAGATTACTGGTGAGTCTTAATAAGAAGGCACACTTGTGTTACATAACAAGAAATAGTTTATTGCACGGTAGCAATAGATATTGGCTACATATAGTTATTTCAGATTATCAGGATCCTGAGATGTCACATCTGACACGATCAGGAACTCATGAACTCAATGAGACACTGATATTGTCCCTTTCAGATCTGTTTGTCATATGCAACATCTCCCCACAAGTGTTTATCCCCACAGTGAATATTTTATACATTGCTGTTTGTAGCTATTTTTACACATACTACTACCCCATCTCCTTTTGCACACATTCAGGCAGTCTGCATGGTTCTTCCAGACTGTATTCCCTTCTTCCTTGGAAGATTAGTAGTTCAACGTTTGTTGACCATGACATGGATCTTGACCTTGATTGGCCTGAGAACCATTTCTCTGCTGGAGGATCCTTAATCTCTAGGATAGTGTTTGTAGAGAACGCCGTTCCTGCTCAACCCAGGAGCAGGAGTAGGCCATTTTCTTAATTCATTCATGGGATGAGGGCGTTGCTGACTAGGCAGCATTTATTGCCCATCCCTAATTGCCCAGAGGGCAGATAAGAGTCAACCACATTGCTGTGGGTCTGAAGTCGTATATCGGCCAGACCAGGTAAGGATGGCAGTTTCCTTCCCTAAAGGACAGTAGTGAACCAGATGGGTTTTTCTGACAATCGACAATGGATTTGTGGTCATCGTTAGATTGTTAATTCTAGATATTTATTGAATTCAAATTCCACCATCTGCCATGGTGGGATTCAAACCCGGGTCCCCAGAACATTAACTGGGTCTCTGGATTAACAGTCCAACGATAATACCACTAGGCCTCCCCCCCCGCCATTCAGCCCCTCAAGCCTGCACCATCATTCAACAGGATCATGGCAGATCTAATACTCCTCATGTCCACTTTCCTGCCCTTTCGCCATAACCCTTGATTCTCCGGCTGACCAAGAATCTGTCTATCTCAGCCTTGAACATACACAAGGACTCCATCCCTACAGCTCCCTGTGGCAAGGAGTTCCAATAACTCTCAACCCTCTGAGAGAAGAAATTCCTCCACATTTCAGTCTTAAATTGACACCCCCCCTTTAATTCTGATATGTCCTCTCTGGTCCTAGAGGGGAAACACCCTCTCAGCATTTACCCTGTCAAGCCCCTTAAGAATCCTATATGTTTCAGTGAGATCACCTCTCATTCTTCTAAATTCCAATGAAATGTGTCTCAACCTGTTTAGCTTTTGCTCAAAAGACAGCCCCTCCATACCAAAGATCAGCCTCGTGAACCTTCTCTGATCTGCTTCCAGTGAAATATCCTTCCTTAAATAAGGGGACCAAAAGTGTACTCCAAATGTGGTGTCATCAGCACCTTAAATAGTTTTAGTTAGAATTCTTATATTAGTCTTATAATTAGAACTCTTATATTTCGTAGAGTAGTCTTATACTCCAACCCTATACTCTGTTACAAGACACTTGTTAGACCTCACCTGGAGTATTGTGTACAATTGCGGGCGCCACATTATAGGCAAGATGCGAATGCGTTGGAGAGAGTGCAGAAGTGATTCACCAGTGTGGTTCCATAAATGAGGAACTCCAACGATGAGAATAGATCGTTGACGCTGGGTCTGTTCTTTCAGCCTTCTCTCCAAGAAGGAGATTTGGGTTGAAGTTCTCAAAATCTTGAGCGGGCTAAATGGAATAGGGAGAATCTGTTCCTGATCTTGAAAGGAGAAAGAATGGGAGAGCAAATATTGAAAATGATTTACAAATAAGGCAAAGGTGATGTAAAAAATAACGTTGTCACTGAGTGTGAAGTTAGGGTCTGGAATGCACTGCCTGGAAATGGGATGGAGGTAGGTTCAATTGAAATGTTCGAGAGCAGCGTTGGATGGTTACTTGGATAGGAATGGAGCGCCGGGATATGGAGGAAAGGCAGAAGATTGGCTTTAGGGAATAAAACTAGTGCAAGTACAATGGGCCAAATGGCCTCCTCTTCAGAACATTAACAATTCTCTGATTAACTACAGCATCTTTAATCTCCCGAATTTTCTTTGTAGTCTTCCCTGTTGATTCATGTGTCCTGTTCTGGCCACCCTGCTATAGGAAGGATATTATTAAGCTGGAGAGATTTACCACGATGTTGCTGGGTATAAAGGCTTGAGTTATAAAGAAATGCTGGATAAACTAGGACTCTTTTCACTATAGTGTAGGAGGTTGAAAGGTGACCTCATAGAAGTTTATAAAATAATGAGAGATATGGATAGAGTTAATGGTAGTTGTCTTTTCCCTAGGAGGGGGATTTCAAGACTAGGGGGCATATTTTTAAGGTGAGAGGAAAAAGATTTTTAAAAAGACATAAGAAGCAAAATTTTCACACTGAGGGTGGTTCGCATGTGGACAAAGTGATGGATGTGGGTACAATTACACATTTAAAAGACATTTGGATAAGTACATGAATAGGGCAGGTTTGGAGGGATAGGAGCCAGGAGCAGGCAGGTGGGACTAGTTTGGTTTGGGATCATGTTCAGCATGGACTGGTTGGACCGAAGGGCCTGTTTCCATGCTGTATGGCTCGATGACTCTATGAGTATAATCTCGTTTGGAAGACCTTGAAGTTCATCGGCAATTCTTACTATCTCTGAGTGAAGGAATGGTGATATATTTCCAAGTCAGGATGGTGAGTTGCTTGGAGGGGAACTTGAGAGTGGTGTTCCGATTATATCAGCTGCCCTTCTCCTTCTAAATGGAAATGGTCATGGGTTTGGAAGGTGCCATCTGAGAATCTTTAATGAATTTCTGCAGCACATCTTGTAGATAGTACACACTGCCGTTACTGAACGTCAGTGGTGGAGGGAGTGGATGTTTGTGGATGTGGTGCCAATCAAGCGGCTGCTTTGTCCTGGATGGTGTCAAGCTTCTTGAGTGTTGTTTTTCTTTACACTTTCCCTTGTTTGTTGGGTTTACTCTAACAATGAAATATACTTATTGTTCTTTATTAAAATAAAGTACACTACAAAAAAAACTGCAAAAACATTATCCATACAACACTAACAATCACAAGTGAACCCATTTGTATGAACTTGTTTGCAGACCAGACCAAAACAGGTGGTCAGGCTGCTCTCTCCTAACTTCCAGCTGTTGATCAGATGACCTCCTTCCTGAGCTAGCTAACTGTGCTATGACGGAAACTACCCTGACCTTACAAAGAATCTTTGTATTCAAAAGTTGACACTGCCCAGTTTCCAGCAAACAATCAGCTTGACCACTGGCAAACATCAAGATGGCGGCAGGGTAAGTTGCTCCATTCAGAGATATACTCTGCTAGCCAGTTCCCTTTCTTTCTTCTCCTTCATCTCTCTCCTCTCTGCAGTAATTTTATTCCCCGGCACACCACCCCCGCCCAATAGTCCTTTAAACTATCCACTATCTACCGAAGGAGTCGGGTCGCGACCAGGAACTGGGTGGCGGGAGCTGAACGCGCAGGTTGCGTCTCACAGCGATAGCGGATCCAGTGTGGGCTGGAGCAATGGCGGTGAGAGCGGGTTGGTAAGGTGGTGACGGTGGTGAGAGCGGGTTGGTAAGGTGGTGACGGCGAGAGCAGGTTGGTAAGGTGGTGACGGTGAGAGCGGGTTGGTAAGGTGGTGACGGTGAGAGCAGGTTGGTAAGGTGGTGACGGTGAGAGCGGGTTGGTAAGGCGGTGACGGCGAGAGCAGGTTGGTAAGGTGGTGATGGCGGTGAGAGCGGGTTGGTAAGGTGGTAACGGTGAGAATGGGTTGGTAAGGTGGTGACGGTGAGAGCAGGTTGGTAAGGTGTTGATGGTGAGAACGGGTTGGTAAGGTGGTGACGGCGAGAGCGGGTTGGTAAGGTGGTGA
>NC_063369.1:18659010-18659459 GCF_021869965.1 Rhincodon typus
GGGTTGGTAAGGTGGTGACGGTGAGAGCAGGTTTGAAAGGTGGTGACAGTGAGAGCAGGTTGGAAAGGTGGTGACAGTGAGAGCGGGTTGGTAAGGTGGTAATGGTGAGAGCGGGTTGGTAAGGTGGTGATGGCGAGAGCGGGTTGGTATGGTGGTGACGGTGAGAGCGGGTTGGTAAGGTGGTGACGGCGGTGAGACCGGGTTGGTAAGGTGGTGACGGTGAGAGCAGTTTGGAAAGGTGGTGACAGTGAGAGCGGGTTGGTAAGGTGGTGATGGCAGTGAGAGCGGGTTGGTAAGGTGGTAACGGCGAGAGCGGGTTGGTAAGGTGGTGATGGCGGTGAGAGCGGGTTGGTAAGGTGGTAACGGTGAGAGCGGGTTGGTAAGGTGGTGACAGTGAGAGCGGGTTTGTAAGGTGGTGATGGTGAGAGCGGGTTTGTAAGGTGGTGACG
>NC_063369.1:18659959-18673383 GCF_021869965.1 Rhincodon typus
AATGTGTCATCGAGGAGTATATAAAGATGAGGGCATTTGGAAAATCTGAGAGAGCCAACTGTCATCTTTAGGGGACAGCAAGAGTGCCATCTGAGAAATAAGCCCCGAGCTCGCACAAGAAATCGCTGGGTTCTCTAAGAAAGCACCGTTTTACCGATAAACGGTACCATGGCATTTTTAGCTAAGAAAACTGATTTTCTGAAGAAGGGTCTAGGCCCGAAATGTCAGCTTTCCTGCTCCTCTAATGCTGCTTGGCCTGCTGTGTTCATCCAGCTCTACACCTTGTTATCTCAGATTCTCCAGCATCTGCAGTTCCTGCTATCTCCATAGCAGATTGGGGCTTGTGTTTTGGTTTATTTATCAGAGGGGTTTGGCCATTCCCCCTCTGTAACAAATTTGGGGGCTCAGGTCTGGCCTCTGGATGAATTTGGACAGCTCAAGTCCAGGATCTGGACTGTCTGTGTACAGGATCTGAACAGATTTGGACAGATTTAACCAGACTTGGGAATTAGTGTCCTAGATCTTCAAATTAAACATAGGTGAGAAAAACCTGTTTAATTTCGGTTACTTGTGGTAGGTTCAATTAAAAGTGAGGGAAATGGCTCTTAACATTGCTAAAGAGGTTTTGGGATTTGAAGATGCTTCCCAAATTTGCCAAGAAAGTTTAGAAAACCAGAGGAAGGATACGCTGTTAACATTAGCAAACAGGTTAGAATTGGGTTTAACTAGGGACAAGAGGAAAGCTGAAATTGTAATGGAGTTGGATAAGCATTTATGTAAATCAGTGAAGCAGGCAAGTGCAGTGGAGTTAGAAAAAATTAAATTGCAAATGAGACAACTGGAGTTAGAAGATAAAGAAAGGGAGAGAAGGTTCTTAGCTGAGCAAAAAGAAAAAGAGAGAGAAGAGAAGGAGAGAGAGTTTGAATTTCAGAAGTTGCAAATTTGACAGGAAATTCAATTTAAAAGGATGGAGATGAAGTTAGAAGGTAGGCTTAGTAGGGAGAGTGATGATGAGCAAACACATCGCAGGCAAAGACATGATAGGGATATATACAAATATGTGAAAACATTACCAAAATTCGATGAAAAGATGTGGAAGCCTTCTTCATTTCCTTTGAAAAACTGACTAGACAGATGAATTGATCAGAGACTGTGTGGGTGATGTTAATTCAGACCAAGTTGATGGGCAGGGCTAGTGAGGTGTTTGCAGCACTGGCAGATGAGGTGTCAAGAGATTATGAAGAGGTTAAACAGGCTATTTTGAGTGCCTACAAATTGGTCCCAGAAGCACATAGAAAACGGTACAGAAACATATAGAAGGAACCAGTTCAGAGTTTTGTTGAGTTTGAAAGAATTAAATGTAGCAACCTCGATAAATGGTTGAGAGCATTAAAGATCAAAAAGACATTTGTGGATCTTAGAGAGATTATTCTGCCAAAGGAGTTTAAAAACTCAATTCCAGAGATGATAAGAACTCATATTGTGATACAGAAAGTTTCCAAAGTAAGAAAAGAGGCAGAGACAGTGGATGAATACGCATTACTGCAAAAATTGAAATTTAGCTTCTGACAGAAATTTCATTCCACAAGGGACAGAAGTTGGGAAAAAGGGAGATCCTTCAATGAGAAACAAAATGTAGATCACACTGGAAGCAGTTTACTCAGCTGGAAAAAGAAACCCAAAAGGGTGAAAAGGAGGCAAGAAGCCTCAGGTGTGTTCATTGTAATGGAGCAGGACACATAAAGTCACAGTGCTGGTGGTTGAAGAAAGGCACTGGGAAAAAGAATGTGGTTAAAGAGGCTATTTAAGGAGGTCATGGATTGTTTAGGCATCAAATACTTTAAATCGAGTGTATACCATCCTGAATCTCAGGGAATATTGGAAGGGTGGCATCAGACTCTTAAAAACAATGCTGAGGGCCTATTGCCAGGATTACTCAAACGATTGGGATAAAGGTACCCCATCTATATTGTTTTCCATTAGAGTTGCCCCGAATAAATCGATTCAGTTTACTCCATTTGAGTTGATATTTGGACACAAAGTAAGAGGGCCTTTAAAATTAATTAAGGAAAAGTTGACAGGTCCGAAGTCAGAGATCTCACATTTGGATTATGTATCTGAGGTGAGAGACAGATTCAACAGTAGATGAATTAGCTAGACAACATCTGAAAGTGGCACAGCATCTAAAGATAAGAAATCAAAAATTCAGACATTTGCCTATGGCGATAAAGTGTTGGTGCTGTTACCAGTGGTAGGAGATCCCTTCAAAGCAAGGTTTAGTGGTCCCTTTCAGATTGAGAAGAAGTTGAGTCAGATGAATTATCTGGTAACGATACCAGATAGGAAAAAAAAACTTTATTGGGTATGTCATGTGAATATGTTGAAACCTTATCATAACAGGGACAGGGAATGGAGAAACAGGCATTAGTTACTGCCCCTCAGAGTGAGGGATCAGAATCCAAATCATTTGACTTTGATGTGCCTAAAAATAAGTTAAATAATCAGGAAGCTCTTAGAGAATGGGATAGGATAGATCTGTCTCAGGAGTGGAGAACTGAATTGAAAGACCTGTTGCAGCAAAATGAGGACATATGTAGGAATAGATTGGTGAGGACTAATACTATAGTGTATGAGGTTGAAGTAGGGAATGCTGTTCCAATAAAACAACATCCCTACAGGCTTAATCCTCTTAAAGTGGCACAGCTACAGAAGGAAATGGAAGCGATGCTCCAAGAAGACATCATCGAACCAAATCAAAGTGAGTGGAATTCACTGATCATGTTGGTTCCCAAACCTAATGGTACTCAGTGGTTCTGTATGAATTATTGGAAGATCAATATGATAACTAAATCAGACTTATTACCAATTCCAAGGCAGGAGGACTGTGTGGAAAAAGTTGGACAAGCCACTTATATCACAAAGTTGGACTTATTGCTTAGTGGCAAATATCTTTGTCAGAGAGAGTGAAAGATGTTTCTGTGTTTGTAACCCTAAATGGACTGTATCAGTTTAAAGTAATGCCCTTTGGTATGAAGAATGCGCCAGCATTCAAAGACTTATGAACAGGGTTATGGCAGGATTGACTAATTGTGCCACTTGCATGGATTACATCATGATCTTTAGCCATTCATGGAAAGATCGCATGGTGCATTTGGCCGTGCTCTTTGAAAGACTACAGGAGGCAAAACTGATTGTAAACTGAGCAAAAAACTGAATTCAGAAAGGCAGAAGTGATGTTCTTGGGCCACAACATCGGACATGGAAGGATGACCTCACGGAATGTGAAGATGAACGTCATTGAGGAATTTCAAAGACCAACCTTGAAGAAAGAGGTTCTTCAATTTTTGGGGCTAAGCAGATTCTCTCAGAAGTTTGTGCTGAACTTTAGTAGCATGGTGGCACTGCTGACAGATTTGCTAAAGAAGAACATGAAATTTCCCGTGGACAGAACAATGCCAGGAAGCATTTGAAAACTTAAAAACTGTATTAACCACTGCCCCAGTTTTAGCCACACCAAATTTCTAGAAACCCTTTAAGGTTGCTATCGACGACAGCAATATAGGGGTTGGAGCTGTTTTGATGCAGGAGGATGATGGCAAAATTAAAAGGCCAATTGGTGACTTTTCAAAGAAATGCAATATTCATCAAAGAAAACACTTCACCATTGGAAAAGAGTTATTGAGTTTGGTACTGTCCTTACAACATTTTAATGTTTATGTTACAAACAATGTTTCAGAGACGGTTACGTGTACAGACCACAATCCTGTCTCTTTTTTGGGAAGATTTAAGGACAAAAATATAAGACTATTTCATTGGAGTTTCATGTTACAGGCTTTTAATTTACAAATTGTACATGTACGTTCTGAGTGTTTTGGGGGTAATTATTAGAAGGGAACCTCTAATTCCGTTATAGCAGTTTGGAGCTTGTGTTTTGGTTTAATGATCAGAGGGTTTTGGCCATTCACCTCTGTAACACCTTACTGCATTAACTGACTCCCTAACTAATAATGTGTCACCATTTCTACTTTGTAAATTCCAAGATAGCAGTGGAGTACATTCTATAGCTGGCGCTCATCTGCTCCATCCATTCTGTTTATTCTCTTGCCTCTTTTTTCCCTTTTTCTTCTTTTGGTCTTTTTCTCTACTTCCCTCCATTCATTGAACAGTATCAGTGGTGGAGAGTTGAGCCAGCAAGGGACTCCTGGCCTTGAAGAAGACCACTGCGGACTCCCAACCTCGAGAAAGCTCAGCGCAGACTCCCGGCCTGGAGGAAGCCTAGAGCGGACTCTTCGGCTCAAAGTGAAGCCCAACATGGACTCCCTACTTCAGAAAGACTGTAATGCTGAACGTTTCCTTTAATTTTTTTCTGTTTTTAATTTATACCCATGATTTTGTAGTTAGGTGTCTTTGTGCCTAGCTTTATATGAATTGTAATGGTAATCTTTTAACTTTATTGTTTTTCATTTTTCTAATTTATAGCTAAGATTTTGTGCCTAGGTATCTTTCTACCTAAGACGGTGCTGGGAATGGTGATTTTGTACACTTTTTGCTGTACTCATGTATCCCTGTACTTGAATAAATTCTAATACAAATACTTTAGCATCCAGCCCTGTCCTACTTGAATATCTGATATCCAGAATGTTAAGTTGTTAGTTTTGTCTCTCCCTCAGCCACGTCTCTGTGATGGCAACGATATCACAGTTCCATGTCTCAATCAATACCCTTAACTCCTATGTCTTATCTCTAGCTGTGAAGTGGAGACCATCCAGCCTCACCTTACTCTCTTGCGACACCACTTGGCTGAGCTCTCTCTGCCTTGGTTCCTTTTCGAAGTTACACTGTGTCGCTATTGATCTAACTGACTGTGTTCCCTGCCTTGCTGAACTAATTTAATCTCCAGCCAACAGGCAAGCAAACCTTCCTGCAAAAGGATGTTAATCCCGTTCTGGTTCAGGTACAGATCATCCTGCTTGTAGAGGTCTCACCTTTCCCAGAAAAGGTCCCAATGATCCAGGAAAGTAAAACTCTCCTTCCTGCACCAACTGTTGAGCCATGCACTCACCTGTTCTATTGTCTTATTTCTGTACTCGCAAGCACATGGTACCAGGAATAATCCTGAGATTCTAATCTTTGAGGTCCCTCTTAATGTACTATCCAGCTCCTTGAACTCATACTGCAAGAAGTCATCACTTGATCTACTTATAACATTAGCACCAGTATGTACCATGAATAAGTTCTCGTTAATTCATAAAGTCTAAATGATCTGTACAATAATGACAGAAGTTGTAACTAATTAAAGGTGTTCCTCTTTCCTTTCACCTCTCCTCGGTTGTTGACTATAAATTTCATCAATACTCCGATAGTGATCGCTCAGCTCCATGTTCTCAACTGAATGAAGCTGGTATGAGAGTTGTGATTTTATCCACATCGCTTCTCTGGCTGCATTTCCTGTTCTTTCCTGTTCCGGAAATGCAGATGGGATCCAACAGTCACTTGAAGGCATTTGACACTTCTGTTTTTCAACGATGATATGAACTCGTATCCACTTTCTCCACCACATGTGACTCTGCCTGCTGAATTTGCTTTAGATTCTCACTGACATAATGCCCTTTTATAACCATTTCCTAAAATTCTATTTTTTTTGTAATTTAGATGTATTATCTATATTTGAATCTCCAGATTTTCTCTTTCAACGTCTTTCCATTGAGTCTGTTTTTGTACTGCCCATAGTGTCCCCCCCCAAGTCTACAGTGTGTACCCCCATTCCCAGACTTTGTACATTTTTTCCACAGTCATATTTATTCACTGTAAAAAGTGTATATCCCCATTCTTAAAGTGTATACCTCATTTTATATCATGTACCCTGGAGCCAAGAGGTCTGTAACATGTGCATAGCTCCAGCCTCTGACCTGCTTTCATAGCCACAGTATTCACGTGACTGTTTCAATTAAGGTTCTGATTAATGGTAACTCCATGATGTTGATATCAATGGATTGTACATAGACTTGATTTGATTTGATTTGATTTGATTTGATTTGATTTATTATTGCTTTGTTTTGCGTGCAGTACAAGCAGATCATAACATACAAAGTTCAAAGGGTGATTGAACAGAGCAAGGAATACAAAGTTACAGCTGCGAAGAAGGTGCACAAAAGACAAGATCAACATTATATTTGAAATTTGAGAGGTCCATTCAGAAGTCTAATAACAGTGGCGAAGAAACTGTTCTTGAACCTTTTGGTACCTGCATTTAAGTTTATGTACCTTCAGTTGACATATGAGGCTGGAAGAGATTATAACCAGGTTGGGAGGGGTCTTTGATGATGTTGGCTGCCTTTCCGAGACTTCGAGAGTGTAGATGGAGCCAATGGTCGGAAGGTTGGCTTGCATGATGGTCAGGGCTGCATTCACAATTTTCTGTAGTTTCTTATGGTCCTGGGCAGAGCAGTTGCTGTTCCACGCCATAATGCATCCAGATAGAATGCTTTCTATGCTGCAGCCATAAAAATTGGTGAGAGTCTTTATGGACATGCCAAATTTCCTTAACCTTCTGAGGAAGAGGTGTTGTGCCTTCTTGACTGTTGCATCAATGTCTCAGAGGGTCACTGATTTCTCTTCACAGATGCTGTCAGATGTAGATAGGGACATGTCCTCCTTGAAGTCAATGATCAGCTCTATTTTTACTGACATCGAGGGAGAGATTGTTATCTTTCCACCACGTCACCAAGAACTCAACCTCTTTCCTGTGCACTATCTCTTCATTGTTTGATATCTGGCCCACAATGATGGTGTCGTCACTGAGTTTGTAGATGGAGTTTGGATGAAATTTGGCCACACAGTCATGAGTGTACAGGGAGTACTTTAGGGGGCCCCGTACACATCCTTGCGGGGTTCTGGTGCTGAGGATTGTCATGGACAAGGTGCTGTTGCCTATCTTCACTGATTGCGGCCTTTGTGTCAGGAAGTTGAAGATCCAGGTGCAAAGGGCAAAGCAGAGATCGAGGTCTTGGAGTTTGGAGATTAGTTTGACAAGTCAAGGGAGGACGGTTTGGGTCAGATTTGGATTGGAGATCACCACTTCCTGACGGTTGAATTACTTGCCACTTATCCATTGAAGTTTGAATGTTGCCCATGTTGTGAGAACTTCAAATGATCAAGCAGAACAGTTTGAGTCCAGGTTTACAATTGTTTATTCAAGTGTACGCAGGGAGAGGCCATTGTAGACAAGCTAGAATGAAAACACTACTGAGTACAAGAAATTCATTAACTTACAAATCTTTAGTAATGTCAGCAAATTCCAACTTTGTAATATGTCAATATGTGATAATTCAAAAAACATATGTGTCCAGTCCTAGGTACGTATCTTCGTTCACCCAGACTGGGGCAGCATAAGCTTATTCTAGACTGATTGTGTCTCATACTGTTTGCTGCTCTCCTCTGTTTCCTCTGACTCCTAATTGCTTCTGATTCCCAAGGCTTGTCTGGAAGTTTCTGCGAATACTAACACTTGCGGTGTACGAGTTAAGAATAGGAACAGGGTAGCCCACTGGGCCCCTCAAATCTGCTTACCATTCAATAAGATTATGGCTGATCTGACATTCCTCACATCCACTTTCCTGTGTTTTGCCTATAGCCTTTGGCTCACCTGGAGAATTGCGCTTACTTTGCATATTGTAATCTCTCTGTAACTCTTACATTAAATCCCTATTTAACTTTTACAGTAAAGTTTAACCATCCTCCTCTGTGCTAGGTGTGATTCTGGCCTTTGGAGTGCTTTCTCACTCCCCTCCCCCATCCCTTTCCCTTCACAGCTCCCCTTTTACCCACCATATATCCCCTCCCATTCCCTCCCGTACACATCGGTACCAATGACGTAGGCCGGAAGAGTGATGAGGTACTGCAAGGACAGTTCAGGGACCTAGGCCATAAATTGAAAAGCAGGATCTCCAGGGTTATAATCTCAGGATTACTCCTCATGCCAGGTGGTAGTGAGGCAAGGAATAGGAAGACAGTTCAGCTTTACGAGCAGCTAAAAAGCTGGTGGAGGGGGCAGGGTTTCAGATTTTTGGATCATTTGGATCTATCCCAAAGCAGGTAGGACCTGTACAAGAAGGATGGATTGTCTCTTAAGTGGAAGGGCATCAACATCCTAGCATGGAGGTTTGCTAGTGCAACTCGGGTGAATTTAAACAAATGAGGCAGGGAGTCAAAGCTGCAGGTCATAAAGTGAGCAGAAGGTAGACATTAATAGGATAAACAGGCAGGACCAGTATAACAACCATGGTGAGGCAAGGAATCATAAAAGTTCAAACTGTCAGTTATAAGTTGGAGATAAATCATAGAGATGAGGCTGTGTGTTATCAGGGATTTATAAATAAGGATGGACAGTGTGGGAAGTGTTGTGCACAAGAAAATATTAGAACTTATGTAAAAACCTTGTACCTAAATGAACGCAGTATTTGGAATAAAGTTGATGAATTGACAGAACAAATAGATACAAGTGGGTATAACCTTGTGGGGATTACTGAAACATGGTTACAGGAAGATCAGGAGTGGGAGTTAAATCTTCAAGGGTACTCAATATTCCAAAAGGATAGACAAAGAGGTGCAAAAGGTGGAGTTGCTTTATTGATTGAGGATGGCATTAGAGCTGTATTAAGAAGTGATATTGGCACTTGGGACCAAAGTATTGAGGCATTGGAAATAAAAAGCAAGGGAAGAAACTCCTTGATAGGTGTAATTTACAGGCCCCTGAACAGTATTTCTGAAGAAGGGCCCAGTATAACCCATGAAATAATGGGGGCTTATAAGAAGGGCACAACGATAATTATAGGTGTTTTGAACATGCATATTGATTGGATTAATCAATTTGGCAAGGGTAGCATCAAAGAAAGGTTCATAGAGTATGTGAGGGATTGTTTCTTAAAGCGACATGTTATGGAGCCAACCAGAAAACTGGTCATTTTTGATTTGATATTTTGTAATAAGGGCAAATTGATAAATGGTCTTGCAGTTAAGATCCTCTTGGAAGGAGTGATCACCACGTACTATAGTTTCAAATTCAGATTGAGAGTGAAGACAGTGTTGCGCATGAGAGTTTTAGCGTTGGGCAAAGGTAATTATACAGATCTGAGGAAGAAGTTATCCCAGGTGGACTGGGCAAAAATGTTAAAGGGCAGAACAGTTGAAGAACTTTGGCAAATGCTTAGGGAGGTGTTAAATAGTTCTCAATTATATTCCTGAGAGGAAGAGGAGTAGTAAAATGGTAAACAATCATCCATGGCCAAACAAGGAAGTCAAGGATAACATAAAGGCAAAAACTAGGGTATATCATACTGTAGCAGCCAGTGGCACTCTGATAGATTGGGAGAATTTTAAATATCAGCAAAGGGTTACTAAAAGCAAAGTCAAAAGTATATTGGTAGGCTAGGAGAATAGGCCAGAATCTGGCAGATGGATAAGTGTGAGGTTGTCCATTTTGGCCAGAAAAACAAAAGGGCAAATTATTATTTAAATGAGAAGTAGATTCAAAGTGCATCAGAGCAGAGGCATCTGGGTGTCTTTGTGCATGAATTGTAGAAGGTGGGTTGGCAGGTGTAGCATATAATAAGAAAGGCAAAAGGAATCCTGGCATTTACCATCAAAGGACTGGTTTATAAAAATAAAGAAATGTTAGTGAGACCATGCCGAGTATACTGTGTCCAATTTTGGTGTCTGTACCTGAGGAAGGATGTGATGGCACTGGAAGCACTTGAGAGGAGATTCACCAAGTTGACTCCAGGGATGAAAGGGCTGTATGAGGAGCAGTTGAATAGCTTGGGCTTGTACCCTCTGGAGTTCAGAAGAATGAGAGGGGATCTGAAAGAGGTATACAAAATGCTAATGGTGATTGATAAGGTGGATGTTGAACAGATGCTCCCCCTTGTGGGACAGTCTCGAATGAGAGGTCAGAGATATAGAACGAGAAGAGGGGGTTTCAAAACTGAGATGAGGAGAAACTACTTCTCTCAAAGGGTTGCGACTCTGTGGAACTCACTGCCCCAGAGCAAAGTGAAGGCAGAATCAACAGATTCAAGAAAGAAATAGATATGTTTCTGATGAACAGTGGGATGAAGGACTACAGAGAGCAGGCAGGAAAGTGGTGTTGAGACCCAGATAAGATCAGCCATGATCATGTTCAATGGCAGAGTGGCCTCGAAGAGCTGAATCGCCTTCTCCTGCTTCTAATTCCTATGTTCCTATGTTCCTTCCCGTGTCCACCTTTCCTCCCTTTGAGCTTTCATTGATGTTACAATTTCTTTCAGTACCTTCAGCAAAGTCATTTCAAGTTAATGAATAAAACATGAAAATGTACTTCATTCACATATCCATCTGTAGTTCAATCATTCACATCATTCCATCTTCCTTCCTTTTGTGTTTGAACACAGTGTTCTTCTCCATGATTATTTGGTTCTCCAGTTTCCCAGAGCCTCTAATGTTGAGAATCACAGGAAAATCAACCAGGGATCATGGATAGTGACTCATTGCTTTTTATCACTCAGAAATATAAAGAAACATGTTTGAATCACTATATTATGGTGAGCCAAGACAATTTGAAGTTTCCTGATATGTTCAGATGAAACTGAATGATGGTGCAGAAATTCCTAATTAGGTCAAAAGGAATTTTGAAAAGTTTGTATGTGACCAAATATTTCTATTTGATTCACTTATTAATAACTTTCCCAGAAGTCAAATGATTCAAATTGTACTCCAGAAACTTAAACACAAAATCTAGGCTGACACTGCCATTGTAAAGCTTGAAGAAGAGCTGCATTGTCAGAGATGCCATCTTTTAACTTAAAGATTTAAACAAAATGGCATCAGGCATCTCTCTCAGGCAGGTCTAGAAATTCCCCTGGCACAGTATCCACAACATCACTAAGATTGCCTATTTTCTCCTCTTTAGTATCTTCATATTTTGCTCCTCCCTCAGAATCAGTTCTTGATTAAACTGTTCCAACATCGACCTCTTGGGTCTCTAATATTCTGCCCTCTGTCAGCTTCAGTCATTCAAAAGTCTGCTGCCTATTTCCTAATTCCAGTCATTCACCACCCCTATGTTCAATGACTTACAATGCTTCCTGGACAAGTAATTCTTTGAGTTTAATATTGTTGACCTGGTTTTCAAATCCATTCATGGTTTTGTCCCACCTTTCTCTGCATACTCCCTCAGTCTCACAACACCGTGGTCTCTTCAGCAACCTCCAATTTAATCACCACTGCACAGACTGTTAACATGGGAGATCCCAAGGATTTTCACTACACAGGGAGTATTAATTCCTCATGGTGAGAACCCTTGCCATCTGGGCAGTATGTTCTTGTCCCAAACCATCCCATTTTCACATTTAATGAACTTTTAAACTACATAGGATTCAATGGGGTTTGTTTAAGGTACCAGCCATTTGAATCAGAGATAGTTTTTCAAGGACCGCAACATCCCCCCCTCAGTGGTCGAGAATGCCCTCGACCGTGTCTCCCGCATTTCCCGCAACTCATCCCTCACACCCCCTCCCCGCAACAACAGCCAAAACAGAATCCCCCTCGTCCTCACGTACCACCCCACCAACCTCCGGATCCAACGCATCATCCTCCGACACTTCCGCCATCTGCAATCCGACCCCACCACCAAAGACATTTTTCCCTCCCCACCCTTATCTGCTTTCCGGAGGGACCACTCTCTCTGTGACTCCCTTGTCCGCTCCACACTCCCCACTAGCTCCACCACCCCTGGCACTTTTCCCTGCAACCGCAGGAAGTGCTATACCTGCCCCTACACGTCCCCCCTCATCCCTATCCCAGGCCCCAAGAAGACCTTCCACATCAAGCAGATGTTCACCTGCACATCTGCTAATGTGATATACTGTATCCACTGTTCCAGATGTGGCCTCCTCTACATCAGGGAATTCAAGCGGAGGCTTGGGGACCGCTTTGCGGAACACCTACGCTCAGTTCGCAACAAACAACTGCACCTCCCAGTCGCGAACCATTTCAACTCCCCCTCTCACTCCTTAGACGACATGTCCATCCTGGGCCTCCTGCAGTGCCACAATGACGCCACCAGAAGGTTGCAGGAACAGCATCTCATATTTCGCTTGGGAACCCTGCAGCCCAATTGTATCAATGTGGACTTCACAAGCTTCCCTAACCTGTACGTCCTCCCACCTATCCCCTCCTCCCACCTCAAGCCCCACCCCCATCTCCTACCTACTAACATCATCCCGCCCCCCTTGACCTGTCCGTCCTCCCTGGACTGACCTATCCCCTCCCTAACTCCCCACCTACACTCACCTTTACTGGCACCACCCCTGCCTCTTTGACCTGTCTGTCTCTTCTCCACCTATCCTCTCCTTAATCCATCTTCTATCCGCCTCCCCCTCTCTCCCTATTTATTTCAGAATCCCCTTCCCCTCCCCCATTTCTGAAGAAGGGTCTAGGCCCGAAACGTCAGCTTTCCTGCTCCTCTGATGCTGCTTGGCCTGCTGTGTTCATCCAGCTCTACACCTTGTTATCTAGTTTGAATCAGTTCATGTTTGTGGGATTAGGTAGCATTAGTAGAGTATTCACAATCTTTGAATAATAATCTGTTTGTACTGGATCCTACCTTTTGAAAGAAAGCGTGCAAAACCTTGTGATAAAGATTTATATTCAGGCTACATTGAAATGTTCTTTAAACCCCCCAAAAAACTGACAAACATCTGTATCTCTCCTTTCATGAAATAAAAGAAACATGCCTGGTTACCCAGTAGATAAAAGGAGAGACTTTGCAGGCGAGTGGATCTTGACTGAATAATCTTTCAAAACACTGGCACAGGCAGGATGGGCTGTATACCCTGTTGGTGATTAATGATCCCAGCTCTATCTCAGTTTGCTCATTCTGTTCTGACATTCTCAGTGCCTTGCCTGCACGAACTGGTTTATGCCTGAATAAAGTTCTGTGAGTCATTGCTGCCCAGTTCCACACTCACAAGATTATGTGCAAACCTAAAGAGTAAGTGTTTGTGGCTTCACAGGCAGGTTGTGATAGTACCTCCTATGCTTGTGTTGACATGGGGTATTTGGACTCATGCAAATAGAATTAGAAGAATTCCTCACTATTCTCAATAATTACCAACTCTTCATGAAATTTAAAACCACAAACACAAGGAAAGCATTAATTTCCTAGGTATCACAGTATTTAAATTGAAACAAGTCAACAAGCATCAATGACAACAAGGTGTAGAGCTGAATGAACACAGCAGGCCAAGCAGCATCAGAGGTGCAGGAAAGCTGACGTTTCGGGTCTAGACCCTTCTTCAGATTTCTGAAGAAGGGTCTAGATGCAAAATGTCAGCTTTCCTACTCCTCTGATGCTGCTTGGCCTGCTGTGTTCATTCAGCTCTACACCT
>NC_063369.1:18673883-18710144 GCF_021869965.1 Rhincodon typus
GACACTGTCCTCTTTGACTATGGGCTGCATGAGTGTGGCGGCAGATTGCAGGTAACGTGAGTCCTCCATACTTGCTGGAAGCTTGGGCCGTATACTGTTCTTCACTAACCCTGGCTCTGATGCCATTGGTACTGAGGGAGACCTGTCTCCTGCTCTCTCAAAGCCCCAGACTAAGTTTCTATCCTAAAATGGATTGTGCTTTAATTGCCCTCTGTTTTTAACCTTGTGATGTCATCTTCACTGATTTGGAAGTTTCTGATTTCAGTTTAGTTTTGTGGATATCAGCTTCAGTCCCCTAAGTCAGATTGATTTGACTAAATCAGTTTAGTCCCTTCCCTCTGAGAAGGTAGGACACTATTCTGTGAACAAATTGAGTTGTACTGTACTTGAGGAGCTTGACACTTGTCACTGGGCCTCTTGCTTAAAACTGTTTTGTTTTTGTATTCTTGTTGGGAACCTGAGGGGTGATGTTTTTACACAGCGTGGTAAGCATATGTAATGAGCTGCCAGTAAAACATTTTAAAAGGCATTTGGACAAATACAAGGATAAGAAAGGTTTAGAAGGATATGGGCTAAGAGCAGGGAAATGGGGTGGCTGGGCATTTTGGTTGGCATTGAACAGTTTGGACCGAAGGGCCGGTCTCTGACTCTATGTTCCTGAGTATAATGCCTGGGGTTAGTCTCTCAGCCCTGAGCTATACTTCCTGAATTACTCAGTATGGAAGGTATTGTTTGCTTCTTCCAGTGATTACAAAGGGTTGGAACATGGAACATAGAACCGTACAGCATGTGAACAGGCCCTTCAGTCTATGATGTTGTGCTAAAAATGACACCAAATGCAACTAATCCTTTCTGATTGCCCTAGGACCATGTCCCTCTGTTCCTTGCATAGTCACGTGCTTATCTAAAAGTTCCTTTTAACACCCCTTTAACACATCTGCCTCCAACACCACCCTGGCGGTGTGTTCCAGACTCTGACCACTCTTTTAAATAAAACCTTGCCCCTCACCCTCTCTCTTCATTCTCCCCCCACCTAACCCCTAGTACTAGCCATTTCAACTCTGGGAAAGAAGAGCCTGACTGTTAATGTTAACTAAGCATCTCTCAATTTTATGAACTATCAAGTTTCCCATCAGCCTCTGCAGTGGAAGAGAAAACAACTTCAGTTTCTCTAGCCTGTCCTTTTAGCTCATATCCTCTAATCCAGGCAGGGTCCTAGTAAACTCTTCAGCACCCTCTCCCAAGCCTCTACACACTTCCTGTAATGTGGCAACCACAATATTCTGAATGTGGCCTAACCAAAGACTTGTAAAGTTGCAACATGACATCCTGACTCTTGTACTCAATTCCCTGATCAATAAAGTTAAGCATGCCATACACTACTGCCTTTACTGCCCTATCTGCTTGTGTGGCCGTTTTCAGGGAGCTGTAGACTTGGACCCTAAGATCCTTCTGATCAATGCTGTTCAGAGTCCTACCAATAACTGTAGACTTTTCCTTAACATTTGATCTCCCAAAGTGCATTACTTCACACTTACCTGGATTAAACGCCATCTACCATTTCTCTATCCATTACTGCAATTGATCTATATGCTGCTATATTCTTTGACAACCTTCTACACTATCCACAACTCCACTGATCTTTGTATCACTTGCAAAGTTACTAACCCACCCAACTACATCATAGAATCTCTACAGTGTGGAAACGGGTCCTTCGGCCCAACAAGTCCACACTGATCCTCAGCATCTCACCCAGACCCATCCCCATACAACCCACCTAATCTACACATCCCTGAACACCATAGGCAATTTAGCATAGCCAATTCACCTAACCCCCACATCTTTGGACGTGGGAGGAAACTTCCGCAGACACAAGGAAAACATGCAAACTCCACACAGTCGCCCGTGGGTGGAATCGAACCTGGGTCCCTGGTGCTGTGAGACAGCAGTATTAGCCACTGAGCCACCGTGCCAAAATCATCACACCCACCCCATTTCTGTAACCCTGCATTTCCCATGGCTAACCCACATATCCCTGGGCACTACAGACAATTTTCCTTGGCCAATACACCTAGCCTGCACATCTTTGGATTGTGGGAGGAAACCCACACAGATAGTCACCAAAGGTGGAATTGAACCCAGGTCCCTGGCACTGTGAAGCAGCAGCGCTGACCACTGAGCCGTCTGAGAAGCTGTGCTACGTTTAACTTCCCAGCTACATTCTCATCCAAGTAACTTATATATATCACAACCAGCAGAGGTCCAAGATCCTGTGGTACACCACTAGTCATGGACCTCCAGCCAGAAAAACACCCATCCACTACTACCCTCTGCCTTCTACAGGAAAGCCAATTCTGAATCCGCACGGCCAAGTCACCATGGATCCCACGCATCTTAATCTTCTGGATGAGCCTACCATGAGGGACGTATTGAAAGCCTGATTAAAATCCATGTAAACAACATTGACTGCTCTATCCTCATCGATCACCTTGTCACCTCCTCAAAATTCAATGAAGTTAGTAAGACATGACCTGCCATGCAAAAAGCCATGCTGACTATCCCTAATTAGCCCATGTTCCTCCAAATGTGTGTAAATCCTATTCCTAAGATTTTCCAACCACTGATGTGAGACTCACTGAATAAATTAACAGAACTACTAACAAATCAAACAATTCTCCCTTAACTACTAACCATTCCCGAACAAAACAAAATTCTAATGGTATGCTGTTCCAATAGATACAAGCCCCACTTATATAAGCCCAAGTAATAAGAAAACTAAATTAAAACTTAGGCTCTCAAAAGTACAGCTAGGTTAAGTCTTCTGGAATGTTCTTTGCCTTCTCTGCTGATCCTTCTGTCAGGAATGCTTTCTCTGTAACTTCTTCTGACAGGACTCTTAGGGCTGTGGTACCTTTATGAATTGATGGTGCTTTTTCAGAGAGCTTAGATTTCTGCGAGAGCCAGATATTTACTCTTCAGATCGCAGTTCAGTCTCTCTCTCTGGTTTTTCAAAAATGCTTTTTGTATACCCCCGATGACCTGTCAATTTTCTTATAGGACTGGTCCAAGGTTGTCAAAACCATCAGATTTAAATTCAAGACAACAAGGTGCAGGGCTGGATGAACACAGCAGGCCAAGCAGCATCACAGGAGCAGAAAGGCTGACGTTTCGGGCCTAGACCCTTCATCAGAAATGGGGGAGGGGAAGGGGGTCCTGAAATAAATAGGGAGAGAGGGGGAGGTGGATAGAAGATGGATAGAGGAGAGGATAGGTGGAGAGGAGACAGACAGGTTGAAGAGGCGGGGATGGAGTCAGTAAAGATGAGTGTAGGTGGGGAGTTAGGGAGGGGATAGGTCAGTCCAGGAAGGACGGACAGGTCAAGGGGGCGGGATGAGGTTAGTAGGTAGGAGATGGGGGTGCGGCTTGAGGTGGGAGGAGGGGATAGGTGGGAGGAAGAATAGGTTAGGGAGGCGGGGACGCGTTGGACTGGTTTTGGGATGCGGTAGGGGGAGGGGAGATTTTGAAGCTTATGAAGCTTATGAAATCACCATTGGGTTGCATGGTTCCCAAGCGGAATATGAGTTGCTGTTCCTGCAACCTTCGGGTGGCATCGTTGTGGCACTGCAGGAGGCCCAGGATGGACATGTCATCTGAGGAATGGGAGGGGGAGTTGAAATGGTTCGCGACTGGGAGGTGCAGTTGTTTATTGCAAACCGAGCGTAGGTGTTCTGCAAAGTGGTCCCCGAGCCTCCGCTTGGTTTCCCCGATGTGGCCTCACCAACTGAACCTTCCCCTGGACCATGACCCCACACTGGAACATCAGGATATTGTGTCCACTGTGGTCACTAACATCATTTCATGTGGTGATCCCACCTCCAAGCTGATAGTTTTCCCCCAATCCTGAACAGTTCATTTCTACCCCCGTCCCCAAATCCACAAACAGGACATCCTGGGCAGACCCAATTCTTCTGCCTGCTGCAGCCCCACAGAACTGATCTTGTCCTACCTCAACTTGGTTTTCTCTCCCCTTGTTCAGTCCCTGCCCACTTGTGATTCCTCTGACGCTTAATGCCAATTTCAGAATTTCCAGTTTGTTGACTCCAACCACCACCTCTTTACCATGGACGTGCACTCCCTTTACACATCCATTCCCCCATTAGGATGGTCTCAGGGTTCTCTGCTCCTTCCTGGGGGGGGAATCAAGCCTGAACTATCCCCATCCAGCAACAGCCTCCTCTACTTGGCCGAGCTCATCCTCACTCTGAACAACTTCTTTTAACTCCTCTCACTTTCTTCAGGGCAGGGGCTGGCCATGGGCCTTAGTTATGTATGTCTCTGAAGGGTATCTGGAACATTTCGTGTTGTGGTACTTTTCTGGCCCCTACTCACAACTTTCTTTGGTATATCAATGATATCATTGGCGTTGCTTCCCTCTCTAATCTGGAATCGGAAAAGTTTACCAATTTTGCGTCCAATTTCCTCCCTGCGCTCTCATTCACCTGGTCCACCTCTGACTTCTCCCTTGCCTTCTTTGACATCATCTGTTTCCATTTTTGGGGATAGGGTGGCTACTAATATCCACTACAAACGCACTGACTCCCACAATTACCTTGACTATACATCCTCACACCCTGCTTACTAAAAAGATTCTATTCCATTCTCCCAGTTCCTCTGTCTCCATTTCACTGGTTCTGATGATGTCAACTTCGCCAAGGGTGCGTCTGAAATGTCCACTTTCTTGCTCAAATAAGGATTCCCTAGCACCATAGTTGATAGGGCCCTCAGCTGGATCTGACCTTAGGCCTTCTCCTCGTCTCTTCCCACCCATAACGCGATAGGGTTTCCTTTGTCCTCACCTACCATCTTACCAGCATCCACATCCAGAGGATCGTTCGCCACAATTTCTGCCACCTCCACTGTGATGCCGCCACTAGACACATTCCCTCTCCAATCTTCTACCACCCCTCCCCGTCAGCCTTCCAAAGGGACCATTTCCTCTGGGACAACCTGGTCCACTCCTCTTGCACTCCCAACACCCCTCACAGCCCCACAGCACCTTCCCATGCAACTGCAGAAGGTGTAACACCTGTCCTTTTACTTCCTACCCCTCAGTATCCAAGGTTACAAGCACACCTTCCAGGTGAAGCAGTGCTTCACTCCATCTAGTCTACTGCATTCACTGCTCCCAATGTAGTTTCCTCTACACAAGGAAAACAAAGCATAGACTGGTGACTGCTTTGCAGAACACCTACATTCTGTCAGCAAAACAAGTCCCTGAGCTTCCAGGTGCCTGCCACTTCAACACACCACTTTGTTCCCTGGCCAATGTCTGTCTTGGGCTTGCTACAGGGTTCCAGTGAAGTTTAGCGCAAGCTGGAAGAACAGCCCCTCATTTTCCACTTGGGGACCCTGCAGCCTTCTAGACTCGATATTGCGTTCAAAAGGGTCACCGGACCTGAAACGTTAACTCTGACTTTTCCTTCACAGATGCTGCCAGACCTGCCACGCTTTTCCAGCAACTTTGTTTTTGTTCCAGCTTTAAGACTTGAACTGTCCCATGTTCTTACCCCTACCCGCACACACCAGGCCTTGTTATCACACAGACAGCTATTACACTCAACCCATTGTTAGTCACTAACAGTCCCTACTAATAGCTATTTACCCTCCCAGCCTGACCGTTATTCACTCCTTTGTCTGTCCAACTGTTCTTTTCTCTTTCTTTGGGCTCTATCTCCACCTACTGTTTCCTCCTTATCCCCTCCCTCCACCCTGTCTTCTGCATAAAAATTGACTTTTTCTCAGCTACCATCAGTTTTGAGGAAGGGTCACTTGACCTGCAACGATAACTCTGATCTCTCTCCATAGATGCTGCCAGACCTGCTGAGCTTTTTCCAACAGTTTGCTTTTGTTTACGGCATCACTGTTTTGTATAGCTGCAACAAACCGTCCCATCTCCTATGCTCAATGGCCTGACAGATGAAAGCAAACATCACTTTAAATCTGTATCATCATCTTGTTTCTCCCTATCTCCACTATCTAGCCTGCTCATGATTTTGAAAACCTTTATCAAATCTCCCCTCAGCTGCCCTCTCTCCAAGGACAGCAGTCCCAAATTCTTCATCTATCTTCTTAACTTTCTTATCACTAGAACCATTTTTGTAAATCACTTCTGCATTCTCTCCAATCCATTCTCAACTTTCCTAGAATGTGGTGCCAAAACTGTACACAATACTCTAGCTGAGGTCTAACAAGGTCTTGATACAAGTTGTATCTTGTACTCTACATCCCTGTTTATAAAGCTGAGGATACTGAATGCTTTATTTACTGCTCTCTCTGCCTGTCCTGCCACCTTCAGTGATCTGTGCATATGTAGAGCCAGGTCCCTCTGCTTCTGCACTCCCTGTAATAATGTGACTTTGTGCAATAGGGTTAACAACTGCTAACATTTCTCCCTCTTTGTTGCCCAAGGACCCAAACACACACTCCAGGTGAAGCAGCATTTTAATTGTAGTTCTTTGAATCTTGTCTACTTTACTCACTGCTCATAGTGTGATATCCTTTACACTGGCAGGAGGAAACATTGTCTGGGCGACTGCGTTATGGAGCACCTTCACTCTGTAGGAATGACCATGAACTCCCAGTTGTTTGCCTTTTCAATAAACTGCCTTGCTCTCAGGCTAACATTTCTGTCCTAGCCACAAGACAATGAAATGAAAGAATTAATATTCTGTTTTATTTGAAGTGGTCTGGTCCATGTTGTAAAGGTTTAAATTCTTTCATGCGTTTATCACAGAGAGGCTACGCCGGATTCAAAACAAGAAAAGGCATCAGGGAGGGTTTTGCTTTGGAGTCAGCTTATGTTTCATTCCAGCATGACCAACTCTCTTAGCCTGGGCTCCAGATTTCAAAATGGTGAAAGGGAAAAGTGCTGTGGTGCTCAGCGGTGTCATTAGATAGCTGTGGGGCACCTTCTTTTCTTGGATTCCCCCAAAAAAAGATCAGCAGCTTGAGGAAAGTGGATACAAACATAAAGATAAAGTTGCTATGAAGTGGCTAGTACACAGATTTTATAGCACATGCCCATCTCTGGCAGAATGGTTGCAGAGTAGAAAATATAACATTCTCACAGACTCGCACAATCCTGGTGCAGGAAATTACTACAGTTCTACATTAAGCAAAATAACGCAATAAAAATTTGATTGAAATAAGCTTTCTAGGCAGCAAAAATAAACACACAATTAAATTCTGTCAAATGTTTTTTCTGATGTGCCTTAAAAGGTAGGGGTAAGATGTGCTATTTGTTTTGGTATTTTGCACAATTGAAATTAAAAAGAGAGTAGGAGTTGTTGTACCTGGGGCAGGGGAGTTAGCCTGAGTGGTTGGGCCAAGATTGAAGTCTAGAATCCGAAGATAGACATGGAAACAAAAAAAAAATCAGGTTTTTCCCTGGTTTCTGGGTGGCAAGTTATTTGAAATGACAGAAAACTGGGCGTTCACAGATGAAGTTCAGTTTCTGATCACACAAGTGGACATTCCATCTCCCATCACTCTTCATACCGCCACAAGCTTCATAACTCCTAAGATCTTTCGGTTCGCCAGGAGCCCAAAACCTGAACAATAATAAAAAAAAAATCAGTGAACAAGACTTACACTTACTTCACCAGTAGGCGCTATCCTGACTGGCAATTCCACAAAACTGACCCCTTGCCAAAAATAAAAGCCTGTTAAGATTCAGTGAATTGTCTCTCCTCTGTCAGTTTCAAAGAACCCCTATAGTATGGAAACAGGCCCTTCGGCCCAACAAGTCCACACTGACCCTCAGAGCATCCCACCCAGACCCATTGCCCTATAACCCACCTAATCTACACATCCCTGAACACTACAGACAATTTAGCATGGCCAATTTAGACTGTGGAGGAAACTTGAGCACCCAGAGAAAGCCCACGCAGACACAGGGAGAACGTGCAAACTCCACACAGATAGTCACCCAAGGATGAAATTTGAACCCAAGTCCCTGGTGCTGTGAGGCAGCAGTGCTAACCACTGAGCCACCATGCTGCATCTGTGTGATCCTGACTCTTATTAAGAAAGGCGTACATTACAGTGTTAATGCACCTTTTGTAAATCACTAGTTTGACTTCACCTAGAATACTGTGTCCAGTTCTGGGCAACATATAATAGGAAGGATGTTGACATTTCAGAGAGGGTGCAGGGCAAATTGACTAGCGAGGCATCAAGGATGAGGAGAACCAGTTATGTGGGGGGAACTGAACTGGCTGGAAGCAGTAATGTTATAAATATCACATGATTTGTTACTGGTTAGTTAATTGGAGTCAGTGGCAAGGTGGTAATGTCACTGAGCTAGCAATCTGGAGATTCCAGGTTAATATTCTGGGGATGTGAATTCATGGTATTGTGTGAGGGAAATCATGTCTCTCAAACTTGATTGAGTTTTTTGAGGAAGTAACCAGGAAGATTGACAGCAGAACAGTAGAAATTGTTTACTTGGACTTTAGTAAAGCCTTTGACAAGGTTCTACACGGTAGAATAATTAGTAAAGTTAGATCACATGCGAATCAAGGTGAGCTTGGCAATTGGATACAGAATTGGCTTGATGGTATTAGACAGGTGGTGGAGTGTTGTTTTTTAAACTGGAGGCCTGTGACCAGTGGTGTTCCTTCCACAGGGATCAGTGCTGGATCCATTTTTGTTTGTCATTTATATAAATGATTGGGATAGACTATAGAATGCATAGCTAGTAAGTTTGCAGATGACACCAAAATTGGACAGTAAAGAAGACTATCTATGATTACAGAGATTTTGAGCAATTGGGTCAATGGGCTGAAGAGTGGCAAATGGAGTTTAATTTGGATAAATGTGAGGTGTTGCATTTGGGTAGAACAAACAAGGTCAGGACTTATACAATTAAAAGTAAGGCCTTGGGTAGTGTAGTAGAACAGAGAGACCGAGGGATTCAGGTACATAATTCTTTGAAGTTTGCATCGCATTTGCATCACATACAGTGGTTAAGATATTTAGGCTGTGTACCTTCATTGCTCAGACCTTTTGAGTATAGGAGTTAGGAAATTATGTTGAGGTTGTACAAGATGTTGTTGAAGTCTCTTTGGGAGTACTGTGTTCAGTTCTGGTCACCCTGTTATAGGACGTGTGTTAAGCTGGAGAAGGTTCGAAGAGATTTACCAGGATGTTGCCAGGAATGGAGGGTTTGAATGATGAGGAGAGGCTGGATAGGCTGGGACACTTTTCACTGGAGTGTAGGAGGTTGAGGGGTGACCTTATAGAGGTTTATAAAATCACCAGGGGCATAGATAAGGTGTCTTTTCCCTAAGATGGAAGATTTCAAGACTAGAGGGGATATTTTTAAGTTGTGAGGAGAAAGATTTAAAATAGACAGGAGGGGTAACTTTTTTTACACAGAAAGTTGTTCATACGTACAGTGAACTTCCAGAGGAAGTGGTGGATGCAGGTACAGTTACAATGTTTAAAAGACATTTGAATAAGTACATGAATAAGAAATGTTTGGAGGGATATGGGCCAGGCACAGGCAGGTGGGACTAGTTCATTTGGGATTATGGTCAGCATGGACTGCTTGGATTGAAGGGTCTTTTTCCATGCTATATGACTCTATGACTTCACGCTGTGACAACTTGTAGAATTTAAAGTCAATTCAGACATCTGGAATATTTAAGACAATGTTGTGAAACTGATATTGGTTGTTGTAAAACCCTATCGGGTTCAATAATGTCCTTTCAGGAAGGGAATCTGCTTTCTTTACCTGGTCTGGCCTACATGTGACTCCACTAATGTGAGTGAATCTTAAGTGGCCTCTGAAATGCCACTCGAGGGGAATTAAGGATGGGCAATGAATGCCAGCTTTGCCAGTGATGCCTACATCCCATAAAGGAATGAAAATCATGCTGTCCAGGACAGCAGAAAGACATCCACTGGATCTTTCATGTCCACCTGAGAGGGCAACCTGGGGTTGTGATGGAAATACACGTTCCTTCAGGAGTGTATTGGGATGATGGCTTAGATCTTGTTCTTAAGCTTCTGGAGTGAGCGAGAGTGTGAGCCACTGAAACATGCCTCTGATATTGAGGGCTGTGTGTGTGCATGTGCATCAGTGAGACTGGATACAGAGTGTGGTACAGTCAATGGCCCTTTAATTCCTATCCTTGGGATACAGGATTACTGACAGGGATAGAAACCCCAGATTAGACTTGTCAATCTTTTTTTCAAAAAAAAATGTCCATGGAAAGTGAGCCTCGCTGGCTGGACTAGCATTTATTGCTTGTCCCTAGATGCCCTTGAGAAGGTGATGGTGAGCTGCCTTCTTGAAACGCTGTAGGTTGACCCACAATGCCATTAGGGAGGGAGTTCCAGGATTTTGACCCAAGAACAGTGATATATTTCCAAGTCAGGATAGTTCAGAGGGGAGCTTGCAGGCGGGTGGTGTTCCCATATATCTGTTGCCCTTGTCCTTCAAGATGGAAATGGTTGTGTTTGTAAAATACTGTTGAAGGAACCTGGGTAAGCTATTGTGAAAGGTGGACAGAAATAAGAAGCTTCTCCCTACGATCCACACTTGGTGAAGCAAGCACACCTTACTGTATTCAGAATCCTCTTGTGAGGAATTCACCAAACGCCTCATTTTAATCAGATGGCCCTCCAAACAGTGTTGGAGAGTGAGGGCTGCACTGTAAGATGTAACTGCTCTGCCTTGACTAAGACCTGTCCTAGTACAGTAACACCCAGTTCACAACCAATAAGAAAACAGCAAGTAATCACCCAGCTGAAGGGAGGTCACAATACCTGGCCCTGGGTTGTGGGTGGAGTGTAAAGGAAGAGAATCAATTTCTGGCCGTTTGGGCTCTTGACACACATTGCTGGAAGCAACCCTGGTTTCACATTCTTGCTGGTTTACCCTGCATTGTAGTTAGTGAAGATTAACATTGGACAGGAGCATTCCATCTGACTCACTGGGCTTCCTACCTGGGGAATTGGGTTAAAATGGCCCCTGCTAGGTTTCTCATGATTTTACATGTGTACTTCCCACATTTCAGTAGGAGTGTGGCTCAGATCAGTAATTTACATTCATATAATGCCATTAATGTCATTAGGAGCAGAAGGGCAGGTATAGGCCATTTAGTACCTTGGTCATGCTCTGCCATTCTAGCTCATGGCTGGTCATCAACCTCAATGCCACGTTCCCACATTATCCCTGTATCCTGATCTCATCAATAACTGAAATTGATCAGTCTCTGTCTTGAACACACTCATTGACGTTTCTACAGGCCTCTACAGTTGAGAATTCCAAAAATTTACCAATCTCTGAGTAAAGAAAGTCCTCCCAATCTCTATCCTAAACGGCCAACCCCTTATTCTGAGATTGTTCTGTCTAACTGTAGACCATGGGCCATAAGACATAGGAGCAGAAATTAGGCCATTCGGCCCATCGAGTCTGCTTGGCCATTCAGTCATGGCTGATGTTTCTCAACCTCATTCTCTAGCTTTCTCCCTGTAACCTTTCATCTCCTTGACAATCAAGAATCTATCTATCTCTGTTTTAAATGTACTCAATGACCTGACCTCTACAGCCCTCTGTGCCAATGAATTCCACAGATTCACCACTCTCTGGCTGAAGCAGTTTCTCCTTATCTCCGTTCTAAAAAATCTTCCCTTTACTCTCGGGCCCTAGTCTCTACTACCAATGGAAACATCTTCCCAACATCCACTCTGTCCAGGCCATTCAATATTCTGTAAGTTTCAATTAGATCCCCCTCATCCAATGTTCCTCATATGTTAAGCCTTTCATTCCTGGGATCATTCTTGTGAACCTCCTCTGGATTGCTCCAGGGCCAGTACATCCTCCCTGAGGTAATGGGCTGAAAATTGCTCACTATACTCTAAATGTTGTCTGAGCTTTATAAAGCCTCAAAAGTACATCTCTGCTTTTATATTCTAGTCCTCTCAAAATAAATGCCAACATTGTATTTGCCTTCCTGACTACTGCCTCAACCTGCAAGTTTTCCTTGAAAGAAACCTGGACTAGGACTCCCGAGTCCCTTTGCACCTCAGACTTCTGAATTTTCTCCCCATTTGGACAGTAGTCCATGCCTCTATTCTTCCTACCAAACTGCATGACCTCATACTTTCCCATTGTATTCCATCTGCCACTGCTTTGTTTACTCTCTTAACCTATCTAAATCTTTCTGCAGTCTCCCTGCCTCCTCAATACTACCTGCCCCTCCACCTACCTTTGTATCATCAGAAAACTTATCCAGAATGCCCACAGTTCCTTCATCTAGATCATTAATGTATAAAGTGAAAAGTTGTGGTCCCAGCACTGACCCTTGCGGAACATCACTAGTTACCAGCTGCCATCCCGAGAAGGACCCTTTTATCCCCACTCTCTGCTTTCTGCCAGACAGCCAATCTTCTATCCATGCTAGTACCTTGTCTCTAACACCATGGGCCCTTACTTCCTCAGCAGCCCTCCTGTGCGGCACGTTATTAAAGGCCTTCCGGAAGTCCAAATAGATAACATCCATTGGCTGTCCTTGGTCTAACCTGCTTGTTACTTCCTGAAAGAATTCTAACAGGTTTTGTCAAACATAATCTCCCCTTGATGAAGCCATGCTGACTTTGCCCTTTTTTACCATGCATTTCCAAGTATTCAGAAATCTCACCTTCACAATGGACTCCAAAATCTTACCAATGACCAAGGTCGGGCTAATCGGCCTGTAATTTTCAGTCTTTTGCCTTGCTTCATCCTTAAACTGGGAGGGGGGTTACATTAGTGATTTTCCAGACCTCTGGGACCCTCCCTGACTCTGGTGATCCCTGAAAAAACACCACTAATGCCGCTACTATCTCTTCAGCTATCTCCTTCAGAACTCTGGGATGTAGCCCATCTGGTGAATTATCCACCTTCAGAACTTTCAGTTTTTCTAGCACCTTCTCCTTGGTGATAGTCACCATACTCGCCTCTGCCCCCAAACTCTCTTGAATTTTTGGGAGATTACTCGTGTCTTCCACCGTGAAGACTGACGCAAAGTACTTATTCAGTTCCTCAACCATTTCTTTGTTCCCCGTTACTACTTCTCCAGTGTCATTTTCCAGCTGCCCAATGTCCACTTTTGCCTGTCTTTTGCTCTTTGTATATCTGAAGAAGCTCCTGCAATTTTTTTTTTACTGGCTAGCTTACCCTCATATTTAATCTTCTCCCTCCTTATTTCTTTCTTTGTTGCCGTCTATTCGTCTTTGTAGGTTTTCCAATGCCCTTCTCCACATTATACGCTTTTTCTTTTGCTTATAAGCTGTCCCTGACTTCCCTTTGTTAGCTATAGTTGCCTCATCTTCCTTTTAGTACCCTTCTTTTTCCTAGGAATGAATTTTTGCTGTGTATCCTGAATTACTCCCAGAAACTCCCCCCATTGCTATTCCACTGTATTTCCTGCTAGGCTCCTCTCCCAGTCAATTCTGCCCAGCTCCTCCCTCATGCCTCTGTAGTTGCCTTTATTCAACTGTAATACCATCATATCTGATTCCACCTTCTCCCTCTCAAATTACAGAGTAAATTCTATCACATTATGGTCACTACCTCCTAAGGTTTCCTTCATCTTAAGCTCCCTTATCAAGTCTGCCTCATTGCACAACACTTTAAGATTTTTCTGTAAGCTTCAATGAGACTGCCTCTCGTTTTTGTAGAAGATACAGGTCCAGTCTCCTCAATCTCTCCTCATGGCATGCAAAACAATTCTTTTCATTTTATCTCAGTATGTGACAATAACAAAGCAAATGAAATCACCAAACAGTGCTATCATCCCAGGAATCAGCCTGGTGGGCCTCTGCTGCATCCCGCTTGGACAGGTCATTCTTTATTGAGGCAAGGAACCAGAACTGTACACATTACCCCAAGGGGCTGCCTTACCAACTTAAAGTAAGGCTTGCTAACTCTTAGCCTTTATCACAAGATGATTTAGTATAACATTCCTTTTGTATTCTGAATGGCTTGCTCCATCTGAATAAAACTGACTCCGAGATAGTAGGAACTGCCGATGCTCCATCTGAATGCTAGCTTACAGTGATTCATGAACAAGGTCACCAACCCAAAGTAGTAAAATATTCCACACACTCCAACGGAGCATGTGCAAATGGAATTCAATGGCAAGGTACATACAGAGGTGTTAGTAAGCTCTTTCAAAGAGTTATAAAGTAGAGAGATATCCAAGTTATAAAGGGAACTCTACAGCTTAGGGCCAAGAAAGCTGAAGAAACAGCCACAAACACTTAAAATAACTAGAAGCAGGAGTAGGCCATTCAGCATCTTGAGCCTTCCCTGCCATGTAATACAATCGTGGGTGATCTCAGCTCTACTTTCCAGTCTACCCCCCATAATCCTTTAACCCATTACTAATTAAAAGTCTGTTTATCCCCTTCTTAAATTTACTCAATGTCCCAACACCCACCGATTCACATCTCTTTGAGAAAAGTAATTCGTTCTCATCTCTGTTTTAAATCTGCTACTCTTTAGCCGAAAACTATGACCTCTCATTCTAGGCCACCACCACAAAGAGAAACAACTGCTCTACATCTACTTTATCAATCTCCTTTAGCATCTTATTTACTTCAATTAGATCTCCTCTCATTCTCCTAAAGCAACTACAGGCCTAAACTGTTCAATCTCTCCTCATATGACGTGTCTTTCATCTCTGCAATTAATCTATGGATTGAAATCCAGGCTGTTTGAGGGGCCAGGATTAAGGCAGTGCTGATATCTCAAAGTTATTAGGCTGGAGGAGATGACAGATACACAGGGTCCGGATAAAGGCAATTATTTAGGACTGAGATGAAGAGAAATCACTTCACTCAGAGGGTTCTGAATCTTTAGAATTCTCTTCCTCAGAGAGTTGTGGATATTCCATTGCTGAATATATTGAAGACTGGGATCGAGAGATCTTTGGTCTCTCAGGGAATCAGTGAGCTGGCAGGAAAGTGTTGAACCCAGGATCAAGTGTGATCATATTGATTGGTGTAACAGGCTAAATGGGCTGAATGATCTACTCCAGCTCCAGTTTCAGGTGCCATTAGCAGAGTTGGGGGGGGGAAGGGTGTGAGAAAATGCATGGCTTGGAAAATAGGACTTGGGCAAAACCCAATGACATTGGGAACTGACCAACAAAAGGTCAACCTGGGTTTCTGTTTGATGTGCACAGTACAGCATTACAGAGTGAGACAGCACAGAAAGACAGCATGCAGCCCATTGTAACACAAAGACTGAATATATTATAACCTTACTTACTTGAATGTGGTATTATATTGTGTTCCATCCACCCAACTCCAATTATCCATTTTTGTACCACTGAGTCCAATCCAATGTCGAGTTAATCTAATCTCTTTATTCAAAAATCCCTGTGGGTGTCCAAATAAAATTTCAATGTAAGTGCAGTTTTAAAAGAACGATCTGAAAATACTCCAGCACCTTATATCAGTGTCACATAACACTGCAGCCTAGAAATTTGGTAGCAGTCATTAGAATATCTCATGTGACCAGCATCTATGCAAGGATAATTACCCCTGTGTAGGCAAGACATGGTCTGAGGTCCCCTGGACGTTGCCTCTTAGATGATGAGAGCATGAAGATTGTTAATGTGTCTGAGACTTGCTGGTGAACGATGGCCTGGGGGCCACGTATGTGGGGGTGGGTTGGTCTCAGAAGCTGGTGGGGTGGGAGTGGTGGAAATAAACATGGTAACCAGTGCTAGCAGCCAATGGGGTGTGAGAATTGGGGCAGGGACACCTGGGATTGGGAGATCAAAAGTCACAGGGCAGGGATGGCATTAGGAGGTAGAGGATCCTTTAATGTGAGGTCAAGGTGACCATTCCTGCTCTTTAATAGTGTAGGTTAGATGGGCTTCAGATTGTTTTCACAGGTCGGCGCAACATCGAGGGCCGAAGGGCCTGTACTGCGCTGTAATGTTCTATGTTCTATGTTCTAATTCCTTATTAAGATTATCTTTCTCGCTTCTCAGTTCCCTCCAGGCTGAGCTTCTGGCCAGATGGAGCCTGATGACTTCATGGAAAACCAGATTCAGAGTAAGGTTTGAACTAAGTGCTTGGGCCCCAGACCTGCTCCAGACTTGGGGGAAGGACACATCTCATTTCCTACTTTTCTGATAAGCTCACTAGTACAACATTAGCTGAGGTCAATACACATGTACTTCATGTGTACTTCATTTTGGGGACTTAGAAGTATTGGTGGTGCCTGAGGAATCAAGGCTCCAATTCAAGGCTAACAAAGTGTGGAGCCGGAGGAACACAGCAGGCCAGAATTTTTGAAGAAGGGTCCCGACCCGAAATGTCAGCTTTCCTGTTCCTCTTATGCTGCCTGGCCTGCTGTGTTCATCCACTTCTATACTTTGTTATCTCTGACTCCAGCATCCGCAGTTCTTGCTATCTCAAATTCAAGGCTGACCCTTCTGAGGCCTCATGAGTAGCAACTTTCAAACCAATGCTCATCATTACGTTGAGTAGCAAGGAGAATTTCACACAGAGATTCAGTCCATATTTTAACAAGAACAAGTTAAGAGTGGACAATAATTGGAACCTCTCACCTTGTGTATTCACAAGCTATTGTCGTTGTGTTTGCAGCAGGCTGAAGGGAGCAATGATATCTACCATTATGTTAATGGATTTGTGATCGCAGAGGGCCAACAAAAATAATGACAAGCAAAAGCACTGACCCCAATCTTGACAAGAGGCAGGATTTTCCAGAGGGCGGATGAGTTGTGGTTGGAAATGCTTCATTTCTCTTTCCTGGGTTGTGGCTATCACAGGTAGTGCCAGCATTTGGTGCGCATCTCTAATTGCCCTTCGAGAGCTGTTATGTTTCAATCACATCATTGTGGACCTGAAGTCACATCTCAGGCAGACAGATTTTCTTCTCTAAAGAACATTGCTGAACCAGATTGATTGTTGTAAAAACCTATGACAGTTGTCATGGTCGTCACTAGTTAAACCTGTTTTAAAAATCCATAGTTTATTAATTAAATTTAATTCCCACCAAGCCCCAGTGTGGGATTTAAACACACATCTCCAGAGAAATGATCTGGCTGTGGGTTGTTAGTCCAGGGACATTACCACGCTACCATCATCTCCCCACAGAGTTTGTTTCCTATTCAGGAAGCCAGCTTGACAGGCTTGTTCCACACATCCTCCTTGCTGGCTTGGGTGAGAGGGAATGATGGAAGGGAGGGAAGTAAGTTTTGGGGGAGGGGAGGTGAGCAAGGATGTAGCTCACCTGCATTTCTTGGCCCACAAGCTGTGCTGAAAATATACTTGACTCTTCCATTCGGAAATTTTAACCTCCCATTAGCTGCAGGGCTTCCTGATGCCTGTAAAACCCAAACGGCCAGGGAGAGAGTTACGTGAGGAGATGGTGATGTAGTGGTAGATAGGTCTGGGAATCTGGATGCTTGAGTTAATGGTTTTGAGATGTGCATTCAAATTCCACCCTAGCAGCTCCTGGAATTGAAAACTAACCTCAGTGATGGTGAGCATGACATCTGTTATCAATGATCATAAAAGCCCATCTGGTTCAATAGGGTCCTTTAGGCCATCCTTACCTGGTCTAGCCCAGCCTATGTGTGCCTCCAAACATACAACAATGTCATTGATTCTTAATTGTCTTCTGAAATGGACCCAGTTCAAAGGCAATTAGGGATGGTCAATGAATGCTGGCCTTGTCAGTGATGCCACAGCCAATGAAAGGATCTAAGTCATGGAGACTTATTATAATTAGTCCATCCTGAGAGCAGGTTGGTCAGCTGGTCCCAGTGTCGTGTCTGCATTATACCCAGCAACATGCCAGTTTGAGATTTTTAACATGTTACTGTCCCACCCATCTGCAAAGATAACTAGTCCCATTCTGTGTATGTGGGAAATCCTCAGATCCCTCTCTCCTGATCTTCTTTCACCAAAACTGTAATGGCAATCCTGGTTACACCAGGAGCCAGGGCGTCATCTGGCCTTCCAGGGAAGGTCTGGGAGCAGCTGCGAGGGATTTTTCAGGCCATTGATGTCACCTTGAGAGACTTCCAGAAAAATTCTAACCTGTTCCTCGGCGCTGTTAATCACAACCAGATTGGACGTGTTTGATAAGCAGAATCTCTGTGATGTTGACCAGTCTTCTGTGTTTGGTGAGAAGTAATAACATTTTTGGTGGAATTCTTTCCATTCGTCAGGACACTCTAATCGACACTGACCTGTGAAGGAGAATCAATCACAGAGTTGTTATAGAATAGATGGTGGCCATTCAGTCCTTCGTTTGTGTCCTGGACCCCTGAATCAACGATGCACTTAGTGTCATTATCCTGGCTTCTCCCTGCAGCTTTACATAGAACAGTACAGTACAGGAGCAGGCCTTTTGGCCCACTATGTTGTGCTGAACATGACTCCAAATTAAACGAATCCCTTCTGCTTGCCCTTGCTCCATGTTTCTCATTTCCAGGTAATGATCTAATTCCCTTTTGAAAGCCTCGATTGAATCTGTCTCTACAACGCTTTCGGGCAGTGCATTCTAACCAATCGTTATGTGAATGGGCTTTTCCATGTGTCGTTATTCAACCTCTCTTCATAAGATTATTCCTCCATACCTAGTGTTAACTTAGTGAACTGGACTGCCTTGAATGCCATTATATGTTTCCTTAGATAAGGGGTCAAAACCTGTATCCAATATTCCAGTGCTTCTACCAGAGATAGCATTTTTTGCTTGATTTTAATTTGGTTTAAGCTTTATTGTCACATGTACTCAAGTTCAGGAGTACAGTGAAAAGTGTACAACGTTGCCGCACACGGTGCTTTCTTAAGTATAAAGGTACATAAGTACAAGCAGTAACATGGAGAAACAAAGTTAAAAATAAAACATTACCATTTTTCTTGGAGTAGAAGAAATAAAGTTAACTTTTAACGTTACAGTTCTTCATGGTATTAAGTGGAAAAATAAAGGAATAAACATGAAAGTTCAACAGTCTTTCTTAAGTGCGCTCCCTGCAAGGGCTCGGTCTCCTCTGCTTTGGCCTGCTCTGGACTCTGCACATGCCAGGGAATCTCCCTCACCAACACTTTGGGCTCGCTCTGACTATATTGGGCTCAGGTCCACAGCCACTTCCACACAGTGGACATCCAGCTGACACTGCTCTGGTCCCACAGAGGCTGCCACACTCCCTGTGATGCCATTGCTGCTGCAGCCTCTGTCTGCAGAACACCAGAAAGTAAGTTCTATCAAATCTCCTCTCAATGTTGTCTTCCCTGAGGCTAACAGTTCCAACATCTTGGCTGTAGCTACAAAACTGAAACAGTTACTTCCAACTCGTATCCCCATTAGGGAAGTATCGGCGTGCACTCAGGTCCATTTTACACTCGCAACTCCGTAGCTTTTACACCTGGGTCACTTCCTTACCTAGAGCCTAAACTTTGAACACAAGGGCAGTCAGGGATCACAGGCTAGATAAATTGCCAGAGAGAGTGGGTAAACGGGGCACTGTATTTCACCCCTCTGCCAGCACCACAACTTGCCTCAACTATCTCTGCTTCCCAGAAGGAAAAGATGACTGACAGGGAAAAGCCCAGTTCCTGATAGTTGTCTCCTCTTCTCTCCCGTGTGGTATTGATGATCCTTGGGCTGGTCAGGCTTTGGCTGGCATTGTGTGAAAGAAGCCCTAAGATGGTGCCACCTGCTCCTGAGGACACAGTGAGCCCAACTAAGGAGTTACCATCGTCCAGAGACCAGTAACAGAGACTGGGAATGATAACAGTAATCTGACAACTGGTCTGGGATGACTGAGTTAACCTGGTAACTGGTTCTGGATATGAGTGTGGTAACCTGGAAACTGGGATTGGGAATGGCAGCGGTAACCTGGTAACCCTCCACCACAGGTCTGTATTTAAGATGTTCACTGATGCTTTCACAGTGTTCAGCACCATTCATGACTCCTCCAATATAGGAGCAGTCCATGACTACTATATCTAGAAAGAACTGGACATTGTTCATTGGGTTGATAACTGCGAAATAACATTCACATAAAACTAGTGTCAGGCAATGACAATCTCCAACAAGAGAGAGTGTAACCATCTGCCATTAGCAATTCAATGATATTGCCATCACTGAGTTCCCTGCTCTTAATGTCCTGGGGTTTACCATTGACCATCCATATCAATACTATGAATACAACAGCAGGTCAGAGGCCAGGAATCCTGTAGTGAGTAACTTACCTCCTGACTCCTCAAAGCCTGTCCACTATCTACAAGGCACAAGTCAGGAGTGTGATGGAATGCTCCCCACTTTCCAGGATGGGTGCAGCTCCAAAAACACTCAAAAAGCTTGACATCATTCATGACAAAGCAACCCGCTTGACTGGCACCACATTCACAAACATCCACTCCTTCTACGACCGAAGCTCAGTAGCAGCAGTGTGTACTGTCTACAAGATACATGGCAGCAACTCACCTACGTTACTTAGACAGCACTTTCCAAACCCAAAATATCTACCATCTAGAACGACATAGGCAGCAGGTACATGGGAACGCCACTTCAACAAATCCCAGTCGCTAATGCATGCACAAGCATCTCCCTACAGCATACTGCAAGTGCTCCTCTGTTATAGCAAATGTAGCCTTATATTGGAAACATTTACCTCTTTTTGTAACTTGAGATCATCCTAACTCGCAAGAACTGCTGCGGTTTGTGAAGATGGCTCAGCACCACCTTCTCGAGGGCAGTTAGGAATAGCCAATAAATATTGGCTCAGTCAGTGATTTCCATGCCCACTGTATGAATAGAGGCTGTGATCTCACCAGCTGTTGGTGCGGTAGACATCCCGGGTAAGCATGGAGGGTCACGGTGGTGCTGGATACAAGTCAGGTCATGGTAGATATAAAGAGCTCAAATGTACCACAACATCTAGGTCAAACTCTCCCCAGGCATATCTCCTTGCCCAGACAGAAAAAAACAATGCAAAAACAGTAATGCTTGGTAATGAACTGTAGCTCCATTTTAAAGTACACAAGATCAGGCACACCAGTACATATCATTCACTTTACTGGTCTTTCCTTCAGGTGACAGAGATGGTTAGAAATAGAGGTCCTGCGTAAAACTCAATTCTTTTGGTGTTGAATATTTAATATTGCCTGTGTAGCTTGAGATCTCATTTAACTGTGTTATGGTAGTAAATGGCCTTCTAGAAATCTCTACCACTTGAAAACAAATAAAAGGTCACACGAATCATTGAGGCATTGAAATGACATCAAAGGTTTATCAGGTCCATGTTACCACAATGCAGTGTTTGGGAGAACAGCATGTTTTGGCCTTAGAAGGAACGAAAAAGAGCCAGGAGGTCATCTGACATAATGGAGTAGTTGTGGACCACATGGTCATTGACCAAAAGGGTACAGAAAATTTATTGACACAGTGCTAGCTACCAGCCCCGATTAACAGTGTATATCAACAAGTGCTCCAGGGCAGAGGGGAGTCCTCATTGGATGTTCTTTATAGGTGGCAGTCCTTGTTAGGGAGCTGACCTCCACAGATGGACGATGGAGCAGACAAAGAGGAGGAAGGTACAGGGAAGAGTAACACTTTGGTTAGATACCAGGATCCTTCACAACTTTAACAAGATCAAAACCCTCTGCACCAACAGCCTATGTCTCTTCTGGTATCAGTGAACCTTCCCAAATTATCATAGCCATATATATCCTTTGTCTAAATAACTTTTGTATCCTTTCTAAACTGCATTTTTAGAAAAAAAAACTAAATAAACTATCTGAGAATTGCTTACACATTTTCGACTCCTATATTAGGTAACTGTGATCATGAATCTTCCAGTGAGCCTTGTGGGATAGGCAGGCAATTTTAGGATAGCTTATTAAGTTTCTTCACTTAACGAGCATATGAATTGTCTAATGCATTTTGCATACCAACAGACAAGGTAGCTGAAAGTATTTCAGGGGTTGCACCAAGTCTTCCCAGAGCTACTTACAGTTCTCCTTTATTCCTTTCAGCTGATCTATAATGTCGTTGTGTGTTTGGCGTATTTGCTGATCCAAATTTGCCACTGAAAATGAAACACAGTGTTAGTACTAATGCTGCAGGCACTGTTAATAGCAATCTCAACTGAACCAGGGTATCAGCAGAGGTACACAGTTCCCGAGGTAACAAGAAGACTTGTGCCACCTTCTAAGGTCAGGTTTCTGCTGTCGATCCTGGTGGATGGTGGAACACGATGTGGCAGAGCGAGCAATTAAACAATGGAGCAAATCTTCGAATTATAAATCCACATTTGCAACAGAGGCATCCAGACTAGGATGCAGTCAGTCTCTGGAGTCTGTGTGTCAACAGGGGTGGATCATCTGGCCTCGATAACTAAGGACAAGAGGAGGCTTAAAGTGGCTATGTCTCTCCCTGTGGTCAGTGCCTCAGTGGTAGTACTCTCACCTTTAAACCAGCTGGTTTTGAGCACAGTTTGCAGCCTTGACCTCCAGTGAGATACTGAGGGACTGCTGCAGTGCTGGAATGCTGTCTTTCAGGTGCCCTTCATCCAGAACTGGTGCAGCAGTGCCTCCATGGGGAGCAGGACTGAATTATGTTGTGACTGGTTTACATACGAAATTCCAACTGCAAATAGTCGATGCACAGGATATTAAAACAAATGGGGTTGATGGTAATTCACACAGGTGAAAGACTGAATAAAAGTCTACCTTAGTTTTAGAACTCAGACATGTTCAGACTGAATGAAACAGAAATAAAATAATTATTTTACTTACTGTCATTTTTTATCTTTGACTGACTGTGCTTCACATCTGCGGACACTGATGAAACTGCAAATAAAAGCAAATTTTTATGCAGGGTCTTTTGGTTGTAACATGAGATAATTGTGCCATTTACACACTTGTCATATGGCGAGAAGTGATTTTCCTGTACAATGCAACCATCTCCCAGAATAGAATAAAAGTTGACTTCTCCACTTCATCAGTATATTTGATGGGAAAGTGTGTGATATCAGGAGTCTGATGGAATACTTCCCACTTGCCTGGATCAGTGCAGCTCCAAAAACACTTGAGAGACTTGACACCATCCAGGAAAAAGCAGACCACTTGATTGGCATCACATTCACAAACATCTCCACCACCAATGCTCAGTAGCAGCAGTGTGTACTATCTACAAGATGCACTCCAGAAATTTACCAAAGATCCTTAGACGGCACCTTCCAAACCCATGACCACTTCCATCTGGAAGGACAAAGGGCAGACGATATACGGGAACACCACCACAGGCAGGTTCCCCTCCAAGCCACTCACCATGCTGACTCTAATCTGATGGATTCTATGGATCTGCCCTCAGAGTGTAGGAACTAAGTGACAGAACTAAGTGTTGTCAGACACTCAAACATGACAAGGGGTCCCAGAGGAGTTTTCCCAGTAGCTGAGGACTATTTCCTCATAGGTTGAGTGATTTACATGAAGCAAAGTTCCAGCTCTCAAAATACCCCAGGGCAGCAGGCAGCTTTGCCATCAAACTGTTGGGAAAAGAAGTCGTACAGATGACCAATCATAGAAAAGTTATCAGCTTCCACTGATGAGGCAGAATCGGTGAGGAGCTGCCCCTCTGATCACAAGCTGCTTCCTTCCCACACTTTCTACTGATAAGTTCACGAGTGAGGCAGATGGAAGTATAGGGACATTGCACAGTGTGCGGGGAGGGGGAGATTGCAAAAGGGAGTAGAGAGAGACTGCAGGGTGGAGAAAGGTACGCTGTGGGGAGGAGGCTACAAACCAAAGAGAGTGGTTTTAAACTTGTACAGCTAACTGGAAGCCGGGCAAACCTGAGGTAATGCACTTCTCGAAAATGAATCTGGACTGTCTAGCTTAAAGCTGCACAAATTCAGGAGCATACTGCAATCTTGAAATTTGCTCCTTGGCATTTATCGACTTTAGGCGAATCATGAGTTCCCACAGGGATTGGTTTTAAAGCTGGACTTAGGATTCTATTAATATTCTATGATCCTGTTCATATTTTAGGATCCTATTAATATTTTCTTATCCTAGGGATATTTTCTTGTTTGAAAAAAGTGTAAAAATTTTAATATTACACCACACAAGTCCAGCACTGTGCATTCCCAACTGCAATAACTTGAAAACCAAAATACATACTTAAGGTAACAGAAATACAACATTTTAAAAATACATCAATATTTTGTACATTGTATTTTTAGGTTTACCCGGGTCCTTCTAGTGGCAGAGGTTCGTCGGTGCAGGCACCACCTCCACCCAACAATACTTCACTAGTTACGGAGCATTCATTGGAAATGAGAATAATAAGAATAGCATCTGAATGGACCAGCTGAATGGCAAAGGGGGAGGCCTAAGTCAGAATAGAGGGTGAGAGGGAAAGCTGGGGCAAGGCATGATGGCTCAGTGCTTAGCACTGCTGCCTCTGCGCCAGGGACCCGTATTCCATTCCACCCTTGGTGACTGTGTGGAATTTGCACATTCTCCATGTGGCTGTGGGGTCATCTGCTGGGTGCTCCGGTTTCCTCCCTCAGTCCAAAGACGTGCAGGTTAGGTGGATTGGCCGTGCTAAATTACTCATAGTGTTCAGGGATGTGTAGGTTAGGTGGGTTAGCCAGGGGAAATGCAAAGCTGCAGGATAGGATAGAGGGATGGATTTGGATGGAATGCCTTTCAGAGGTTCGGTGTGGGCTTGTTGGGCCAAATGGCCTGTTTCCACACTGTAGGGATTCTATGAATCCTTCATCTGCGCTGACTTCACTCAAGGCAGAGGGAGGCAAGGCCTGGCAGCAGGATGTAAGGCCAAATGCGAATGGAAAGCAAGACCAGGGCCAGGGAGGCAATGGTGTTAAATTGGAAAGGTCAAAATAATTTGATGAAATGGATGTAAAAAGAAATGAAATTAAATGGAATGAGGTTAAACTGGGCACCATATAAGAAGCACGGCTTCTAATTTTTAAAAATTAATTCATGGGATATTGTTAACATTTATCAGTACAAATACAGAAGAAACATAGAAGAAGAGCCATTTATTTTAAAGGAATACAGTATAAACGTAGGGAAGTGCTGATGGAATGCTACAAGGCATTAGCGAGACCGCATCTGGAGTATTACATACAATTTTGATCCCCTTACCTGAGGAAGGATGTAATTACATTGGAGGCAGTTCAGAGAAGGTCCACTAGATTGATTCCAGAGGTGAGGGGTTTGTCGTATGAAAAATGATTGATCAGTTTAGGCTTATACTCTCTGGAGTTTAGAAGAATGAGAGGAAATCTAATTGAGGTATATAAGACGCTAAACGGGATTGACAAGATAGATGTAGAGAAGATGTTTCCCCTTGTTGGGCAAACTAGAACAAGAGGTCACAGTTTTAGGTTAGGGTGCCAAAGATTTAAAACAGAGACGAGGAGAAAAGGGTTTCTCAAAGGATTGTGAATCTGTGGAATGCACTACCCTAGAGTGTGGTGGATGGTGAGACATGGAATTAATTTAAGGAAGAGATTGACTAATTTTTAATTAGTAGTGGATAAAAGGGTTATGACGAATGGGCAGGAAAGTGGATGAGATCAACCATTAGCCAGAATACCAAAACTGGGAACTTAATATTCAGGAGTATTTGCTTGGGATGACTGGCAAGTTGGAGGTTTTCAAAAGTGAGATAACGAAAGTTCAGAGGCGGTATGTTCCTGTTAGAGTGAAGGGTAAGGCTGATAGGAGTAGGGAACAATGAATGAATAGAGATGTTGAGGCTCTGGTCAAGAATAAGAAAGAGGCATATGTCAGGAATAGATCCCACTTCCTGGGATCAAGTGAATCTCTTGAAGAGTATGGGGGGCGGGGGTGCGTGGAGGCATTCTGAAGAAGGAAATCAGGAGGGCAGAAAGGTGGTATAAGATAACCTTGGCAGATAAGGTTGAGGATAATCTAAAGAGGTTCTACAAGTATATTAAGGGCAAAACAGCAACTCAGGAGAGAATAGCGTCCCTTAAATATCAATGAAGTCGTTTATGTGTGGAACCACAGGAAATAGGAGAGATATTAAATGAATAGTTTGCTTCAGTATTCATGTGGAGAAAGACATGGAAACTAGGCAACTCGGGGAAATAAATATTGACGTCTTGAAAACAGTCCACGTGACAGAAGAAGAAGGTGTTGGAGATCTTAAAATGCATAAAGGTAGATAAAACTCAGGGACCTGATCATATGTATCCTAGGACACTCTGGCAAGCTAGGGAAGAAATTGTGGGGCTCCTACTGGAGATATTTGTATCATGTACAGCCATGGGTGAGGTACCGGAAGACTGGAGAGTGGCTAATGCACCTATTGCACCTTTGTTTAAGAAAGGCTGCAAAGAGAATCTTGGGAACTGTAGACCGGTGAGTCTGATGTCAGTTGTTGGAGGGGATTCTTAGAGACAGGATTGACACGTATTTGGAAAGGCAAGTACTGATTAGGGATTGTCAGCATGGCTTTGTGCATGAGAAATCGTGTCTCACAAACTTGATTGAGTTCTTTGAGGATTGAATCAAGAAGATAAACGAGGGCAGAGCAGTAGATGTTGTCTACATGGAAGTTAGTAAGGCCTTTGACAAGGTTCCACATGGTAGATTGGTTTATAAAGTTAGATCACGTAGGTTTCAGGGAGAGCTTGCCAATTGGTTAGAAAATTGGCTTGACAGTAGGAGACAGAGGATGGTGGTAGAGGATTGTTTCTCAGACTGGAGGTCTCTGATCAGTGGTGTTCCACAGGGACTGGTGCTGGGTCCGTTGTTGTTTGTCATTTATATAAACAATGTGGATGAGAATATAGGAAGCACGGCTAGTCAGTTTGCGGATGACACCAAAACTGGTGGCATAGTAGACAGTAAGGAAGGTTACCTAAGACTACAAAGGCATCTTGATTGATTGGGCCAATGGCCTGAGGAGTGGCAGATGGAATTTAATTTAGATAAATGTGAGGTGTTGCATTTGTTAAGATGAACAAGGACAAGACTTACACAGTTAAAGGCAAGGCCCTAAGGTGTGTAGAAGAACAGAGAGACTTGGGGTTCAGGTACATATTTCATTGAAAGTTGCGTTACAGATAAACAGAGTAGAAAAGAAGGCATTTGGCATACTTATTTTATTGCTCAGAACATTGAGTATAGGAGTTGGGACGAAATGTTGTGGTTGTATAGGATGTTGCTGAGGCCAATTTTGTAATGTGCAGTTCTGGTCACGCTGCTATAGGAAGAATATTATTAAATTGGAGAGGATGCTGAAAAGATTTACCAGGATGTTACAGGGACTGGAGGGTTTGAATTATAAGGAGGGGCTGGATAAGCTGAGATGTTTTTCACTGGAGTATAGGAGGTTGAGACGTGACCTGGAAGAGGTTTATAAAATCATGAGGGGCATAGATAAAGTGAATAGCAAACATCTTTTCCCATAGTTACAGCATTTAAAAGACATTTAGATAGGCAGAATGAATGGGAAAGGTTTAGAGGGATTTGGGCCAACCGCAGGCAAGTGGGACTAGTTTACTTTGGGAAACTTGTTCGGCATGGACTAGTTGGACTGAAGAGACAGTTTCTGTGCTGTATGACTCTATGACTCTAAGAGTACAATGTGGGAAAAAGGCAAAGTTGCTCATTTTGGAATGGAAGACAAATGACAGGATATTATTTAAATGGAGAAAAACTACAAAAAGCTGCAACACAAAGGGACTTGGGGACCTTTCCAATACAGTTCAATATAGGACAGGAACAGGCCCTTCAGCCCACCAAGCCTGCACCAATCTTAATCCTTATTTAGACCTGCTACTTATTGCCCATGCACAGTATCTATCCTTCTGTTTGCCTCACATTTATGTGTCTATCAAGATACACCTTGAGCGTTGCTAATGTGCCTGCTTCGACGTCCTCCACTAGCAGTGTATTCAAGGCACCCACCACCCTCTGTGTGAAAACATTTCCCCACACTTCTACCCTAAACTTTCCACCCGGTGAAAAAGCCTCTGGCTATCTACCCTATCTATGCCTCTCACAATTTTGTAGACCTTTATCAGGTTGCCCCTCAGCATCCGTCTTCCCAGTGAAATAGTCCAAGTTTATCCAATTTCTCTTCATAACTAAAGGGTGAACCTTCTCTGCACCCTCTCCAAAGCACCCAGTTCCTTCTGGTAGTGTATCAATAAGAACTGCACGCAATATTCCAAATGAGGCCGAAATAAAATTTCATACAGCTGTAAAATAACCCACCAACTTTTGTATTTGATGCCCTGGCTGATGGAGGTAAGCGTTCTGTATACCTTCTAGAGCACCTTATGCGCCTGTGTTGCCTCTTTCAGATCTGTGGACCAATACGCCCAGATGCCTCTCTAGGTCGATGCTCCTAAGGGTTCTGCCATTTATTGTATAATTCGCACCTGAATTTGATCTTCCAAAATGCATCACCTCGCATTTGTCCGTATTAAACTCCACCTGCGATTTCTGTGTCCAAATCTGCAATCTATCTACATCCTGCAGGCTTGAGGGGCCAGACGACTTACTCCTGCTCCTACTTTTTGTCGAATTATGGTCTTGAATTATGGATTGTATTAAATGGAGGAGTAGGCCCGAGGGGCTGAATTGCCTAGTCCAGCTCTGAGTTCTTCTGTTCTTATGTTAAGAGGTGACTGCATCATCTAAGAAAGAACTTAGTGAGAAAGGGAACTTCTGAAAACCAAAGACAGCCCACAAAAATCAAAAAGTAGCCTTTGTGAATATTTCAAATCTAGAATCAAGATGGTTGGATGGAGTTAGAATATGGATCAGCCATGATCCAGTTGAATGTTAGAACACACTTAAGAGGCCTCCTCCTTTAGCTCCATCACTTCCAGATGATTGCAACATAAACACTGAGATGGGTTAAAATGGAGCAGCTAGAGAGGGGCTGCCTATCATTAACATGTACATGCTTCCATTGTGCCACCAACAATGCTGGGCATAAATTGAGGATGAGATACTTGGCAGAACAGCTACACTGGAGACGACTGAGCAGGAGCCAAGTGTAACAGCAGGACACACTTGCTGCGATGTCGTGATGTAACCCACAATAGTTCTCAGGTGAGTTGTGAACTGCAATGATTAATGCTCAGGAGTTAGTTTGAATCTCTTCACTCTCTGAGCTCAGTGACACAGAGGCCAGTCTGTCCTCTCTATAAAGATGTATAAGATGGACTTACTGGCACTCAGTACATCTCTCTGTCCTTGCTGAAACTGCATGTGCCCACTGTGTATATCATTGGTCAGCTCTGCAAAGAAAGACAAACATTGGTTCAGTCATCAGTCAACAGTGAGCAGGGCACCATGTGATCCAAACGTGCCCAGCACAGTGGGTTCCAAACACATTTTACACAGTACAATCCAAGCACACCCAGCACAGTGTGATCCAACATGCCCAGCTTAGTGCGATCCAAATATACTTTACACAGTGCGATTCAAACGTGCCCAGCACAATGTGATCCAAACTCACCCAGCACAATGTGACCCAAACACGCCCTGCACAGTGCGATCCAAACATGCTCTACACAGCGTAATGCAAACATGCCCAACACAGTGTGATCCAAACGTACTCTACACAGTATAATGCAAGCATGCCCAGCACAGTATGATCCAAACTCACCCAGCACAGTGCGATCCAAACATACTCTACACAGTGTAATGCAAGCATGCCCAGCACAGAGCAATCTAAACATGCCCAACACAGTGCAATCCAAACACGCCCAGCCCAGTGCAATCCAAACACACTCTACACAGTGCGATTCAAACATACTCTACATAGTACGATCCCACCGCTGCTTTGTGCGATCCAAAGTACACTCTGCACGAATATGAACAAAATTTGACCCTGACATTGCTCAATCCAACATTTGTTAAATTAGAATACTATTTTAACCTTTTTTCGTTTGTGTGGAGGGTCTGCAGAAGGAAGGTTGCACCGAATCCTCAGTGGGATCCTGCGCCTTGCTTAGAGTCTTAATGGACATTCACTTTTTTATCCGATAGCCCCAGATTCTCGGTTGGGGAAAGGGGGTGAAACTCCAGGGTCTCATATCTTCATGTTTCCCTGCTTTTAACTATAAGGCAGTGGTTCACATTACAATCCAACAGCATGACACAGGAATCCATTCTACTGAACCCTGATACTATAATAACGCCTGACTCACTCTGTGGCCCAGTGCTCTGTACTCTGACACCCCAATAACCCCTGACTCATTCTGTGACCCAGTGCGCTGTAACCCATACCCCAATACCCCCTGACTCACTCTATGACCCCATTGCTTTAAAATCAGTGCGGCATCAGGAGCCCTAGGCTGCTTTGAAGGACAACATATTAGAACATGTGTTGAGACAGGTATCTATAAAAATCACTAGCCTAGACTGAATCAAATGAAACAAAAACACAGAATGTGGCCATTCTATCCACTGAACCAGTGCTATCACTTCTGTAGATTTTTCAAGTTAGTCCCAATATCCTGCTCTTTCGCCATTGTCTATTAAAATAAATCCACCCATTAAGATTTTACAAGGCTCTAGATGCATTCAGTAGATGCAACAGACGATCATCTGTCTGGCCCCTGGACATCCTGCACTAACAGCTACTGTGAATAAAAGGTCCCTTCTTGTTTGTGGCTGTAGAAGAATGGTTACAGAGGCAGCACCAGACACAAGAGAAAGCAGCTGAGAAACAGCAGCCAAGGCTACAGGCACTGCTCACTATACAGTACCCTCTACAGGAACCATGGGTATGCAAGAACTGTGTGCAGCAAAGCTCAGCTCAGCTCCAAAGCATACTGCAGTCAAATAGCCTGCAACCATTCAGTGCCAAGATTAACACTTCCATTGGAGTAGCCACACAAATGGCTACAATCAATTGCTAGATGCCCATCATCCAACGCAGCAAAAAATTCTGCCATGAAACAGCAGCAATTTTCTATCATTTACGTAGGAATATAGAATTAGGAGCAGGAGAAGGCCAGTCAGCCTTTCCAGCCTTCTCTGCCGTTCAAAATGGCTGATCCTCTATCTCAATACCACATTCCCGCTTTCTCCCCTTAGCCCTTGATCTCTTTAAAATCTAAACATTTATTAATTTCTTTCTTGAAGATATTCAGTGACCTGGCCTCCACAGCCTCCTGAGGTAGAGAATTCCACAGATTTGCTGCTCTCTGAGTGAAAAAGAATTACTCATTCAGTCGTAAATGACCGTATCCTGACTGCACAGCCTGAGACTCTGCCCCCTGGTTCTAGACTGTCCAACCTGGGAAAACATCATTCCTGCATCCCGTTTGTCCAGCCCTGTTGGAATTTTGTACATTTCAATCAGATCCTCTCTCATCCTTCTAAATTCTAGTGAATGCAGGCCCAATCGAACAAACCTCTCCTCATAGGAAAGTCCTGTCATCCTAGCATTAGCCTAGAGAGCCTCCGCTAAACTATATCCTCTCTTAGTTAAGAAGACCAAACTGCATACAATGCTCCAGTTATGTTCTCAGCAGGGCTGTATATAAGTGCAGTAAGACATCCTGACTTCTTAACTCCAATCCTCTTGCAATGAAGTTCAATATACCATTTAGCACACATTGTGGTCACTCATTGGGCTATCAGGGTACTAGACGGTCCATCTGAATGTCTCAATAATGCCAGACAACAAATTGGGGACCATTGATGCAACTCCTTTTTCTATTTCAAACAAAGACATATTGACAAGCACTTACTTTGCTTCATGTCTGCAAGCTGGGCTGTCACATCATTCCTCAAATCTTTAATTTCATTGGAGATCTGTTTAACTGGAAAGGAGACCATTATTAATAACATTAATGCTCCAACATTGACAAGCAAACACAACTAGATGTTTTTAAAGGTAGCTTTCAGGCTGTGATTATAGAACAGACAATTCAGTCTCAACTCTGTTCAGCCATGGCTAATCTAAATGCTTAACTCCATCTACCTGCTATTGCTCTATGTCTCTTAACAGTCATATTGAATAAAAATCGATCAAACTCAGGTTTGAGGGTCGGTTTGGGAGCAGTTCCAGAAGAAGTGCTTTCCAAAGATAGTCCTGAACAACTTGGCTCTTGTTTCAAGACTACGTCCCGTTGTTTGGGACTGTTCTCAGCAGAGGAAATAGTTTCACTAGGCCCTATCAACCCTTTTCATCATTTTAAACTCCACTATATGGTATTTGTTTCATTTGTTCATGGGAGGTAGGCTTCACTGGCTTGGCCAGCGTTTATTGCCTGTCCCTACATGCTCTTGAAATGGTGGTATAGAGATGCCTTCTTGAACTGCAACAGTCGATATGCTGTAGGTAGACCCACAGTGCCCTTTGGGAGGGAATTCTAGGATTTTGACCCATTGACAATGAAGGAACGGTGATATATTTCCAAGTCAGGATGGTGAGTGGCTTGAAAGGGAAACTAAAGATTGTGGTGTAATGAGGTCGTTGGCTGAGTGGCCCTGGCAGAACCCAAGCAGCATGAATGAGCTGGTTATTGCTGAGCAGGTGCTCCTTGATAGCACTGTTGATCTTCATTATTGAAGGAAATACAAGCCCAATTAATACAATTTATAAAATTTAACAAATCCTTGTGTTTTAATTCTTTGAATTTCAGATCAGTTAGATGAAGCTTTAAGGAGTCTATGAAACATGTAGAATAATTGCATAACTCTCCTCTGAAACTGAAACTTCTCTTCAATATAAACAACGCCACACTCTTCACCCTCTCCCCAGATCTCCAGTTCTTCACCTATTTAGCCTGAACTTCTGTCTCAATGACTGAAAGAAGGAGATTTGGTAGATGCAAAGGAAGATTTCAGAATTACAAAGGTGATTAAATAAGTTTTCACAGTGGTCATTAGACTAACTGATCTTGTTTGAAATACATTTAGAAGTTTCAATATTATTTTGTTTGAAACAGTATCTTTAATTTTACTTAGGGATAGAATGCATGATGGCTAAATTTGATGATTACATTAAAGATAGATGGGGAAGTAAGCTGGAAAGATGACAGAATGAATCTACAAAGAGTTTAAAGTTCTGTGCCCAATTTAAAGTTCATTCATGGAGTCACATGTCTGCCAGACTGTGTAAGGATGGCAGATTTCCCTTTTTAATGGCTGTTAGTGAAACAAATGCATTTTAATTAAAATCAGCACTGGTTACACGGCTGGGTATCTACAAGAGTTTAGAAGAATAAGAAATGATCTTGCTGAAACATGTAAGATTTGGAGGTGACTGGATAGGATGAATGCTGCAAGGATATGTCTCTCTTGTGGGAGAGGCCGGAACTAAAGGGCACCACGTAAAAACAAAGGGGCTTCCATAGATGAGGAACTTTTTCCATTTGAGGATTGAGAATCTTTTGAATTCTCTTCCTCGGAGAGTGGAGGAGGCAGTGTCATTGAGTACTTTTAAAGCCGAGAAAGACAGATTCTCAAATGTCTTGAGGGTCAAAGGTCATAAGGAGGAGTTGGAGAGTGGAGTTGTGGCCACAATCAAATTAGCCATGATTATTTTGAATGGTGGAGCAGAGTCAAGGGGCTGAATGGCCTTTTCCTGCTCTTAGTTTGAATATTTATCTGTTAAAATAAAATGAAAGAATAAAGGGGATCATACATCTGCCCAACAAAAAGCCTGGATGACACAGTTGCTAACATTGACATGGATCCAAGTTGTCTTACTGGGAACAATGTTCTAGATGTTCATATCCAATAACAATAGTGATACTGTACTCACTGTGGGTATTTGTTCATTTCCAAAACCAAAGGGTGGTGCTAGTAATTTTATAAATCTGCTTAATTACGAGGAATTGGAGTTGGAGGGGACCAGAGAATAGCTTATTAGCATTTGTACATGGTTACAAAGTCCATGTGATTAACATTGCCATGGGGATAGCCTTTCAGAGTGGAATGGCCTACAGACAGCAAATGTGGTATTGGGTTCCAGTCTTTCCACAATATCCCTGAAAGCTATAGGTACAAATACAAAAATCTGAGAAAGGGGAAGAAATAGAGGTAGCCTGTCCTGTACCTGAAGCAATGGTCAGGCTGTGGCTGGGAGCTCATGCTCAGATTGAAGAGACTGAGGTTCATAAGGATTTAAAGGAGCCTGGAAGATTTGCCTAGGCTTAGCTAAGAAAGGAATTTTCACTGGAACACTCACAATGATAAACAATTCTAGAATTAAAACTTACCTGGCTAGGAAAGGAAGAAAGAAGCAGGAAACAAGGAACATAGAATAGCTTTGGTTTGGTTCTGGGAGAATGAAATGTTTATTTCAGGGACAGAGTGAAGTATAATTGTCAGGAAGATCTTTGGTCCTGCTGAAAGCTAAGTGGAGAGTTTCTATAGAGTATAAAGTGACTAACAAATGATCAACATTGCTTTTTAGTTCATTTGTTACCGTAAATATCTCAAAATTTGAAATCCTGATCCTTTCATTCAGTCACTGGGAATTCAGATATTTTAATAAAAACTTTGTTGGTCTCTATGGAGATCATAAGAGCCTGCATTTACATTGTTTCCCTTTATAACTAAATGAATGCTATATTAATGACAATTTTCATTGGGTCATAGAGATTTAGCACACATTTGGCACATTGCACCATATTTTAGAAGGATTGAGAATTTGCGTCTAGAGCTTCTAATCCCCTCTCTCCACAGCCTCAGGTGAGACCATTAGATTCCAGTGACTCTCCCACCTCGAGATCATTCCCCGGTCAATTCCATCTTGACAGTTCTGTAACACGCTAGGTTTGCCTGACTTCGCTCAGATTCCCAAGCTGATCAGATGTCACAAACATTCAGAAACTTACATTTTAGCAGGCCAACGACAAATATTATGATCAGCAGAACAAAGAGTCCCAGGAGAATGTAGGCAATGATTTTAGAGAAATTGCCTTGGGATGTCCCTGCTGTCCCTTTGGCAAGTCCTGAAAGGAGACACAGAAATGGTAAAACACATTGTGATCTTCTATGTTGAAAAAGAAATAGTTTGCCTGTTTGTAAATAACTGAGGAATTTCCCTTAGCAGGTGAGACTGGGGAATGAATAATAGGAAACAAGGAAATGGGCTTTGATTATGTATTTTATAACTGCTTCACAGTAGAAGACACTAGAAGCACCCTAGGAATAGTTGAAAGTCAGCAGGCACAATGGGGCAAGGAAGTAAAATAATCACTGGAGAATTAGTACTGGGAAAATTACTCTGAACAATAGCTACTTGGAAACTGTCCAGAGCTGACGGCTTGTATCCTAATGCCTTGAATATATGAGAGATCTGCCATCTACGGTACAGATCTTTTTTCCCTCAGAAGATCTATAGATTCATGGATTCATACAGCGCAGAAAAGGCTCTTTGTGTGTGTGATCCATGTGTGTGGCTTTTCTATGTACTTTTGTTTGGAGTTCCCCATGAGCCATACGCACAGACCAGGTACTGAACTTCAACAGTAACCATCCTAACACACACAAATGAAGCTGCGTGCAAACACTATTTAAAAGGGCAACAACACACTACAGCAACACGGAACGACGCCAAGAGGAAGAAGAATACCTCTTCCAGGTTTTCAAGGATAATGGATATCCAAAAAACTGGGTCAGAAGAGGCCTACACGAACAACAACAAGAAGATACTACACACCCCGATACACTCATCACACTACCCTACATCAGGCACACATCGGAACTAACCACAAGACTCCTACGACCGCTAGGCATCAGAGTGCCACACAAGCCCACATCAACCCTACGACAACTGCTCACCCAAACTAAAGACCCACTCCCCGCCATGGACAAGACCAATGTCATCTATAAGATCCCCTGCAGAGACTGTAAGAAACACTACATCGGACAAACAGGAAGGAAACTAACAACAAGGATACACGAACGCCAACTGGCTACAATGGTACAACATCAAAATCCTGGGACAAGCTAAGCAGAGACAGGCACGGGAATTCCTAGAAGCCTGGTACTCCACGAAGAAAGCTATCAATAAACACATAGAACTCGACCCCATATACACTCCACTACGAAGGAAAACTGGAAGCGAGGCAATCCAGAGATAGTAGGAAATGCAGATGCTGGAGAATCTGAGATAACGAGGTGTAGAGCTGGATGAACACAGCAGGCCAAGCAGCATCATAGGAG
>NC_063369.1:18710154-18715752 GCF_021869965.1 Rhincodon typus
GAGCTGGATGAACACAGCAGGCCAAGCAGCATCATAGGAGCAGGAAGTCTGACGTATCGGGCCTAGACCCTTCATCAGAAAAAGCGAGGCAATCCAGCTCAACGAACTCCTGAGTTGAAAAACCAGGCGGGAAAACACACTGGCACTGATGATGTTACCCAGCAGGGTAATGAAACGTCTGCGGAACAACGAAACAGCTCGGTGAGCCAACCAACCACAACACCCACAACCCGAGCTACAAATCTACTCCAAAACCTTAATCCCAATTTCCTGCACTTGTCCCATATCCTTGAATGTTACGATATTTGAAGTGCTCATCCAAATATTTTTTATAGGTGGTAAGATTTCCAGCCTCCACTACCTTCCCAGGCAGTGCATGCCAGATTCTCACCACATGCTGAGTAAAAACATTTTACTCCAAATCCCCTCTGAATCTCCTGCCCCTTACCCTAAAACTGCCCTCTTGAGACTGACGCCTCAACCAAGGGGAACAGCTGCTCTCTATTCACCTGTCCATACCTCTTACAATCCTATATACCTCAATTATGTGCCCCCTCAGTCTTCTCTGCTCTAAAGAAAACTATTCAAGCCTATCTAGTCTCTCTTTATAGCTGAATTTCTCCATCCAAGGCAACATCCTGGTGAACCTCCTCTGTAACTCCTCTAGTTCTATCACATCCTTCCTGTCATGAGGTGACCAGAACCGCATACAGTACTCCAGTTATGGCCTGACTAATGCTCTATACAACTCCAACATTACCTCTTTGCTGTTATACTCTATGCCACAACTGATGAGAGCAAGTGTCCAATATGCCTCCTTAACTATCCTATTCACATGATTTGCTGACTTCAGGGATCTGTGAATAATTACCCCAAGATCCCTCTCTTCCTCTAAACTATCCAGTGTGTTGCCATGCATTAAATACTCCCTCATCTTGTTTCTTCTTCCAAAGTACATCACCTTGCCCTTATCAGGGTTATATACCATCTGCCACTGGTCTGCTCATTTGACCAACCTATCTAAATCTTCCTGTAATCTAAAACCATCTTGTTTGCTATTAACCACTCTACAAATCTTGGTGTCAACTGCAAAGTTGCTTAACATTCTCCCCACATTTTCATCTATACCTTTTATGTATATAACTATAGGGGTCCCAGTACTGATCCTTGTGATACACCACTGGCTTCCTGTCACCATCCCCTTTGTGTCCTATTACTAAACCAGTTTCTGATCCATCTCACCAAGTTTCCCACAATTCCATGTGCTTTAACCTTCTCAATCACTCTCCCATGTGGGACTTTGTCAAAAGCTTGGCTAAAATCCATATAAATTACATCAACTGAACTTCCCACATGTACACACTTGATCACATTTTCAAAAAATTCTAACAAATTTGTTAGGATTGCGCTCCTTCTGACAAAGCCATACTGGCTATCCCTATTTAACACATGCCTTTCCATGTAGGTAGTAATTGTTCCTTCAGAATTTTCTCCAATTGTTTTCCTATCACTGACATGAGACACACCAGTCTGTAATTTCCTGGTTCATTCCTCCTACCCTTCTTAAGAAGTGGAACCACATTAGCCATCCTCCAGTCCTCTGACGCTTCCCCCTTGGCCAGAAGAGCAAAAAGAGGGTATGATATGGATCTGGCAGATAAAGTTAAAGATAATCCCAAGAGGTTCTGTAGCTATATTAAGGATCATGAGGGAGAGAAAAGGTCCCCTTAAAGATCAGCATGGCAATCTATGTGTGGAGCCACAGCAGATGAAGGAGATTTTTAATGAATATTTCTCTTCAGTATTTACTGAGGGGAGAATTATAGATGCTAAGGAAATAAGGGAAACAAGTGGAGATGTTTTGAACCGCATACATATTATCAGAGAGGAGTGTTTGCAGCCTTAGATTGCATTGAGGTGGATAAATCCCCTGGGTCTGATCAAGTCCATCCTCGGATGTTGTGGGAGGCTAGGGAAGAAATTACAAAGATCCTTGCAGAGATTTTTGCTTCATCTTTAGCCACTGGTGAAGTTCCAGAAGACTGGAGGGTGGCTAATGTTGTTCCATTGTTTAAGAAAGGTAGCAAAGACAAGCCAGGGAACTACACGCCAGTGAGCCTGACAACAGTGGTAGGCAAGTTTTTGGAGAGGATACTGAGGGATAGGATCAATCAAAATTTGAATAGTCAAGGTCTGATTTAGGGATAGTCAGCATGGATTTGTGCGCAGGAAGTCATATCTGACAAATCTTTTAGAGTTTTTTGAAGAGATAACCAAGAGGATAGATGAAGGCAGCGTAGTGGATGATGTCTATATGGACTTTATTGAGGCCTTTGACAAGGTCCCACATGGCAGGCCAGTCATGAAGGATAGGCTGCATTGGATCCAGGGAGAGCTAGCTAATTGGATTCAAAATTGGCTTGATGGTAAGTAGTAGAGAGTGATGGTTGAAGGTTGTTTCTCAGACTGGAGGCCTGTGACTAGTGGTGTGCCACAAGGGGCGGTGCTGGGACCTTTATTTGTTATTTACATAAATGACCTGGATGTGAATGTACAAGGCATGATTAGTAAGTTTGCAAATTATACAAAATTAGGAGGTATCGTTGACAGCGAGGAAGGTTAACAAAAATTACAGAGGGATCCTGATCAGATGGGGAAGTGGGCCGAGAGTTGACAAGTGCAATTCAATACAGCTAAGTGTGAGGTGTTGCACTTTGGAAAGTCAAACCAAGGTAGGACTTATACAGTAAATGGTAAGGTCCTGAGGAGTGTTGTGGAACAGAGGGACCTAGGAGTACAAGTACATAGTTCATTGAAAGCAGCGTCACAGGTGGGCAGGGTGGTGATTTAGCATGCTGACCTTCACGGTCGAGACATCGAGTATAGGAGTTGGGACATTAAATTATAGCTGTATAAGTCTTTGGTGAAGCCGCACTTGGTGTATTATGTACAGTTTTGGTCACCCTGTTATAGGAAAGACATAAGTAAACTGGAAAGTGTGCAAAGACGGTTTATGAGGATATTGCCAGGACTAATTGTCCTGAGTTATAGGGAGAGGTTGGCCAGGATAGGACTATATTCCTTGGAATGTAGGAGAATGAGGGGTGGCCTTATTGAGATGTATAAAATCATGAGGGGCATAGATAGAATGAATGCACACAGTCTTTTTCCCAGGGATGGGGAATTGAAAACTAGAGGGCATAGGTTTAAGGTGAGAGAGGAAAGATTTAAGAAGGACCTGAGGGACAACTTCTTCAAGCAGAGAGTGGTGCGTATATGGAATGGACTGCTGGAGAAAGTGGTTGAGGCGGGTACAACAGCAACATTTAAGAAAGAATTTGGATAGGTACATGGCTGGGAAGGGTTTAGAGGGATACGGACCAAATGTGGTCAATTGGAACGAGCTGAGTGGGCACCATGGTCAGTATGGACCAGTTTGGGTCACGGGGCCTGTTTCCATGTTGTATTACTGTATGACTCTAATTAAAATGTTCAATTCTCTACCAAAGAAGGTAGTGAAAGTTAGGTGCTTAAATGCATTCAAGACGCAATTTGCTGGTGCTGCAGAAATGAGTACAACGGAACATTGTTAGGAGGACATAAAGGGATAAGGGATAAAGGAATTAAAGGTTATGGTGAGTGGGCGGGTAAGTGGAGCTGAGTCTCAAAAAGATCAGCCATGATCTTATTAAATGGTGGAGCAGGCTCGAAGGGCCGGACAGCCTACTCCTGCTCCTAGTTCTTATGTTCTTATGTTATGTTCTTATGATATAGACAGAATACAAATATTGGCAACTGTGAGGTTGCTGATTTGGTCAGGAAGAATAGAAAGGAAGAATATAATTTACAGGTGTTGTACATGAATTGCAGAAAGTCAATGTGTGGGTGCAGCATGTAGTTAATAAGGCAAATGCAATGTTTGCCTTAATTGCATGGGGGACGGAGACTAAAAGTGGGGAGGTCTTGCTGTAGCTGTACAGGGTGAGGCCATGCCTAACGAACTAAAGTTTTGGTCTGTTTCCTTTAGGAGGCATGCACTTGCATTAAATGGTTGAGAGAAGATTCACTCGACTGGGATGATGGGTTTATCTTATGAAGAGAGATTGAGCAGGTTGGACCTGTTCTGATTGGAGTTCAGAAGAATGCAAGGTGATTTCATTGCAACATGTATGGTCCTGAGGGGGCCACACAAAGTGGATTCTCTGAAGATGTTTCCTCACCTGGCAGAATCTGGGAATCTGGGATACGGTTTAAAAGAGCTGGTTCCCCATTTAAGACAGAGATCAGGAAGAATGTCTTTCTCTCAAAGGGTTGTGAATATGTGGAATTCTCTTCCAAATTTCTTCCAGCTTCCTTGTCAATTTTTGCTCTACTCCTGAATTCATGTGTTATCAATTTGTCTGTCTGATGTGCAGCATTTAGCATAAAAAAATCCATCTGTATTTGATTGGCCTGTCCTATTATTTTACCCACTTCTCTGTCATTACAGCGATGTTTCTTGAGATTCCACTGTCTCCTCCCAGTTCAGCATCAGCCACTAATTTAACCGGCCGAGCACATGCACTATCTCTGAGTCATGTCAAACCTTTCGCAGAAAGGAGCTCCTTCAGTGAGCACAAGCTGCTTTCACCCACTTAATCACCTCCTGTACCATTCTTCCAGTTCGTCCTTAAGCCACAGAGCTTTGCTTTAACTGATGGCCTCCCATTTGATGGAGGGAGTGGAGGGATTGAGACAGGTGGAGGTTAGGCTGATGTGCAGCTGAGTGTAATTAGAGCATAGAAAGTGATACTCTGTTTTGAATGGTATTGCCCGGGGCAGCATGTATATGATTGGATACTTAGAATAAGTGGGTTGCCTTATGATGAATGGTTGGACAGTCTGAGCTCGTTTCTACTGGAGATTAGAAGAACAAGGGGTGATTTGATTGAAATATATACGGTCCTGAATGGTCTTGAGAAGCTGGACATAGAAAGGATGTTCCCTTATGTGGATCAGTTCAGGACTTGGGGCACTGTTTCAAAATGAGGGGACACCCTGTTAGGACAAAGATGAGGGGTTTTCTTTTCTCTCAGAGGGTTGTGCAACTTTGGAGCTCGGTGCCACAGAAGTCAATAGAAGTGGGGTCATTGAATATTTCTAAGGCAGAGCTAGAGAGATTCTTGCAAGGCAGGAGAATCGAGGGTTATTGGGGGTTAAGTAAGAATGTGGAATTGGAAACCCAATCAGATTCCCTGCCTATAAGGGTAGTAGAGGCAGAAACCCTTGCAACATACCAGTAGTATTTAGATGTGCACTTGCAATGCCAAGGCAAACAAGTCTATGGGCCAAGTGCTGGAAATTGGGATTAGGCGGTTGTTTTACTGGCACAGATTTAATGGGCTCAAGAATCTTTTTCTGTGCTGTAGAGTCAATTATAGTTATGATCTGATTGAATAGCAGAGCAGGTTTGAGGGCTGAATAGTCTGCTCTTGCTCCTATATTGCACGTTTATATGAGATATGTGAAATAGTGAAAGAGAGGTCCTTGCAGGTCACCAACCCACACACACAGCCACACACACACACACACACACACACACACACACACACACACACA
>NC_063369.1:18715852-18716337 GCF_021869965.1 Rhincodon typus
CACACACACACACACACACACACACACACACACACACACACTCACACCAACACACTCACACCAACACATACACATACCCACACCAACACATACACTCACATTAACACACACACACCAACACACACACACAGCCACACTCACATTCACACACACACACCCACACTCAGACCAACACACTCACACCAACACATACACTCACGTTAACACACACACAGACCAACCCACACACACAGCCACACTCACATTCACACACACACACCCACACCCAGAACAACACACTCACACCAACACATACACATACCCACACCAACACATACACTCACATTAACACACACACTCACACTGATACACCCACCCACATCAACACATACCCAATTCCAACACACCCACACCAACACACCCTCACACCAACACACACACCCACCCACACCAACATCTATCCACACCCATACCGACACACACTCACTAATACACACCCACCCACA
>NC_063369.1:18716347-18732035 GCF_021869965.1 Rhincodon typus
CCACACCCATACCGACACACACTCACTAATACACACCCACCCACACCAACACACATCCACATCCACACCCATACCAGCACACACTCACCAACACATGTATGCCCACACAACACACAACCACACTGACACCCAATCACATGCACATCCAAACACAGTCACCTACACACCAACACATACGCACTCACACTCACCACAACACACACCAACTCATATCCACACCCACACACATTAACATACTCCCACCTGTACTCACACCGACACACATTCACTCACACCAACAAACCCCCCACACCAGCACACACCTGTTCATCAGCATATCCACCTACTCACATACACCCATAACAACATGCACACCCATACCAACACACACACCCATGCCAACACACATACACCCACACACAGCCACACTGACACCCAATCACCAACATTCACACACACCAAAACCAACAGACACACACTCACACACCCACACCAACAGACACCCACACCAACACACACCCATGTCAACAGACAGACAGCAACACATTCACTCACACTCACACCAATACACACCCACTCAGATTCACATCCACCCACACTCACACCCACCCACACTACACAAACCCACTCACACCCAAACACACTCAAATACTAAACAACCAATCACATCCAAACACACTCACACCAAACACCCAATCACATCTATCCACACTCACACCCCACAATCACACCAATACACATCCATTCATAATCACACTCACACACACCAACACACACACTCACATACATGCCCACACCAACACTTATATTGCCTCACACACATCAACACACACAACACAGACACACCCACTCACAATCACACTGATTCACATCAATACATACCTACTCACAATCACATCCACCCACACCAACACACACAGTGCACACACAAGCATACTCTCACCCACCAACTCACATACATTCACACCAGTCTAGAAAGGAGTATGTTGATATTCTAAAAGCATGTCAATATAAAAAAGGAGTTGTTGGGTGTTTTGAAAAGCATTAAGGTAGACAAATCCTCGGGACCTGATTGGGATCTATCCCAAAATACAGAGCCAGGTGAGGGAGAAAATTGGTGGGCGTGGGAGGGTGGGGGTGTCCTTGCCTGAAATCCTTGTATCCGCTTTAGTCACAAGAGAGGTCCCAAAGGACTGGAGAATAGCCAATGTTATTCCTCTTATTAAGGGCAACAGAGATTATCCTGGAAATGACAGACTGGTGATCCTTACGTCAGTGGTATGGAATTATTGGAGAAGATCCTTAGGGACAGAATTTACTCACATTGGGGCAGCTTGTAGCACAGTGGTTAGCATTGCTGCCTCATAGTGCCAGGGATCTGGGTTTGATTCCAGCCTTGGGCAATTGTCTGTGTGGAGTTAGCACATTCTCCCTGTGTCTGCGTGGGTTTCTTCTGGGAGCTCTGGTTTCTACCCACAGTCCAAAGATGTGCAGTTTAGGTGGATTGGCCATGCTATAGTGTTCAGGGTAGGTGGATTAGCCATAGGAATTGCAGGGTTACAGGGATGGGGTGGGTTAGGTTGGGATGCTCTTTGGATGGTCAGAATGGCCTGCTTCCACACTGTAGGGATTCTGTGATTTGGGAAAAATATGGATTTATTAGCAATGTGCGGGACAAGTTGTGTCTCACAAATTTGATTGAGTTTTTGAGGAAGTAACAAAGGTAAAGACAGGGCACTGTTCCTTTGCTGTCACTGGGTCAAAATCTTGGAAATCCCTTCCTAATGTGATTGTGATATATCTACACACAAAGAATTTCAGCACATCAACTTTTCCAGGGCAATTAGGAACGGGGAACAAACGATGGCGCAGCTAGTGACCCTCATCCCATAAAAGGATATATTTTAAAAAATACTCCTTTCTTACTTCAGCTATCATTTTTGTCTCAATAAGAAGATCTACTTTTGTTTTACCTAATCCATCTCACATTTCAATTCACTGCCCCGTTTCTGTGTAAATGTTAAGAAAGGGTTAGGGTAACATACCACAAATCTTTTTTGACCCTCTTGGATTCAAGGGCAATAGAACCCTCAGCCCTATATTGCTCTAGTTCCAGCTTCCCAATGGAGTCTCAAATGACATGACTACCGAAATGACATTTACTTCACTGCGGACCTCAGAAACTTGTCTACACCTTTATTAAAATTTATCTCCCTACCTCTTATTCCTATTATTCATTCTCCTCTGCACTTTTTTGTGTTAGTTTGGTTCTCCTCACAAATATAGAGAAGAATTTTGGTCTCTTTTTCTCTCTACTGGGACCTAAGTCACATACAGAATGATGTCAAGTTGAGGCCTAGTACGGAATGTGACCTCTTATAAGCCTCAGTCACATCACATCCCGCAGCACCAGACAAAGGGGTCCTAGACATCAGGGAATTCCCCACAGGTTTATTGTCATGTATCTCTGTGGCCTCAAATAACAGAATGAAACAAATTCTTGCTTTCCAAAACAGAAAAAAGGAAAAAAAATATTTTGGCAGCCAGTCAGGCTGAGCTAAGATTCTAGTCCTGGACTCCATCCTGACTTAGGTTTACTTTATGCTTCCTTATAGAGGAAAAAGAAGCTGAACGAGCTCATATTCCGCATAGCACTGCTTCACTCCTTACTCCATTACAGCAATATATCAGGCGAAATTGTTTGTACCAAGAAACTGCCAACCCACCAGGACAGTAATCTCCAAGAATTAAGGATTAACCCCTAAAATCCTGTTGTGAGCAAGTGTGACTCATAGAAACATAGAAAATAGGAGCAGGAGAAGTTCATTTGGCCCTTTGAGCCTATTCTGCCTTCTAATATGATCACGCTTGATCATCCAACTCAGTCCCCTATTTTTACTCTCTCTCCGTACACTTTGATCCCGTTAGCACTAAGAATGTTATTCATCTCCATTTTGAAAACATTCAATGTTTTGATCTCAACTGTCTTCAGTGACAGGGAATTCCACAGGCTCACCACTCTCCAGGTGAAGGAATTTCTCCTCATCTCAGTCCTAAATGGCGTACCCTGTGTTCTTAACCTGTGACTCTCTGCTTCTGGACTCGATGATCATTGGGAACATCCTTCCTGCGCTTACTCTGTTCTAGTCCCTTTGAATTTTATAGGCTTCTGTGAAATCTCCCCTCATTCTTCTAAACGCCAGTGAATATTATCCTAACCAATCCAAAGCTTTCTGGGGGGAATGGTCGGCCTTGGCCTCTTCCTGATGTTAGTCTTTACTTAAATCTAGCAGAGGGAAGAATTTGTCTGCCTACTCAGGCAGTTTGTCAGGCAAGACAGTTTACAATTCAAGACCCCAGACCTCAGGAAGCCTCTTGGACAGAGTGTAGAGTGAGGAGGGGGAGTCATTGAATGGGAGTTGGTAACCAGGGAAGGTTGAAGGGATTGGATTGGAAGGTGCTTGAATGGGATGTGTCAAATGGGGAACTGGGGAACATCAACTCATCCTGGCTCCATGTTCCGAGAATTATTTTTTTACAATTGCTGCCTCCTGACTTTGGCCCTGAAAGAAGCCAGGCCAATGCCACATTACAATGTTCTCCAAAATTCCAGAAGATCAGTCATAACAAGGTAAAATCATTCTCAGTTATGTACCCTGCCCAGTGCCCCCTTCAATCCATCCTGTGCCCCTTCATTTCCATATTCCCTCCCCATCCTACTCACACTTCCACTACTCCTCCCAGTACCAATTGCCCCCCTTTCGCTTCCACTGTGTCCCAACCCACTCCTCTCCTGTTCCCTTCCCACTGCTAATTCCTGTCCCCTCAATACACCATCCCTTTCCTCTATACTTATTCCTACCCCTAACTTTTCTCACCTGTTCTACTCCTCTCCCAATATCCCTTCCACTATCATCCTCACCTATCTGACTCTGTCCCATTCATTCCCCTTCTTTTCCCATTCAAATCTCCCCATACTGTCATTCCCACTTCCATTCCCTGCTCTCATTGTACAATTTCCATCGCTCTGTCTCCAATACCTGCCTATTCCATTCCATCCCACTTCCTCTCCCAATCCCATTTTCCCTATTTCCCCATCATTCCCACTATCCCATCCTCCCACTCTCATTCCTGTCCCTCCTTCTCCAATTCCCTCCATTTCCTCTCCCAATCCTAACTTCACCATTTCCCCAGCCTTCCCTGTCCCATCCTTCATCTCTCATTCCCATTTTCTCCTTCCCTGCTCTTCACACTCCTATTCCTGCCTCTCCCATCTCTCCCTCTCCTGTTCTCATTCTGCTGAACCAATTCCCATTCCATCCCCTTCCCCTCCCTTTCCCATCCTCCCCAACCTGCCTTCCCACTCCCACCTCTTCGTCTCCTGTTATGACCCTCCCCATCTGCAACCCTCCCGATCTCGTCCCTGCCCCTGCCAGCTTCGTGCCCACCCTTCCCACTTCTCCTCTCACTGCCATTTCGGTCACACCACCATCCTCCCCCTGCTGCCCAACACAAATCCACAGGATTTACCTCCAGCTGATGCGTCTTGTATTCCTTCCGGCTGTGCATCGTCAGCTGTGTGGAAGATAAGGAGTTAAAAACCAAAGAGATATAAGTTGAGGAATGGAGATAAATACACACTCCCACAGTGTCACTGATGGGCTGGTTTAAGTCAATCCTCACAGCAACAGGAGCAACCTTTGAATGAAATGTGAGTGGTCAAATTAGCAAGACAAACTACTACGGATCCCAGATATCTGAAATAAGAACAGCAGAAAAGCAAGCTGCAATGCTCAGCAGGTCAGGCAGCATCTATGGAGGAAGAAACTGAGCTAATCATTTGGTCTCTGACCTTTCATCACAACTGAGGACCCGCTGAGCTTTCCCAGATATTTGACTTTGTAGCAAAAACAGAATTCAACAGAGAACTGTTAGAGAGCAGGAGTTGTTTAGCCCATTGTGTCTGCACTGGCATTTATAGGTGTGAATGTGAGCCACTGTATAGACTCTGGCTTCCAGCATTTGCTGTCCTTATTGTCTCCAACTGTCTGCCCTGGCCCAATAGATCACCATCATGACTTAACCACATTCTTTTGCTTTTTCTTATCACCCTGCATGTTGGTTTTATTCCAATAACTGCTGGCCCAGGAATGATGTATTCCTAAACAGAAGTACTCTTATTGCTATAAGCTGACTCAGACTGGGCTGGAAAATGGGAGATTCTTTCTGATCTATGCTTACAGGGAGGGAGTCAGGCATGGGGAAAATTTGACAAAGCTCAGACACATTTGACACACTTGTAAGTGTCACATGCATATTACAAGCTCAGAACTTCAGAGACAGGTGGGGAATTAGAATCATAGAATTCTTACAGTGTGGAAGCAGGCCATTCGGCCATTGAATCCACACCAATCCTCCGAAACGCATCTCACCCAGACCCACCCCCACTATCCTACCCCTGTAACACTGCATTTCCCGTGGCTAATCCACCTAGCTTGCACATCCCTGATACTATGGGCAATTTAGCATGGCCAATCCACCTAATCTGCTCATCCTTGGACTGTGGAAAAAAACTGGAGCACCCAGAGGAAACCCAAGCAGACACAGACAAAATGGGCAAATTCCACACAGATAGTTGCCTGATGGTAGAATTGAACCAGGGTCTCTGGTGCTGTGAAGCAGCAGTGCTAACCACTGAGCCACTGTGCTACTCTCAATACCCCCAATTATAACACCATGTTACCCCAAGTTGACAATGTCGCTGGTAAACGAGTAGACAGGGAGAAACTGTTCCCACTCGTAAAAGTTTCGAGAACGAACGTGCACAGATTTAAAATGTTTTGGACAAGAAGCAAATGTGAAGTGAGAGAAAAACTTTATCACCCAGTGAATAGTTAGGGCATGGGATGCACTGCCTGGAAATGTGGTACAGGAAGGTTCACCTGAGGCATTCTAAAAGGGCAGTGGATGATTATTTGGATAGAACCACTTGCAGTGTTATGGGCTCAGGGTAGGAAAATGATGTTAAGTCATCATGTTCATTCAGATAGTCAGTCTCCTCATGATTGGCCAAAAAGTGTCCTCCTGCATTATCCTAATTCTATGATTCTGAGAGGTCCAGGTTAATGCTGTGGGGACATGGGTTCAAATCCTACAGTGATACTACTATTGGCCATGGAGCCAAGAACCATAACTGTTGTAGAAGTGAACATTCAGTCCATCAAATTCATGTGATCCCACTGTGCTGGGGGTGGTGGGGGTGGGGTGGTGGAGGTTTGCTGCAAATGAACATTTTGCTCAGTCTCTTCTTCAGTAAGGCAAGTTGGCTTGGGATTGGAGTCATATGCCATCATGCTATTTCTCATGGTCAGTGAGTCAGTCTACCTTTAGCAGACATGCTCCTGGTATCATCACCATTTCATAGCATACGACAATTTCAAACTCCATCTTACCTGACATCACTTGAAGCATGACATTCTACTGTAAGCATCCTGCTCTGTTGTAACATCATAACGTTAACTCAAACACTTATGTGTCCGAGGTATGTTACATTTGTACAAAATAGTTCATTGTAATAAATATCTGTTGGATTCTTCAATACCACTACATCCACACCCAGTTTCTTATCCTATGGGAGAAACTTTGGCATTGCCACGCCTGGTAAAACACCCTGCTGAAGGCAAAGCTTGGACCACACACAAGCTGGGCTTGGTAAGGATGGCTAACTCCCTTCCTGAAAGGAAGGACATTCTCACAGCCACTTTCACTTAATCAAGAGAATTTGCGCTGCCACAGGACGGTGTGATAATTTCAAATCCATCTTCAAAAGCTAAGTGGACTTAAAATTCACACACTGCTATGTTGCACGCAAATCCTAAACATTACTCTTCAGGCCTGGAGGTCACCACTTCAAAACGCCACCACCCACCACTCAACGAGCTACTAGGTTTTACAAAGACTGGTTCAGAAATTTCTCAGCTGTGTTGATGCTCATTTATTTAGATTCAGCTCCAACTGGGAAGCTCTCTTCCTGGCCTGCGTGCTTAATGAGTTCCAGATGGTTAAGGCAGGATTCTGAACAATGAGAAACATTTTTAAAAATACATAACTCCTGACTCCTCTCAATGAGTCACGCCAGATTCTGCTGTTTGACTCAAAATGCTCCTGTAAAGTTGGTGAGCAGATGGGGAGGAGGGGAAGTGGGGATGAGTTAGGAGAGGGGGAAAGAGTGGGTAGGGGAAAGAGGAAAATTGAGGGAGGGGGGACTGGAATTAGCAAGAGGGGTTGAGGGGGAGGAGGCAGAAGTGCAGGTAGGGTAGTGAGAGGGGGGAATGTGGAGGGGGAAGGGCTTAGATATTGGGTGAGTGAAAGGTAGGCGGGGCGAGAGAGAGAGAGGAGGAAAGGGAATGAGGAACAGGAAGATGTGGAAGGAGAGGGGAAGGTAGAAAGGAGAGAAGGTGAGGGGTCGAGAGACAGGGAGCTGAAAGAGGGAGGGGGCATGGTGCAGGTGGGTGGGGAATGGAGAGAGGGTGTTCATAAATGGGAGGGGGAGGGGTGGACTTAAGGAAGAGGAAGGGTGTGGAAGAGAGGAAGGCTGGGGACTGGTTGAATAAATTGTACATGGCGAGGCGAGGGGAAAGAGATCAGCATAGAGAGGGTGTGAATGAGAGAGAGGGAGATTAGATGAGGAGAGGGATGAGTGGAGAGGAGGATTAGTTAGGGGAGCAGAGATGGGAAGTATAGGATGGGAAAGGCTGCATGCAGGAAGAACGTTCCCGATGTTGGGGAAGTCCGGAACAAGGGTCACAGTCTAAGAATAAGAGGTAAACCATTTGGGACTGAGATGAGGAAGAATTTCTTCACTCAGAGAGTTGTGAACATGCAGAAGTCTGTACCACAGGAATTTGTTGGGGCCAGTTCATTAGACATATTCAAGAGGAAGCTGGATGTGGCCTTTGCAGCTAAAGAGATTTGGTGATTTGGAAAGTGGGAGTGGAATACTGAAATTGCATGATCAGCCATGATCATACTGAATGGTGGGGCAGGCTCAAAGGGCTGAATGGCCCATTCCTGCTCCTATTTTTCATGTTTCTATGAGTAGGTGGTAGAGAGGGTGTTTAGGTTGGGGAGGGGTGAGTGGGTGGAGGAGAGGGGGAGAAAGTGAGGGAAAGGAATGGATGCAGGAGGGTTGTTGGGTGCAGAGGTGGGAGGTGGGGGGAGATGGATGGATTTATGGGAGAGTTGGAGCACTATTGGGGGTGGCATGGTGGCACAGTGGTTAGCACTGCTGCCTCACAGCACCAGTGTCCCGGGTTTGATTCCACCCTCCGGCGACTCTCTGTGTGGAGTTTGCACATTCTCCTCGTGTCTGCGTGGGTTTCCTCCGGGTGCTCCAGTTTCCTCCCATAGTACAAAGATGTGCACGCCAGGTGGATTGGCCATGCTAAATTGCCCGTAGCGTTCAGGGATGTGTAAATTAGGTGGGTTATAGGGGGATGAGTCTGGGTGGGTGCTCTGAGGGTTGGCGTGGACTTGTTGGGCCAAAGGGCCTGTTTCCACACTGTAGGGATTCAATTCTATGTTCAGCATGTTGTTTAAGAGTGTCTGGTGTTCAGTTTTGGACCTCTGTCTGCATTGAATTTGAGCAGCCCTGACCCAGACACAATTAGCCACAGGAGCCCAGCCTCCCATTTTATCAAATCCCACACTAACAGCCATGCCCAGTCAGAAAGGAGTAGAATAAATAATGTGAACAAAGATCACATATCACACAATTCAAGACTTCAGCACCAACATCCTTTATCTTCCTGAGTACAGATTAATAAAAAAGAAAAATGATTCCAGAGAATACAAAACATGGTTTATTAAAAATAAACAGAAAATCCAAGAGTCCACCTCCCATATTGATCATCAAAGCATTCCTGAATCTGTGTTTCAGTTTAAACCATATAATTATTATGTTCTTATCATAAGAAATAGGAGAAGCAGATTCAGCCCATCGAACCCACTCTGCCATTCTAAAAGATCAAGGCTGATCTGATTTGGCTGCTCCCCGATAATCCCTGCCTTCCTCATCGATTAATAGCCTGTTTGATGCAGCCTCCAATATATTTAAAAATCCAGCCCCCACACTGTTCTGGGAAGGAGAATTATAAAAATTAATTGCCCTCTGACAGGAGAAAATTCTTCCAAACTGGGGGTCTCCTTAATTTGATGCTGTTTTAACGTTCCCTGGTAATTGTTGGTTCTTGGCTGTGATATTAAGGACAGCGATTCTCCTCAAAGTTTAGAGATGGGCGCCATAATGTGCAAGTCACAGCCCCCCTCACCACTGACCAAAAAGCCCACTTGGACCATGTCTACAAGTGACCACCAGATGGATTTTTGAGTACCTCCCCTGTCTTGACCTCGAAATGGTACAGGATATATTTGCATTGGAAGCATTTCAGAGAAGGTTCATTAGATTGATTTAGAGATGAAAGGTGTGTCTTATGAGGAGAGATTGAGCAGTTTAGGCCAATATTCACTCAAGTTTAGGAGAACGAGAGGAGATCTATTTAAGGTACGTAAAATACTAAAGGGGATTCACAACATACAAACGGACAGGCTGTTTCCTCATGAGGGGCAATCTAGATCAAGAGGTCATAGTTTTAGGATAAGGGGTAGCAGATTTAAAACAGAGACACAGAGAAATTACTTCTCTCAAACGTTTGTGAATCTGTGGTATTCACTACCCCAGACTGTGGTGGATGCTGGGGCATTGAGTAAATTTTAGGAGGAGATAAGCAGATTTTTAATTACTAACAGATTAAAGGGTTATTGGGAATGGGCAGGAAAGTGGAGGCTAAGATGAGATCGATCACTATCATATTGAATGATGGAGCAGGCTTGATGGGCCAAATAACTCACTCCTACTCTTATTTTTTTATGCAGATTGAGGATCTGTACCCATTCCCCACACAGACAGACAGCCTGCCCCCATGCCCAGGTTCACCAGTAAGGTAGGGCTGGCTCCTTCTCGTCCCACCTGGAGTTGAAGTAATTACAATCCAGGAGGGTGGAGGCACTCAGGCGATTGTCTTTTCACTTCTAAAGGCCTTTATTGGCTACGGATCAGGAAGGTCAACCATGGGCATTCTCATCCACCACTGAATATCTGAGGTGGCAGGAAGAGGGTCAGTACCTGTCTGATGCCAACCTATCCCCATTATTTGCCCTTAGAACATAGAACAGAAAAGCACAGGAACAGGTCCTTTAGCCCACCATGTCTGTGCCAACCATGATGCTATTCTAAACTAAACCCATCTGCCTGCATATGGTCCTTAACGCTCTATTCTCTGCCCGTTCATGTGTCTGTCTAAATGGCTGTTAAACTTTGCTATCATATCTGCCTCTACCACCTCCCCTGGCAGCATGTTCCAGACACATACTACTCTGTGTAAAAAAACTTCATTTGCACATCTCTTTAAATTTTCTCCCTCTTTCCTTTAACCTATGTTCCCTGGTATTTGGCATTTCCATCCCTGGGAAAGAGATCTGACTATCTATCTTATTAATGCCTCTCATCATTTTATGTACTTCTATCAGGTTGCCCCTCAGCCTCCAATGCTCTAGTGAAAACAATCCAAGTTTGTCCAACCTCTCCTCACAGCTGATACACTCCAAACCATGCAACTTCCTGGTAAACCTCTTCTGCACCCTCTCCAAAGCCTCCACATCCTTCTTACGATGCAGTGACCAGAACAAGTAATAGCACTCCAAATGTGGCCTGACCGTAGTCTTACACATTTGCAGCATGACTTGCCAAACTTTATATTCAGTGCCCTGATCGATGAAGGCCAGCAAACCATACAATTTCTTTACCACCTTCTCTACTTGTGTTGCCACTTTCAGGCAGCACTGTATGTGACCCAAAGATCCCTCTGTATATCAATGCTCCTACAGGTCCAACCATTTACAGTGTATTTTCCTCTTGTATTTGACCTCTCAAAATACATTAACTCACACATTTGGGGCAGCACAGTGGCTCAGTGGTTAGCACTGCTGCCTCACAGCACCAGGGACCCAGGTCCAATTCCACCCTCAGCCAACTGTCTATGTGGAGTTTGCACATTCTCCCTGTGTCTGCGTGGCATTCCTCTGGGTGCTCCGGTTTCTTCCCACAGTCCAAAGATGTGCAGGCTAGATAGATTGGCCATACTAAATTGCCCATAGTGCTCAGGGATGTGTAGAGTAGGTGGGTTATAGGAGGATGTGTTTGGGTGGGTGCTCTGAGGGTCGGTGTGGACTTGTTGGGCCGAAGGGCCTGTTTCCACGTAGGGATTCTATTATTCAAGCTTCTATGATTCTAACATGTCCTGTTTAAACTCCATCTACCATTCTCCACTCAACTTTCCAACTGAGCTGTATCCTTCTTCAAGATGTACAACTCCACCAATTTTCATGTTGTCTGCAAAATAACTAATCAGACCACCTACATTTTCATCCAAATCATTTGTATCCTTTATTCATTCATGGGATGACAGCGTCGTAAACAATATAAACAACAAGGTACCAGCACTGATCCTTGCAAAACACCACTGGTCTCAGGCCTCCAGTCGTAAAAACAACACCCCTCTGTCTTCTATGGCCAAGCCAATTTTGTATCCAACTTGCCAATTCACCATGGATTCCATGCAATTTAATCTTCTCGTCAAGCCTACTATGAGGGATCTTGTCAAATGCTTTAGTAAAGCCCATGCAGACATATCGACTGCCCTACCATTATCAATCATCTTCTTCACTTCTTCAAAAAACTCAATCAAGTTTATGAGACAAGACTTCCCCTGCATTAAGCCATGCTGACGATTCATAATAAGTCTATTTTTCTCCAAAGATGAATTAACAAGGGAGTCCAGAGTTAAAATGGAGAGACATGAAAGTAAAAGTGATGTCACAATCAGATCAGCCATGATCCTATTAAATGGTGAAGCAGGCTTGAGGGGCTGAATGGCTCATTCCTAATTCATACGTAAACAAAACTGGCTGCCTTTGAAAGCAGACGAGGGATTCGAAGCATACACTGAGTAAATCTATATCCCAATATTGAATTAAGAATAGTCTCTGATTTCATCAAACATTTGTGACATATGGCTGAACTGAATTGGCTATTCATCTGTCAATGCAGCCTAGCTATCAGGTTGAGCAGTGGGCTCCTACTAAACAATGAAGAAGAGGACAACCTAGAATGAAGTGGTGCCAAACTCTCAGTAAAATGTCTGCAGCTGATCCACAGACACTGTAGCAAAGTGAATACAGCAGACTGTTATCAAGAGAATAGAGAGTGCATTGTCTGCCTCTTGCATCTCTAGACCTGGGAACTACTGAGTCTGACTCCATCCTTGTGAAAGGTGGAGGGGTGGGTCTGAATTTACAGAGATCTGGCACAAATGCGATAGGCTGAATGTCCTCCTCAGTATTTGAAACCACGCTAAGAGTCTATGGTAAGCTCTCAATAAGCTTTTACTTAACCTGTCAGGAGATCATGAGAGCTGCCTGCAAAACTCTAAGGTTACAACTATAGATGATTACAAATTGCAGGTCAGCACTAATTGTGAATCCTTTAATTTAAAATTGTTTTTAATCAACCAGTTTAGAAATATAATAACACATCTCCGGAGCAGATGGGACTTGAACCAAGATATTCTGACCAGAGAGAGTGACACACTACTACCAACCATAAGAGCTCCCTCTTGGTTTTAAGGTCAGGTACAACCTTCTTGCCCGAAACCTAAAAGCGATTTCAATGATCCAGATATCTGAATCATTCCCTCCTGCACCAGCTGCTTAATCACACCTTCAACTAAATTGTCTTCTTATTTCTCACCTCACTATTACAAGGCACAGGGTGTAATCCTGACTTTATAACCCTAGAGGTTCTGTTTTTCAAATTCCTACCTAACTCCCTAATTTCCCTTTGCAGGACCTCACCTCTCTTTCTGCCTATGTCATTAGCACCACAAAATGGACCATAACCTTTTGCTGCTCACGCTCTCCCTCTTGTGCCCGCTCAAAAAGAGGCAATACTTCGTCCTGGAGTCTGACCCATAGCCACAGAAACACCTATCTGTGTCCCTGAATATAAAGTCTCCTACTGCCTACACTTTAACCCTCCCTGCTGTACACAGAGCTAATTGTGGTATCACTGACCTGGCTGCTTTTCCTGTTTTGCCTGAGAGGCCATCCCCCAACAGTACCAAAAATGGTATCTTCTTATGAGAAAGGGTATGGCCACAGGGGACTCCTGCACTACCTGCCCACACTTATTAGTCTTCCTGGTGCTCACCCAACTCTTTTCCTGCCCTTTTCTCAGAGTGGGGAGGTGTAGAATCGTTATCCCTTGCTCTGTTAGTCTGACATACATGATGCCGAGCTGCTTGCCATTGAGCTTTGGTTAAATGGACTGAAATCCACCTCAGCACCCTTGGGAGATCAAGGAGATTTTGTCAGGCATGGCATTCCTAGTCACTACACTGGTTCAGAGAGTGGCATGAATCTCAAAGAATGATTCTGCACAGGAAATGACTGTTCATCCCATTGAGCCTCTAGCTCTTTGAAAGATAAATGTAATAAAATCCACTCCTCATCCTCAGCCTCTTCTCTCTCCCCAGCAAATATTCATCCAACTCCCAATTTATAAGTCACTATTGCATTTATTTCCCTTTCTGGCACTGCATTCCAGATCTCAAAATCTCACTGTGTGAAGTCAGTTTCTCTTCATCCCTCCCTCCCACAGACCTTTTGGCAATTGTTTGTAATTTGTGTCCTTTAGGTTCCAGAGCCTCCTGCCAATAACATTTTGGCAAGCGCTTAAATCTGTTTTTTCCTTTTTCCAAGAACAATGTACTTCCCCTGTGTGTATGGGTTTCATGGCTTTACTCAAAAAGGAAGACTGTGCCTCAAACGGATGGATGGAAAGAGAGCTCAGGGTTCATGCTGTAGGGCAAGCATGGGGAGTAGCTGGCAGTCTGTAACCCCCTGAGTATGATTTGTTTTCCAGTGATGTTCACTGTGGCTGAATATTCAACAAGCACTCTCACTGTGCAGGCTTGAGAAGCACTTGGGTATGGTAGTGTGTGCCAATTAGGCTTGACTCCAGCTGGTGTTAGGAGGTTGGGGGAAGTGGGTACATGAAAGATTGATGTTAAAAACCTAATTTATCAGTTTGGCAACTTCTGAGCCAAATTCCTGAGTGGTTTCCCCTGACACAGAGCCTTTCTCATGGCCATACACATGGAATCAAATGGGCTGTCCCTGAGCTCTCCATCATCAAGTAAGAAGCTAGAGGGTCATAGAGTCATTTAACACAGAAAAGGCCCGTTAGTCCATTGAGTCTGCACCAACCTATCTACACTAATCCACCAACTCTCATCAACTTTTATTGATGCACCGTAGAAAGCATTCTATCTAGATTCATCATGGCTTGATATAGTTCTGCCCGGAAGAAACTATAGAGAGTTGTGAGCACAGCCCAGTCCATCACACAAGCCAACCTTCCATCCACTGACTCCATCTACACCTCTTGCTGCCTCGAAAAGGCAGCCAACATCATCAAAGATCCCTCCCATCTGGTTATAATCTCTTCCAACCTCTTCTATCAGGAAGAAGATACAAAAGCTTAAACACACGTACTGACAGGTTCAAAACCAGCTTCTTCCTGCTATTAGACCTTTGAATGGATCTCTCAACTTTCAAATCTAATGCTGATCTTGCTTTTTGTACAGATTCCTGGTGATCGTAACTTTGTATTCTGTGAAAGTTCTGTGGAAAGGTTAACTCTGATTTCTCTCCATAGATGCTGCCAGACCTGCTAAGCTTTTCCAGCAATTTCTGTCTTTGTTTCTGATTTACAGCATCTGCAGTTCTTTCAGTTTTTATTTTGTATTCATCGCTATGTTCTATTGTCCTATGATCTTTGTACAGTATGATCTGCCTGCACTGCGTGCAAAACAAAACTTTTCACTGTACCTAGGTACTTGTGACAATGATAAAGCAAATCAAATCAAAAACTTAATCCCACTTTTCAGCATTTCGCCCACAGCCTTGAATGTTGTGACATTTCAAATGTTCATCCAAATACTTTTTAAAGATTATGAGGTTGCCTCTACTGCTCTTTCAGGAAGTGTATTCCAGACTCCTACCACCCTCTGGATGAACATGCTTTTCCTCAAATCCCCACTAACCCTCAGTGGGTGATTACTACATGGTAATGGGCGTGCAGCCTTTTGCACTGAAGTGAATGGTGAAGGCAGGTGGTTTGGAATATTTTTTGACCAGATTTAACATCTGCACCCCCATCTCCCACACCCAAGCCTCCACATTCCTCCAAATTAAAACCTTCACAACCCTTCTGTCATTGCCCCCTTTCCAGTGCACCATCATCCCCTCCCGTGGTGTCTCTTTGAAATGTGGACACGTACCTGAGTTCTTGACTTTCATCTTGATTTCTTCCTGATGATCTCCAGCGTCTTTCACCATCTCACTTGTGACAGGAATTGATGATCCTCCACAACAGGAGAAAAGTTGTTAAAGGAGATGTAAATTACACTCAGCAGCCTGCACACTCTCTTGGCACTGTCACCATCACAGCGTTAACATCACATCATCATTGTCAACATCATAGCGTTACTGTCGCTCTGTCACTGTCACCATCACAGCGTTAACATCACAT
>NC_063369.1:18732045-18858580 GCF_021869965.1 Rhincodon typus
ACTGTTACCATCATACTGTCACTGTCACCCTGTTACCATCATACTGTCACTATTACTGTCACACCACACCATCATTCCATTACTGTTACACTTTCACCATCACAGTCTCACTATCAGTTACTGTCACATCACACTGTCACCATCACAGTGTCACTGTTACACCTTCACCATCATAGTGTCACTGTCACCCTGTCGTTGTCACAGTCACACTGTCACTACCATCGTGTCACTGTCACACCAACACCAACGTACTGTCACTCACTTCATTACTGTCACACTGTGCAGTTAGATCTCTTGGTGACCCACCGCCACTCCTCCAGCCCCAGGACCCTGCCCCACTCCATTCACCCAGCAACCAACTTTGTCCCATCCACATCTCCTGCTCTATGCCCTGCCCACACACCCTTCATCATGAAGAGGGGCCCAGAGACCCCACACTCTGTGCTCGGTGGCATTTATTTGGACAATGTGACATTACATCCATCCCCTCAGATGTAGTTGCTTTCAGTTTAGAGAGAGGTGCCATTGAATCCCCTGTCCCCAAGCCATGCCACAACACCCTAAATACGCGCCTACCTCCCTGGCCCATCCCATGCCCACTGCCACCAGTTAAAATTTCTCCTGCATTTACACTCTGCAGCGACTGTAGGTGATTAGGAACAAGTTTCAACAGTGGATATATAGGAAATTCTTTCTCCCACTGGTGCCAAATAAACTCCTTGGATTGGCCAAGCATTTGCAAACAAGCCCATTTGTTAATCAGGAAATAAATCCCCAGCCTGCTGCAGGGAAATTCGGGAGTCTGTGCGGAAGCAGAAAGCATTGGTCTTCAACGACTTCAACGGCCACTTCAGAGGGAGGCAAAATTCAACGAGGGTTCTGGGAAGATGTGAGATTGCTCCCCACCACAAACCATGAAGACCGTCTCCCCAAAGTCAGCAGCTTCTCCGCGGCAGCACCAATGTTGATGCTCATGCTTCCAAACAGTAGTCACCAATATTCTCTCACTAAAGATGGCACATTACTTGGCCCTGAGAACTTTGCCAAATACATCAGATTTGTTCAGGAAAGCCCACAGCTTCAGATTCATTTTAAGCAGTTTCATACTTCACATGTAATAGATTTGAAAGATTTAAAAACTAAAATCTTTTAGCATCATAGAGATGTACAGCATGGAAACAGACCCCTTGGTCCAACTCATCCATACTAATCAGATATCTTAAATTAATCTAACTCCATCTGCCAGCATTTGGCCCATATCCGTCTAAGCCCTTCCTATTCATGTACCCATCTAGATGCCTTTTAAATATTGTAATTGTACCAGCCTCCACCACTTTCTCTGGCAGCTCATTCCATACACGCACCACCCTCTGCATGAAAAATTTGCCCTTAAGGTCCCTTTTAAATCTTTGCCCTCTCGCCTTAAACCTAGGCCCTTTATTTTTGTACTCCCCTGCCCTGAGGAAAAGGCTATTCACGCTATCCTTGCCCCTCATGATTTAATAAACCTCTGTAAGATCACCCTCAGCCTCTGTTGCTCCAGTGAAAATAGCCCCAGCCTGTTCAGCCTCTCCTAATAGCTCAAACCGTCCAACCCTGGCAACATCCTTGTAAATCTTTTCTGAACCCTTTCAAGTTTCACAACATCCTTTCTACAGCACAGTGACCAGAATTGAATGCAGTATTCCAAAAGTGGTCTAACCAATGTCTTGAACATCACACCATGATCTCTGAACTCCTATATTCAATGCACTGACCAATAAAAGCAAGCGTATCAAACGCCTTCTTCAACAACCCTGTCTACCTGCGACTCCATTTTCAATGAATTATGACCCTGCACCCCAAGGTCTCTTTGTTTGGCAACACTCCCCAGGACCTTACCATTAAGTGTATAAGTCCTGCCTTGTTCTCCTTTACCAAAACACAGCACTTCACATTGATCTAAATTAAACTTCAACTGCCACTCCTCAGCCCACCGGCCCATCTGATCAAGGTGCCATTGTACTCTGAGGTAACATTCTTCACTGTCCATTATCCTAACAATTTTGGTGTCAGCTGCGAGCTTACTGACCATGCTTCTTATATTCACATCAAAATCATTTATACAAATGACAAAAAGCAGTGGACCCAGCACCGATCCTTGTGGCACGTCGCTGGTCACAGAGCCCCAGTCTGAAAAGCAACCCTCCACCACCACCCTTTGTCACCTATCTGTTTAGTATCTCCTACCTGTTTTGTTTAGTATCTCAGTCCCAATTGAGCGAGAACTTATACTCTGTCTTCTTGGTGAGCTGTGGCGTCCTCCACAAAACACCATGTTACCCCGCAATTCCAATACTCATTACCCAACTCTCCTCCCTTCATCACTCATTGTCCCACTCCCCCTCCCTCAGTCACTCTTTACCCCATTCTCCCTTCTTCCGTCACTCTTTATCCCAAAATCCCTCCTTCTGTCATTTGTTACCCAGTTTCCCCTCCCTCTATCACTCATTTACCCCGACATCCATCACTCTTTACCCTACCATCTCCCTCAGTCATTACTAGGGTAAGGATCCAGTGAACCTAACCAACCAGAAGGCACTAATGCACAATCAGACAGAATCCAAGTTTTGCAACGCGCTCCAAACTTACTTTCCATTAATGCAAGAAGCAGATAAAATCACCCCTGAAAAGGAGCCCACTGCAGGCTTTGTGTCAAATTGCCTCAGTGGGCAGAACTTGTATCTTTCAGCTGGAGGGTTATAGATTTAATTCCCATTCCAGATTTGAGCACAAATTCCAGGTTGAAGTTCCCACTGCAGTACTGAGAGAGTGCTGCATTGTCAGAGGGGCTGACGCTTGGACAAGATCAGAGCTCTGTGTTAATGTGAACCATGATGTGGAGGTGCCGGCGTTGGGCTGGGATGAATAAAGTCAGAAGACACCCGACACCAGGTTATAGTTCAAAAGGTTTATGAAGAAACTGCGCTCCGAAAGCTTGTGACTTCAAATAAATCTTTTGGACTATAACCTGATGTCATGTGACTTCTGATTGTGTTAATGTGGATAGTAAGGATCCCATGGCACCTATTGATAAAAGAACCTATTCACCTTTGTGAAATACACACACACACACACACACACACACACACACACACACACACACACACACACACACACACACACACACACACACACACACACACATAGAAATAGAACGGAGAGTTAGCATGCACAACACAGCCACAAACAGTCAGATAGCACACAGAGACACCATACAAAAACTCACTCACTCAATCTTGCATTGTAACTGCAGCGTCCATCTGGAATTTCTTGTTTGCAGCAATTGAACCATCTGAATCAAAAGATCATTAACCCCTGCTGGCTTTTAGATATGTGAAAATAGTGTTGTGTGGCGTTCAATCCAACTTTGCAGGGTCTGATTACTTGAAGTGACAGCCTTTGCTATGGAATGACAATTCCATCAGTTAACTATTCCCCTGGTCCAGCTACCTCCACACATTTCTGCTCTCTCTTGACATCCAGTTGGATGACAGATTATTTTCTCCTGCTGGGATTATTTAGCCTGCCCACACATTGTATTTGTTAGAACAAACCAGACTGCTTTAAAAGCCAGTTTGAAACAATGGGCAATGGGGGAGATGGAGTTAATTCTCTCTGGTGAACCTGCATGCGATATTGAGAGTAAATTGCTATCACACCTCAGCTTCTCTATTCCTGCTGGCTCTAATGTGGCCAGCCCTTACATAGCATTTCCAGTTCATAAAATGGCCATTCAGCCCAACTACTCTTTGCTGCTCCACATGAGCCTCTCCTTGCCCCGCCTTTATCTTACCTTATCACCCTTTCCTTCGGTCCTTCTCTCCCTCATGTACTGTGCAGCTTCCCTGTAAGTGCACTTATTCACCTCAACTTCATTCATTATGCAGGAGCGAGTGCCAAATTCTGACCAGAGATTGACTAAAGAAATTTTTACTGAATCCCTGTTGGATTTAACAGAAAATATTTTACATGCGTTGGCTCCCCTACAGGTGCAACTGTCTTATTATCTCTTTCTTCTGTCTTCCACTCTTCTCTCTGTTTGCTAAATGCTAACAGCCTGTTGTCCATCTATAATTACACGGTCAAACTGAAAAGTGCCTGCAAAATAATAGTCAGCAGAACTTGCAAGCTGCACACTAATGACTCAATGCTTCCTATTTCACTCTCAATATGGGAATCTCTCTTTCTCTTTCCTCCACTAAACTAATAATATCACCATTCTTAACATCAATGACTTGGCATCTTTTACATCATAACAACCCAATGCATTTTTCAGGAAGGAAATGTGACAGTGAGCCGCACAGGGATAGCCAAAAGGGAGAGACAAGTGATGAACCAGCAATGCTTAGACATGAACTGTGAATTGTGCAATAGGAGTCAAGCCAGCATAGGCCACTCTCACGTTTTAATGGATCTGCCTTCTGGGGAATGCTGGGACTGATGAGAAAAGGCTGCCTGCTGAATGATCCTGCCAGGGGATTTGCTCAGAGACAGTAAGAACTGCCGATGCTGGAGTCAGAGATAACACAGTGTGGAGCTGGAGGAACACAGCAGGCCAGGCAGCATCAGAGAAGCAGGAAAGCTGATTTTTCAGGTTGGGACCCTTTTCCAGAAATAGGGAGGCGTAAGGGAGCTGGGAAATAAATAGAGAGGGGAGGGGTGGAGCTGGGGAAGGTAGAAGGGATGGTGATAGGTGAGTGCAGGTAGGCAGTGGTGGGGATTGGTCAGTGAGGTGGGAGGAGCGGATAGGTGGGAGAGAAGACGGTCAGATTGTGTCAGGCCAAGGAGGTGGGGATGAGAGGGAGGGTTGGTCATGGGATGAGGTCGGGGGTGGGGAGATCTTGAAGCTAGTAAAGTCCACGTTGAGACCATCGGGCTGTAGGCTTCTGAGGCAGAATATGAGGTGCTACTCCTCCATTTTCTGGGTGGTGTCATTGTGACACTGGAGTAGGCCCAGGATGGACATGTCACCCAGGGAGTGGGAGGGGGAGTTGAAGTGGTTTGCGATGTGAAGATGTTGTCGTTTGTCGCAACAGAGCGTAGTGCTCTGCAAAGCAGCCTCCGAACTTCCACTTGTTCTCCCCGATATAGAGGAGGCCACATCGGGAGCAGCAGATGCAGTATACCACATTAGCAGGTGTGCAGGTGAACATCCGTCTGATGAGGAAGGTTTTTTTGGTTCCTTGAATGGAGGTGAGGGGGGAGGTGTAGGGGCAGGGGTAGCACTTCCTGCGGTTGCAGGGAAAGGTGCCGGGAGTTGTGGGGCTAGTGGGGAGTGTGGAGCGGACAAGGGAGTCGTGGAGAGAGCGATCTCTATGAAAGGCAAAGAGGGGTGGGGAGGGAAATATATCCTTGGTTGTGGAGTCAGATTGCAGGTGGCGGAAGTGGCGGAGAATGATGTATTGAATCCGGAGGTTGATGGGGTGGTACGTGAGGACAAGGGGGATTCTGTCTTTGTTTTTGTTGCAGGGATGGGGTGTGAGGGCAGAGGTGCGGGAAACGTAAGAGATGCGGTTGAGAGCATTTTCGACCACTGAAGGGGGGGATGTTGCGGTCCTTGAAATAAGAGGACACCTGGGATGTTCGGGAGTGGAACACCTCATCTTGGGAGCAGACGCAGCGGAGGCAGAGGAATTGGGAGTGGAGGATAGCATTCTTGCAGGAAGGTGGGTGAGAGGAGGTGTAGACTAGGGAGCTGCGGGAGTCGGTGGGCTTGAAATAGATATCGGTTTCGAGGCGCTCACCAGAGATGGAGACAGAGAGGTCCAGGAAGGAGAGAGAGGTATTAGAGATGGTCCAGGTGAGTTTAAGGTTGGGGTGGAAGGTGCTAGTGAAGTGGACGAATTGTTCGAGCTCCTCGTGGGAGCATGAGGCCACGCCGATACAGTCATCGCTGTAACGGAGGAAGAGGTGGGGGATGGGACCAGTGTAGCTGCGGAAGAGGGACTGTTCCACATATCCTACAAAGAGGCAGGCATAGCTTGGGCCCATGCGGGTTCCCATGGCCACCCCCTTTGTCTGTTAGAAGTAGGATTTGCTTCCATGGGGCGCCACACTTGACTGTTTTTGAACCATCCTCACACATCCGCTGTCTCTCAGCTGCAGCCGATCAGTGCAGCCTGTTATCCAACTACAGCAAAGCTTCCCCCCTCTTTCTGTTGCCCACCACTTTGATCTCTACAGTTTCTCAGCTCCAATCAAGTGGCTGTATCCTAGCATTTTCTTTTCCCAGTGTTTCGAGTTCTTTTTACTTTTGCCATTTCCATAAAATAAAGCTTTTAGGGAGTACGTTAAAGGAGGGAATTGAGGTAGAAAAGTGGAGAGGTTTAAGGAGATTAAGGAGAAATTTCTTCACCCTGTGAGTGATAGCCAGTGGAATTCTCTGCCACAGAAGTGATTAAGGCCAAAACACTGAATATTTCCAAAATACATTAGATAGAATTTTGGCACTAAAGGGGATCAAACGATATTGGGAGAAAGCAGCAACAGGGTACTGAGTTGGTCATAATCATATTTGATGATGCAGCAGGTTTGAAGGACAGAATGGCCCAGACCATTCTTATTTTCTATGTTTAGAAAGTGTAGGGCTTTGAGCACACTGAAGGTACAGTCACTGATGAGGGAATGCCTAAAATCATGGATGTTCAAGAAGGCCAGTACGAGGGGATTGGGAGTGGGTGGTAGTTTCAGAGATTCTTGGATGGTGTGGTGGTAGGCGGGGGTGGATCAAAGGGGAGAGGTTGGACAAAGGACAGTACAGAACTTGGGAGGGGTGCGGTTCTTGACTAGTTTCTCAGCCGCCCCAATCTTGCCTCCAAGTAATTTGATGAGAAAAGCTGGATTGTTCTGTTGAGAGTTAACAGGGATATCCAAAAATGTGAGGAGTTTTGATAGGATGGTTCAAGAAAATAACTACCTCGCTTATCAATAGAAGTTATCAGAAAGCACAGATATATGTATCTCTCTGCGCTGTTTTGCTTTGGGAGTTCTTAGCCTAAGGTCTCAACTGAAAAACATTTCTTCAATAATGCAACAGTGCTAACTGAGATTGTGAAGACAGAGTGTAAAGCCTGAATCATGACGTTTTGATGAAGGTGGTATAAGCTTTTGCCTCTAATAGGTATGCATGAGGAAATGTTTAAGTTAACATCCATAATATAGGAACTGGACATGGGGCAATGCAGGACTGAAAGATTCAAACAGACTCACCACATCTTTTAGATAGTAGGAACTGCCAATGCTGGAGTCTGAGATAACAATAGTGTGGAGCTGGATGAACACAGCAGGCCAGGCAACATTCTTCTGAAGGAGGGTCCAGGCCCAAAATGTCAGCTTTCATGCTCCTCTGATGCTGCCTGGCCTGCTGTATTCATCCAGCTCCATACCTTGTTATCACTACAGCTTTTGGTATTTAACATAGTCAGAAATCACATGACATCAGGTTATAGTCCTAAAGGTTTAAGCTTCTGGGGCCTCAGTCCTTCTTCAGGTGTTAGTGAGATAGGTAGTATCAGACACAGAATTTATAAGTAAAAGATCAAAGGCTCACATCATTGATGAGGATGTACTAAACAAACCTAAGATGCTGTTAAATCTTTAATCAGTTAGAAGGTTTTAATTGATTAATATGTATATGTAAATCCCCAAATTCCTTTCAATTCACAGTCCTGAGAGAACTAAAGGTTTTATCAGTGTAAAGAAGGGGTGACATTTTAGGTCAGACAATGTATGTTAGGTGTGAGACCTTGTTTAAAATTTGTTTGTGTTATAGTTTGGAGTCAGCCCAGCCACAAGAAGACAAAAAACAGAATACAAAGTTTGCCCATACTCCAAGGGGATGGACTATAAAAATTGATTCATCCTGTACTGTGTCTTGGTGAGATTGCACCAGTATACTGTGTACTGTCTTAATTGCTTTACTCAAGGACAGATGCACTTCAATTAAATGCATTTCAGAAAAGGTTCATCTAGGACACTCCTGGGGATGGGGGAATTTGTCTTTTCAGGAGAGGTTGAATAGATTAGAATCACAAAAAATGTGGTAGATTAACTAGGTAAGGAGAACTGAGTTCTGACAGTCACATATCTCCTACTCCTGTCCTCATTGGAGTTTAGAAGAATGAACAATTATTGAAACATACAAGATCCTATGGTAGCTTAACAGGGTGGATATGGAGAGCATCCTTCCTCTTATTGGGAGCTCTAGAATTTGTTGACACAGTTTAAATATGGTTTCTCCCATTTAAGATGGAGATGGGAATGAATTGCCTGTCTCAAAGGGTCATAAGATCTTGGAATTCTCTGTCCCAGACAGCAATGGAGGCTGGATCATTGAATATATTCAAGGCTGCATGAGGATGATTTTTGGTGGGCGGAAAGTGAAGGTGTAGATAGGAAAGTGGAGCTGAGACAACGATTGGATTAGCCTTGATCTAATTGAATGGCACAGCAGGCTACAGGGGTTGAATGGCCTGCTCCTGCTCCTAATTCTTTGCTGGTGGTGGCTGAAGGACAGGTTGATGTCTATGACAGTGAGATAGGTGGGGTGGGTAGCAGGGGCAAACAGAATCGACCTACCTCAGAGAGGTTGGGCTTTGTGGAAGAGTTTGGCCAGTGAGGAGCGAGGGATCCAAATGGTGGAGGTGTAAAGACTGGAATTTCCACCAGGGATGGCAGGGGATCAGTTTGACCCTTGAAGGTGAAAGGCATAAACGAGGGGAAAAAAACAAAGTTGCAGCTAAGTTTGACTTCCTCCTGCAAGACCATAAGAAGATCACAAAGTCTGAATTTTGAAGTTGGGTCTCTGTAATGAATCTTCTATAAAATGAGTTCACGAGTAGCTTTGGTGGTGTTGGGCAGCCTAAATGATAGGCTCAATATCGCCGTACTCTCACCCCACCCCCCTGCTGATCCTCGCTCATGTTGTGCCCAATACCACTTTCAACATCTGTCTGCCTCTTTAGTTTAAATAGACCACAGGCTCTGACCACATCAGCACCAGTACTTGTGATATCTCCAGGGTGGGGATGAGCTGTGGTTCTCTGCCGGCTGTGTTGAATTCACCTTTGGTACATGGCCCAGGAGGTCTGTGTTTACTGACCTGATTCTGTCTTTGGCTTTTTTGCTGGGCCACTGCTGTAATAACTGAGATAACTGCTTTTCTTTGACTCTTCCCTTTAACAAGTGCTGGGTTAATTCATTTCCTAGAAGATTTTCCCCCAGAGAATACTGTAATATGACAGAATATATTTTCAAAATTATCTGGGAATGTGGTGAAGGCAGGCACTATTGAGGCATTCAAGAGGGATGATTGCAGAAATAGTGTGCAGGGATATGGGGAAGAGGCAGGAGATTGGAATGAGGTGAAAGAACTGACGTAGGGCACAATGGGTCGGATGGCTCCTTTGCACAATAACAATTCTGTGATCTGAACTGAAAGATCTAAATATTCACTGACACTTGGCCTTATCATTTATTCTTCCAAATTGTAAGGAATATATCACAGAGTCTTCAAGATGACAGGAGAGGCCCCGAGCTCCCTAAGGCTTGGATGGCTTGAGAAAAGACTGCATATATGGACAACAACACTGCTAGCTGGAACATAGCAGTCTGCGAATACATATTTGAATAATGCACAGCTCTCACTGTGATGTATAAGTTAACTCAGTTGTATTTCCCACTGTCTGTTGTGATGTGTTGAAAGTCAATTTGTGAAATCAACACCTAACAAACATCTTGGAGGATGATTGACAGCTGTGATTTAGAGGAACATATAAGTCTGAACTGGGCCACCTTGCCAAAAGATCACTCATGAATTTAAAAAGGAACATTTCTGTCCTCAATTTTTGAGTGTTTAAGTAAATTAACCTAGATTGACTAGGGAAGGAGAACTGAGTGACAGTCATATATCTCCAACTCCTATTAATTGATTCTGTAACTATGTGATGTCACACTCCACTAAGAAAACCCATTGAAAACTGACAAGCTCAGTTGGGAAGGGCAGACAATACTGGAATGGGTGGAGCAAGATATAGTCCTCAGGGCTAAAGGGATCAAGGTGTATGGGGAGAAGGTGGGAACAGGGGACTGCGTTGAATGATCAGCCATGATCATATTCCACAGTAGAGCAAGCTCAAAGGGTCGAACGATTTACCTCTGCTCCTATTTTCTCTGCTCCTACGTAATCTGTACATTTTTACTCACAATTAATTTTCCCCAAAAGCTACATTGTTGCAAGATCCCTGCTCCCAAAGAGTTAACATCCGTGAGTGCCCCACATACTCACTTCCACCTCTGTCAAATTTGAAGGAGTTGTATTTGGCAAAGTGCATTTCTTTGATGGGGGATGGGAAGGGTGCTTCATCTCGCTGCAGTTAGAGATATGACAAATTGTTTCTGTGTTTCTCACGTATCTGCAGAATGGTGGTCTGGAAGTAACAAGAAAACCTTGCCCCTTTAAAGGCCTCTTTGAAGTCAGAAGCACATACAGTCATTCAGCTTACATAGGATCTCCTTGATCCACACAGCATCTGGCAGCCAGAACTCTTCCCATTGCTCATGTTAAAATGACATGTACTTTCACATATTTTCAGTGAATAAGGCAGCTGATGTGCTGTCCCTTGTCCCTCAGAGTCTGTTATCTCCACTTCCCTCTTATCTCTTGACTCCTTTTACATTGGAGTTACAACATGGTACAAAGCAATTGACACAACCAGCCTGTATAAATACTCACCCTTCACATGTGCAATTAATTCTAAACACATTTAACAACAAAGCCCCTACTGTTTGCACACATTTCATTCATCTATCTAATCAAGATAAGCGGCAATTTGACTGTCAATGGCATCACACAGAAGTACAGTACTTCTTCCTTCAGTCATCAGGTATCTCCTGGGAAAACTCAAGTGCAATATCCCCATTATCTCCACCATCTATATGGATTGGAATATTACAGGCAATGTACCAGCACGGATCGGAATACCTCAGGCCATGTGCTGGGAATCCCTCCCTGTACCAGTGCAGATTGGAATATTGCAGGCAATGTTCCACCTCCACCTATCATTTACTCCGTTACCCTATTCCCCCACCACGTCTTCAGCATGTACATCACCATTTCCTAGCTACAATCAATTCTGAAGGAGGGTCACTGAACCCGGAACATTGACTTTGCTTTCTCTCCACAGATACTGCCAGAGCTGTCAGGTTTCTCCAGCTATTTCTGTGTTTGTGCCAGATACCCCTCCCTGTACCAGCACAGATTAGAATATCTCAGGCAATGTGTCGGGTAGCTTCTTAAAAAGTCAGACTTATGAAAGATACCCAGCAACATCAGTTCTGGATGAGGCAAATTATTCCTTCTAGAGCCCAGTAACCGTTAAATTAAATGCGACTGACAGCACTCGACTGTTATAAGTGCTACTACTGGAAAATTTGATTATCCCAATCCTTGTATTAAAAATTAACTATTTTTTTCAAATGTTTGCAGATGTAAATTGTAACAGATTTTCCAGCATTACCTCATACTGCTAACGTAAATGCTATTTATAATCAGGAAGCCATAAAATATCTTTTTATGTTCCCTCTTTGGCACCCCACTACCCTAGACGAAAGCGTGCTTTAAGACTCCTGTCTTAGTGAAGGACTTTGTAAATGCATTTACAACTTGCAGTTAGAATTATTACATTCTGTTTTTGCAAAAATAACTTTGCATTGTTGTAACTTTTGTGTAAAATGATCTTATACTTACAGATTTACCCTGGTATGTGAAGGGTTTTCCAATAGTTCCAGTCACTTTCCCCTTCTCTCTTCTCTGTCTCTCTCGTCTGAATTAATGGGAGCTAGTCAAATTGGAAAGTTTTTCAGGCAATTATTACTTATTCACATATGAGCATGTTCTGTTCAACCATTAATAATGCATTTCATATAGGCTTGTTCCGATCTGTCTGTCAGTCCACACTGAGTCACCAAGCCCTGTTCCTCCTTTGTTTCCCACTTTCTGCCTCTGCCACACCCACAGTGCAGTCTGTCCGCTTGTTATACAGTCCCACTCTCTCACATCAACTGAATAAATCCTTGGGAGTTTTGACAACTCCTGCTAGCTCTGTTAGTGGCTCAGCTTTCCAGTTTTCAGGAGAAACTTTGGAAGCAGAACTGGATCCTTTCACGGTCACAATTTGCCTTGAGTCTGTATTCAGCCTTTCCCTTTACAGCAGCTGCTATATCTGCCATTACAGCCCTCACTGACTCACAGAGGTTATTTGATTGCTCTTCTTACAGTCATGACTGCTATTGTCAAGAAAGCACTGACGTGGGACCACCGCCAGTCAAATTTTGCTTTCGGTCCTAAGCTGCAAATTTAGAATGTAAAGCTATTCTCAGCAATGGTGACCATGTAACGTCTAGCGATTGTTGTTAAAACTCATCCCATTCACTAATGTTCTTTAGGAAAGAAAATCTGTCATCTTTATTCAGTCTGGCCTACATGTGACTCCAGCAATTTTGGTTGGCTCATAATTGGCCTCTGAGACAAGCTAGCAGGCCACTCAATTCTAGGGAAATTAGATACATTAAAACTAGGAGCAGGTGTAGGCTTTCTGGGCTATGTCTTGACATATCAGCTCATACTTTCCCCTCTCCAGCATCCCATATCATCAAGATAAGGACTACCTTTTCCCAGCTGCTATCAGTTCTGAAGAAGGGTCGCTGGACTCAACATTAACCTTAATTTCTCTCCACAGATGGCTACCAGACTTGCTGGGTTTCTCGAGCAATTTCTGCTCTTGTTACAGAACTAGGCCATCCAACTCTTCAAGCCTGCTTTGTCAATCAATAGCATCATGATTCATCTTTTTTCTCAATGAGATGCTTCCACTTTCGCTCCATAGCCCTTGATGCCTTTAAAACTAAAATCTTTCTCCAGAGATGTGGCCACATTGCTTTCTATGGTAGAGAAATCCACTACTCCCTGAGTGAAGAAATGTTTTCTTATCTCAATCCTCCTTTGGTTTTAGACTCTTCAACCTGGGAAAACATCCTCCCTGCATGTAGTCTATCTAGTCCAGTTAGAATTTTATACATTTTAATCAGATCCCCTTTCATCCTTCTAAACATTCGTGAATACTGGCCCAGCTGAACCAATCTATCCTCATAGGACAGTTCTTCCATTCCTGGTATCAGTCTTGTGAATCTCTGCTGCAGTCCCTCTTAAGGATGGACAACAAATGCTGGAATTGCCAGTGATGACTGCTCCCCGTGACAGATATATTTAAGGGCATGACCTGACAATGGGAAGATGCCCACCACCTGCTCAGGGTAACTAGGGATGGGCCTTTCATATCATGATATGACGCCCATATGCTGAGACTAAATTAAAATGAACAGGGTAGCTGCAGAAATGGTGTAAATTCTGGAATTAGTTGAACTGCACAGAGCCAGATGTGAAACTGTGGATGTATATTTTCTTCCGGTTCTGGAATGCATGATAAATCCACCAATTGAATGTTTGGGGCTTCCAGCTCTCAAATCCAGCAGTTCCCTTTTCCCAGTGATAATCAGCATTTCCTCATACCTGGGAATGCACACAGAATGTTTCAGAATCACACAGTTAATCTGTGAATCTTGCATGGCGACACAGAATGTTCCAGAATCAGTGGTGGTAGATGGGTGTGTGAGAGGGTGAGGTGGGTGAGTGAAAGAGTGAGATGGGTGTGTAGATGAGTGAGAGGGTGAGGTAGGTATGTGGATAAGTGAGAGGGTGAAGTGCATGTGTGGGTAAGTGAGAGGGTGAAGTGGGTATGCATGTGAATGAGAGGGTGAGATGGGTGTGTGGGTGAATGAGAGGGTGAGGTGGGTATGTGGGTAAATGAGTGGGTGAGATAGATGTGTGGTGAGTGAAAGGGAGAGGTAGGTGAATAACAAAAATAGGAGTTGCTGGAAAAGCTCAGCAGGTCTGTCAGCATTTGTGAAGAAATATCAGAGTTAACGTTTCGGGTCCGGTGACCCTTCCTCAGTTCTGTTTTTGTTCCTGACTTACAGTATCCGCAGTTCTTTTGGTTTTTATGACATAGGCTAGTAGGTAGGTAAGAGGGTGAGGTGGGTGGGTCAGAGGATGAGGTGGATGAACAGATGAGTGAGAGTGAGATGGGTGAGCAGGTGAGTGAGAGGTGAGATAACACAGTGTGGAGCTGGAGAAACACAGCAGGCCAGGCAGTATCAGAGGAGCTGGAAAGCTGACGTTTCGGGTTGGGACACTTCTTCAGAAAATGAGAGGTGGGTGGTGAGGTGGGTGGGGAAGTGAGGGGGTGATGTGGCTAAGGTGGTCAGGGTGGGTACTTGAAAAAATTGATAGAGTGGTGGTGGGGATAGTGATTGAGATTTGTGTGAATTCTGTTGTGTGGTTACCCACCAGTTAGACTTAGTTTAAATCTGTCTAACTCTCCCTGGGTAACTATCCAGATCAGTGTCAGAGAACTGCTCCCTGTCTTTGATTCTCAATAGAAGTCTAAACCTCCTGGGCAATTCCCACTTGGTTCGATGATCTGGAGAACGGAAGATCTGATTGATTAATTTGTATATTGTGGTGAGGAGAGTTGGCACCAAGCTGATGAGGGTGAGAGCAGAAACCTATCCCTTTTCACAGATGGGATGAGTGGGCATGTCAGTGGTTATGGAAATCAGTTTATAACCCCAGGCCCCTCAGGAATCCAGTGGGTCCCTCAAACACTTCAGAGATTCAGGGGGAAGGCATTGGAAGTGTTTGTGGCAACATTGAGAGGTGTTGGACTATTTGCAAACTCCAGTGACAGGCAATTTCTTGTCTGGTATAACTAGAAGAAGCTGAGGAAGCAAAGCAGTTGTTTAACATCTGCAGAGGGAAAGAAGAAGTGAAAGCTGATTCTTTGCTAAGGACTGCCAATGGACAACTCCTGCCCCACTCTTACTTTGGGATTGATCAACGGTCCTGGGGAGATTGATACAGAGGCTCTTCTATTCCCCATGAGAGGCATGGCCTTTGATGCCCCACATCAAAATAGGTCCCTTGGAATGAGATTCTGATCACCTGGAATCACTGGGAAATGGGCTGTGTAGGAGCAGGTGTGTTTACGCCCCTGTGAGAAAATCAACTTTAGGGCTTCCTTTAGCAATGCTGGTCAGTGATTTGCAAACTGGTTGACATTGAATCTGTGGGTGGCGGCTGTTGCCATCCATGCCTCCACATGAAATTGTTAGCCTCACCTGGATTTCCTGAAGAATGCTCCAGATGTTCCTGCGCATCCCTTCCAGCTGGGCTTCCGGGTGGTACTGGGTCAGGCAGAGGGATTCCATCGCTGGGCAGATCTTCCATGAGTGTCTCTACATCCTGACCTCCAACACCATCATTAAGCTAGGGCCTAAACAAGCCCAAAGCCTCCAATTTACCACAAGAGGTCTTTGTTTCCACAGCTGCATCAATCCAGTTCCCCTTCCTCACTCTCCAAGGGGGTGTCCCTGGACTGCAGACTGTGAGGGGTCAGTGATGGGAATGATGGCAAACGTTGTCAGAATGGGCAGAGACCATTCTCTGCTACCTCCTATGTCCTTGTCATCTGTGGAAGGAACTCTCCCAGAGCAGAGATGGAGAAATTGTTCAAACTTGTCTGGGGTGTCTAAACCTGGTTGATGGGCTGCTCATTCAGGACTTAGATGAAGAGTAGTTATTTCACTCAGAAGATTATGAATCTTTGGAATTCTCTATCCCAGAGGATTGTAGATGCTCCATTACTGGATATATTTAAGACTGAGATCTACTGATTTTGGTTTCTCGGGGATACAAGGGAGAGGGCAGGAAAGTGAAGTTGAATCTCAAGATCGGTCATGATTGTGTTGAATGGTGCAGCAGGCTTGAGAGGCAGAATGGTCTATTCATGCTCCGATTTCTTGTGTTCTTAATCATGCTTTCTTTCGGTAGCTTATCTCAATCAGATACGTGTGTAGATATCTTTTCAGGAAAGGGTCAGCTGAAAAAGAGTGAAGAATGCACAGGCATTCATGCAAATGTGCTAAGCTCCTTCTTTTCCATATCAGAGACTAAGACAATTGCACTGTTAAGTGCCACATTAGTGAAGCCTTCTCCTCCAGTGGAAAACATGGCTCCTATATCTGCAGGAGGGATGCATATTTGCTAATTGGATGCTGTGATCATGAGGACTAGGGGTGAAAAGTGGGAATGGCAGCCTGGGGACTGTGAAATGCCATTCTGCTTACAGGTATTAGTCAATGGTAAACCATAAACATGAGTTTCCCATTTGGGCCAAAGGGACACGCTATCTCAAAAATCAACACTTTGCTACTTTCATGGGAATAATGTTATTGAATGCCTGCAGTTCGGATAGAGGCAGTTCAGCCTATCAAGTCCTGCACTGACCCTCTGAAGAGTATCCTGTCAGATTCAGCCCCCACCCTATCCCAGTAACCTCACATATTTCATGGCTAGACCCCATATTTACTACATTCTGAGACACTATGCAGCAATTTAGCGTGACTAATCCACCTAACCTGCACATCTTTGGACTGTGGGAGGAAACCAGAGCATCCGGAGGAAACCCACACAGACAGAGGGAGAAAGTGCAAACTCCACACAGACTGGCACCCAAGGCTGGAATCTAGCCCAGGTCCCTGGTGCTATGAGGCAGCAGTGCTAACCACTGAGCCATTGTGCCAACCTGTATGTATCTCAATGATGTATTTAGATGCCTGTTGAGGAAGCAATTCTACCTTTGCTGACCTGATGAGTTAACTAAAATGCTTTCTGACAACCCAAGTGGGTCCTTGTAGTTGTAAAGGTTTCCAAACACTGGAATATAACCCACATTTTTCAACATAATTGGGTTCTTCATCCATCAGCTTGTGATTGCCTCCATCTTCTACATTCACTTCAGCTGCTCAGTAAATTAATGATCAGTTTTTCAGTGGATGAGTGGAGTTCCAACCACTTCAACCTCTTCCATCCTTTAATCCACATGGTGGTCAGTCAATGGTGAGTTAATATTTAACCTACCCAGACACTGGAAACCAATCAGATACTTGGGTTAAAATCCAATGGGAAAATGATGTGGTAATATGCAATCCGGATCCCCAACATGCCCGATTTTACAGACAAATCTCTAAAAGCTGCAAACCATGGGGGCCTGCTTTATATAAATGTAGTATCTGATAATATTATCAGATGTGTTTGGAACCATCAGGAACCTGGCCCTGGATGAGGTTGATTTTCTCTCCAAGTGGTCTTCCTGTCATGCAAGGTTACTCACATTTAGGGTGTCTGCTTATTCTGTGAGGCAGCAATGCTAACCAGAGCCACCATGCTGCCCCTACACCATTTGCCCTCTCTCCTTCTTCCCAACTTTCTGCTTTTTTCCCCTATGACCTTCCTCTACTCCCAGCCTCCTTTTTCTCTTTCCTGCCTCCTCCCTGACCCTCCACTCTCTCTACCTGCCCTGCCTTCCTCTGTCTGCCCTTCAATTCTGGTCCACTCCTTTCCCTCAGGAAATTACTGCAATCAATTCCTACAGTCTGGAAGCCAGATAGAAGCTGCCAGTTTGAGGTCATAGCAATGTCACAGAAACACAGAGTAGTTATGTTGCAGGAGGAGGCCACTCAGCCCATTATAACTGCACCAGCTCTCGGAGTAGTGTTCCTGGGTCACATGGGCAGAGACAGAGATGTCTCTCAGAGAAACTCCGATTCACTGATTTTGCATTGTGCAGGATGGAAGGGGTTAATCTCTGCATTCCAGAAACTCCTTGTAACACAGAGGATTTACACACACTTTCCAGATGTTTCATATTAACATGCTGTTCCCTTCGGGAACAAAACTCACTGGCCAGATGTCGACCAATACCAGAGGCTCATGGACACACTCATATCATGTGTTCACTCATATCCCATAATGTACAGAGTCCACAAATACTCAAACTGTACTGCGTTCACTAATACCCCAGGCTGACCACTGTATCCATGAATACCTAAACTGTACACTGTATTCCTTCATATCCCATTCTGTACACTATCTCCACAAATACCCAGACTTTTCTCCATGTTTGCCATGTTTGCTTGCTCCATCCAGACTGTGTCCACAAATATCCCAGACTATACACTGTGCTCACTAATATTCCAGATTGTAGTATTCACTAATATCGTACTCTGTGATTACTAATACCCCAGATTATGCTGTGCTCACAAATACCCTAGATTGTACGGAATATTGCGGCTGTACAGGCCATTGATGAGGCCACTCTTAGAACACTGCATACAATTCTGGTCGCCCTTCCAAAGGAAAGCTGTTGTTAAACTTGAGAGGGAGCAGAAAGGACGTACAAGGATGTTGCAGGGACTGGAAGGTTTGAGCTATTGGGAGAGGCTGAGTAGGTTGGAGCCTTTTTTTCCTGGAAGGTCAGAGGATGATGGGTGACCTTATAAAGGTTTATAAAATCATGAAAGGCATAAATAAGGTGAATAGCCAAGGTCTTTTTCCTAGAGTGGGAGAGTTCAAAACTAGAGGGCATAGGTTTAAGGTGAGAAGGGTAAGATTTAAAAGTGACCTGTGGGATAACTTTTTCATGCAGAGGGTGGTGCATGTATGGAATGAGGTGCCAGAGGAAGTGGTGGAGGTGGGTAAAATTACAACATTTTAAAAGCATACAGATGGGTATATGAATAGGAAGGTACATGAATAGGAAGGGTTTAGAGGGATATACGCCAAATGCTGGCAAATGGGATAGATCAGATTGGGATGTCTGCTCGGTGTGGAGAAGTTGCACTGAAGGATCTGTTTCAGTGCCGTATGGCTCTGTATGTTCACTAATATCCTAGCTTGTACACCACATTATTCACTAATGCCTCAGACTGTATATTGTGTACACTTCCATGGGTACAGGGAAAGGACTGGATGATTTAACTGGATTGAATTTCCCAGAACCTTTTAGTTTGGAATGGCATAATGACACAGTCTGTTTCTGTGCTGTAATAATCTGTCTTCTATGACGGGCTAAACAATCTCCTGTGCTCATTCATTCAATGTCTCTGGTCAATCCTTGGGATCCAGGAAGGGCTTCAGTCACTCACCCCAATTCCAAATATGTATCCACCTGTCAGATTCAAGGATCAGTGTTCTGTGTGAAGTCAGGAAATCACATTCTCAATCCCTGGGTATTTTATAAATGAGTTTTGATTGCACTGGATGAGTGAGACTGTTCCCTATTGAGAAATCTGATGGCATTCTGAAATGCTGTGTTTATACAGGGCATGATGGTTTCCTTCATTTGCCCCTGCCACCCGTAGGGCATGAATTACTTCAGACGTGGAAACAACCCCAGAGAACATGCAACTGAGATATCAGCTCAACTCAACATGGATTGAACTGACACAGACGATTGGTCCACCAGCACCACTTTAATTCAAACATCCACAAACACAAGGGACTTACAGCACTCAGCTTCACGTTAGATTGCGTGTACAGAATTACAGAACCCCCAATCAAATTACTCACATCAGAAAAACCACCTGGATGGATTTAAGATATTTAAGCTTTTGGTGTCGGTACAGGAACTTCAGGTAAGTGAAACTGACAATTCTCAGGTGTCACATATGATTTTGTGTTGCAGTGTCTAGCCAGCAACAACGTATTTTGATGCTCACAGTTTTGATGGTGAGTTTGGTGTTTATTCATGCTGTCACTGGTTCCTGCACCAAGTCAATAAATTGGAACATGTCAATCTAAGAACAGTCAGCCTCTCTAATCGAGATGAAGAAATAAGACACTTCAGCCTCCTCATGAGTAAGGTCTTCAGAAAGACACCTGAATCTGATTTTGATTGCTTTTAATCTTTGTTTGTTTCCAGTTCATTTTATTGCATGTTGTCACTCTTCTGTACTTTGAAAGCAAAACATAGACATCTGAATAGCATTGCTTATCACAGGTAAAGTGAGAGTTTCACAGTGATAAAAATTTTAATTAAACTCCAGCATCAAGATGTCCAGAACCTGCATGTAACTGATAAACACACCTCTGTGGCTTCCTCAAATCTTCTCTGGATTGAGAGACCTTCATATCATTTACAGCCCAAGCACGTGCCATTCAGCCCATCTGATCAATGCAGGTGTTCATATGTTCCACCCAAGCCTTCTTCCACTCTCCATCATTAAACACCCATTGGCATATCCTTCTACCCCTCACATAAGCTTGTCCAGCTTACCTTAAATGCATCAATGTCCTCATCCTGCACTCCTTCCATCCCCATCCTGCAAATACCCTCTCCCACCCTAAGGACCATGATCCGAGGAAAGTCCCAACTCTGACCACTTCATATTGGGGCCTCACCAGTTCTCCAACTGACAGGCAAAACTCAAGTTGCCTGGATTAAATTCCATGCATTAAGTCATTGACAGTAAAGTAGATGGCCATTCTGTCCATCGAGTCTACGCTGGTTCTCTTCAGTGAATTCTAAACCCCCAATCTCCACCCTGCTTGATTCCCATAACTCAGCAAGGTCACTTGTGTCAAATGACCATCAATTGTCTTTTCAAATCATTGTTTCTACTTCTACCACCCATATAGGCAGTGAGATTCAGATCCTTATCATTTGTTAATTAGAGGTTCTTCCTAAAATTTCCCTTGCCTCTCTTGCCAAAAACCTTAAATTTGTGGCCCGTCCCTCCCCTTGAACCATGAACTGATGAGAAGTTTATCCTTGCCAATCTAATCTAATCAGGTTATAATCCTGTCCATCTCAACTGAATCATCCTTCAATCTCCTTTGTTCCAAGGACAGCAGCCCAGCTTCTCCAATCTAACCCTGTTTCTCGAATCCCCCATCATAGGAGAGATTTACTCTGCACTTCAATTTTTGCTGATCTTTTCAGACAGATTACATGGGTAACTGGGACTTCAATGGCGTGCAGTGCTCATGGTCGACGATAGGAACTGAACCTGACGTAGCCAAATGGAACAACTTGGCAAAGAATACTGCTTGTAAGCCAGCCACTGACACTGGAATTGTACAGGCATTAGGCTCTTCACTGCCTAAATGAACCAACCTGACCACTTCATATATGGCCAATGTGCCCGTATATTTCGAGCCTGTTTGAATCAATGATGGGTTGCTTATTGTTAATAGTTGAAGGACTTTATTTAACTAAGTTCCTACTGTACATAGGGAGAAAGACCACCTTTTGTGAACAGTGAGGATCACAGGAGCTGGCATGCATCATCTCCTATCTAAAATCACAAAGTTAGTATGTTTCCATTGAGATATTATTGTCAGTTACAGTGCCTCTTTAAGGCTGTATCATCTTTTACTTCAATCCCATTTAGTGGTTTAAATTGTTCATTTGTGTTTTTCAAAAAATTGTAAAGAGAGCTAATTTTCAGTAACCAATGGGCACCACAATGACAGCAGTGCATTAACCCCACCTCAAAATCACATTTTAATTTGAATTAGTGTTTCCTTTGGGTTTTATCCTGTGTTACAGTGTTCCTATAACGGGCTGGCAATTAGATAATTTGGTTTGATTTGGCTGAACTTGTTTCATGGGTTTTCTAAAATGGTATATAAAGAGTCTGGGATTTTACTTCCGCCCTCAACAAAAACAAATGGAATTTTGTGCACTTTTTTAGTGTTCTTAATCATAGTTGCAGTGCCAATTTAAGGGGCTTTTAATTTTATTTAATTTTGCTATTTGGTTTATTAAAATATTTGTGTGCAGTTTTGGATGCCTTTCATGAAGATGGATATTCTGGCTACGGAGAGAGTACAACAAAGGTTTACCAGATTGATTCCTGGATGGTATGAATGATATATAAGGAAAGACTGAATTGGTTAGAATTATATTCATTGGAGTTTAGAAGAATGAGGGGGGATCTCAAAAATAACAGACAAAAAGCAAACAGGGCTAGACACAATAAATGCAGGAAGGATGTTCCTAATGACTGGGAATTCTAGAGTCAGGAGTTCTAGACTGTTTCTAAGGATATATGTTGGCCATTTAGGACTGAGATGTAGAGGAAATATTTTCACTAAGGGAGTGGTGAGCCTGTGGAAATCTCTGCCACTGAAAGTGGTTAGACCAAAACATTGAAAGTTTTTAAAAAGGAATTAGATATAGTTCTTAAGGCTAAATGAGATCAAAGAGAAAAAACACAAACAGGGTACTGATCAGCCATGATCATATTGAATGGCCTATTTATGCTCCTGTTTCCCATGTTTCTATATTTACTACTTTGAATTGTAAAATTTAAAATATTAAATTATATTTAATTTAAAGGGGACTTTGTGGTGATGGGTGAAAGAAAGACATATTCAATACTGTGTCCTATGAATAAACAGCTTATTTAGAAATATATTAGTATCTAGGTTAATACTTCATCAAGTGCCTTGGGACTGAATTAACACTTTCTATCCCCTGTGCATCAGCCACTTTCCCAACTCTTGGGTTGTACAGGGATGGAAATGTACCTCATTTTAACAGAGTTCATGTCCGAATATATTTAGTCCACAAAGGTTTGCTGCACCTTTCTCTGCCCAAACTGGAAGCACCGCTGGGACAATGTAAACCTTGAACGCTTGTAATGCTTTTGCTGCTAAAGTCATGACCAAGACCCTGATCCTCTGACCGCAGAGGACATCTCCTGCACATGCTCCCGACATGGAGATTTTCACACAGGAAACTTTGTTTCTGGATAACAGTGGACACAGCCCACATGAACTACCAAGCAAGCCAACATCATTGGCATGTGCCCACATCCAAGGGATGCTCTGCTTGGGCATTTCTTCCCCTGCTGATTGAGTGTGGATTCTGATCATTTTTGTATTTGTACAGTGCCAGATTAGATGCAGACAGGGCATCCTTAAGTGCTTTGTTGGGTTTTATTTTGGATAGTAAAGGACTGCAGGGATAAAGGGGAGAAAGCAGGAGACAAGAGAGCCTGTGCAGGCACAATGGACCAAAAAGTCTCCTTTAGCACCATAATAATTCTGTGATGCTGTGTTTCTGAATAGTTTTGCCATGGAAACACATTGGCTACACTTACAGTTCCTCTTCAATTGACTGAGTTCCACTTTCCACAAACTCTGCACACTTCGTATTTCGCTGAACTTCTTTGTAACTGCAGAACAAAACAAACAAGATGTGAGTTTGACAGCTAGCAGAGTTCTGTAGCATCCTGCTTTCACGGTTCCCCATCAGGTAGTGACAGTCCAACCAGTTACTGTATCAAGGTTTTATGGCACTCTTGAATGATGGGATGGAGACAATGGGTGAGAATTTTCTCAAAGGAGTGAGTGCAATTCCTTAAGAGGGAGGATCTCCCTGGATCTCCTATCTGCCTACTGACCCTGTTAAAGATTGTTGGAGGGAGGCTCACCTGTGTAAGTGGGGAGGTATTAAAGCAAAGTTTCCCACATCCCAACGAGGTCAGAAGTTGAGATTTTGGGGTCACTATCTCCAAAGCAATGATTGTTGCTGTGGAGCTCGATCTGATTTCTAACATTAACAGCCTTTTTTTGTTACTGGTGGGCATGTCCTAATGGGCAGCTGTCTGAGGCCCAATTGATGTTGTTGCTGCTGCACAAAAGCCCTGGGATGAAGTTGATGTTTGTTTTTGTTTTGAGAAACTGTACCTTTTCATCAACTCCCATAACTTGTGAATCTGGCCCAATCCTTCAATCAATAAGTGATACCCCCATCTCCCAACCATCCATTCAACAACTCTCACCCTACAGATGTTCGCTCTGGGGTCACATGAATTCAGTTGCAATAAATAGAGTCACACTAAGAAGGAAGCTTGGGGAGAACCTGCTTAAATAGTGTCTTTCACATCCTCAGAGCATTGAATAAGGTGATGGAGACACAAATCAAAAATTTCCTGAGGGAGGATGCGGGGCTCCTTATGAGGGAGGGCATGTTGATCTCCTATCCCCTTCACTTGACTTCCAATGAATATTTTAAGAGTTGTCACTGTTTGAATGGAAGAAATATAGCAGCCAAATTGGGCACAGAAGGATCCCACAAGCATCAATATGATGATGACTAGACAATCTGCCTATGTGATACGGGTTTAAGGATAAACATTGGCCAAGACACCAGGGAGAACTTCCATCCTATACCTTGAGACAACACCTTGAGATCTTTAACATCTAACTGTGAGCACAGGAGGGGAGCCAAGAGGCAGAATTCTGCAGTCCTAGATGTGTCCACTTGACACAGCAGCCTATATTATCAAAGACTCAGGCATAGCTTTCCACAATGGGAAGACAGACATAATCTGCCTACCACCTGATTTGGACACTGCTTTGTGATTGTTCCTGAACACTTTGGAGTCAACATCTTCCCACATTCTGCTTTAAAAAAAAGCCATAAAATTAGAGAGGTCTGATGGGCTTCTTATGTGAGACCTCTAATCTCATCAGGGCAATCAGACTATACAGTCTCTCAGTATGACAGTACTGGGTGGATAGGGAGGAGCCAACCTGCTACAAGCTTCATGATTTTGGGAATTGAGCCATTGGCAAAATGGGGTCTGTGATTTGTAAGGCCCTTTAACGTTGCGTCAACTTCTGTTCCTCCTTGATCCCCAATCCTTAAGTTACCTGTCATTACCTCTGCAAAGATTTAGTAGTTTTGGCCTTCCTGAAAGGGTGATGGCATCAACAGTCTCAGGGGAAGCCAATCTTGCAACGGGGAATGTGACTAGGCTATTTGTAATCACAAAGGGCCTGCATCTGGCATGGGTCCAATACAGTGATTAGTCTGCTAATAAGGAATTCCTGTCCACTCTTTTGGAGTCCTGGAAGGCTGCAAAGTGTCTTAAAAGCAGGCCAATCTACAGCCCAATTTGTGGACAACCACTCCTGTCAAACCTTGTTGTAACTGAAGTGGTTAACATCTGCTGCACAGCACACCTCAACAGTCCCATGGATAACAAAGTATATCCACTGCTTAATTTTGCAATGAGTGTATTTCAATTATTCATCTTGAAAAGCAATGTGGAGGCACTGGGCCTAAAAGAGATGAGAACATTCTCAGATTTGGAAACTCATATAAATCGTTTGTCAGCACCTACTGTCATAATTCATTTGGAAAAGCTCCATCTTGAAATCAGCCTGGGACAACCTCAGCTCGTTGAACATCTGTGTGACTAAAACAGAAAACAAACTCCATTTTAAATGCCAAATAAGGTAAAATCACTCACTTCAATAAAATCATTACACTGGTATACATTTCTTGTCTGTATTGCTACCTGCCCTTCATATTTGGTTCTGTGTCACACTTTTGTCCTTTCTACCTCTTGTCTACTACTTCTGACCTGTAGAATTACAAATGTCACAAGCTGTCATTGTGGATTTCACGAAAACCTTGAAAAATGTTGAATTGCTTCAGGAACATTCTGCCAGAGCCATAATATTTATAGACTGTTGAATGGTCTTCTGATAAATGAAGCCAGGCTTTGATCCCCAGCCTGAATAGCAATTTATCTATGAATAAACTTGAAATAACTGCACAAAGGCCGGCGTCCCATCACCAAGTCACCCTTTATTTACTTGTATGCAGTACACCGGCAGTGGTCAGCCAGCCTGGATTCAGTCGTCTGAACTGAGGAGATTCTCATCTCCTGGTTAAATTAGTCAGCCAGGGCTTTCCTGATTATCTCAGGTTAACAATCCCAGTCAATGATCTTGTAGTCAACAAGGTCAACCTGATTCCAGTCATTACATACCTCCCTGCCTATGTCCAGGGATGTAGGCCTGGTCTTTCTCTTGTAACTTTTCCTGCAATGATTTTGCCCCAAGTTGGGTTCCTCTGATTTCGACTCTGACACGGACATTGTGTACCGGACTGTAACCTGCCTCTTGCATCTGCAGTGTCTTGGGAAAGTTTCCTCCTCTTCTTCCAGCGGTTAGTGATATCGAGGCTGCATCCATCTTGAACTCTGAGGTTTGTTCAACACTAGACAGAGGGAGAGAACCTAAGTTTTCTGACAGGCTTTCTGGCTGTTCTGAGTGGCCAGGTATGTTTTGCTCCTGCCCTATTTGCGAGGTAACATCTTTCAGGTGATCCACATGTTTGGTCAGGACTGTAGCACCTACCCAAACTTTGTAAGTGATGGGACCTGAACTCGCGTCAACACCACCTCATACCCATACAGGGCCATTTCCATGGTCTGGCAACAAACTTTGTCCCCTGAATTAAATTGTCTCTCTTGCTTAGAGGCAGCATGTGGCCAGCACTGGTGTTCCTGCTGTCATTTCACCTCCCCGCCCTGCAAGGTCTGGGAATATCAGATTTAACCTGTTGCAGAGTCTTCTCCTCATCAACAACTCTGCTGCAGCTACCTCTGTCATTGTGTGTAGGGCGGTCCTATAGTCAAACAGGAACTGGGACAGTTTGGTATCAATTGACACTGCTTCTGTAAGCATGCCTTCAATGTTTGGACCACTCTTTCTGCTAGCCCATTGGACGATGGATGGTACGGAGCTGTCCTTATGTACCAAATGCCACTTGGCTTTAGGAAATATTCAAATTCCTGCTGGTAAATGACGTCCCATTGTCTTTACCAATACTTCTGGGAGTCCGTGTATTGCAAATGATGCTCACACCTTCTCAATTGTCATCCCTTGAGTTTGCCAAATAAACTTTATGCACGTCCAATCACTCTGAATGGGCGTCCACAATGACGAGAAACATTGAGCCTATGAAAAGATCGGCATTGTCGACATGCAACTGAGTCCAGGGTTTTCCTGGCCATTGCCAAGAATGTGGGCGCTGCTGGTGGCAATATTTGTCCTTGGCACTTTGGGTATTATGTCGGCATACAGCACTAGCCACCATATATAACTTCTTGCTAGTATTTTCATCTCGGAGACCCCTAGATGACCCTGGTGGAGTACAGCCAGTATCTGGCAAATACCTTTAATTGAACAATCAACCTTGCTGCCCATAGAAAATGCCGTCCTCCACGATGATCCAGTATCGACAGGTCCAGAAAGGTTTCAATGCAGGTTTCAATAGTTCTTCTGTTTCCCCATTAAGATTGGATCTCTTTGTGTCCACAGTCAGGTGTTGTCAGCGGTGACTAAAAGTGTGTCCAGGAAGTTCAAAACCAAAATGGACTCTTCCAGGGGAGGCACCACAGGTCGAATATCTGGCAGTGGGAGGTGGCTCAAGGCACTTGGCTTCCTGGACGGTGTTCTAACTTGTACTTGTATGTGCTGAGAATAACGGCCCAATGCTGAATTCTACTGGAAGCTATGGGTGGCACTACCTTGTCATCTTTCAGTGGCCCTAGTAGGGTTTGTTAAAATCTGTTACAATGGCAAATTTCCACCTGTAAAGGCACAGGTGGAACTTCCTCACATCAAAGATGACCGCCAGACTTTCCTTCTCCATCAGGTCATATTTGCATTTGGCATCAGCCAAAGTCCAGGAAGCAAACTCTATCGGGCGTTCCTCTCCATTGGGCCACTGGTGAGCCAACACTACCCCAGTACCATATGGGGAGGCATCACACTACCTCTCGCTTTGGATCGTAGTGGGCCAACACCTTTGATGACGATAGCTGCTTTTTCACTTCCCTAAAGGTTACTTCTTGGCTACGCAACCAATTCTAAGCCTGACCCTTTTTCAATAGCAGGTGTAAGGGTGTCAAGCTGGAGGCCAGGTTTTGTGTGAATAATTCACCAACCCAAGGAAAGACCTAAGCTCCGGTACAGACGTGGGAGCCAGGGCTCCTTTGATCACCCTCTTTTAATGCGTGTAACCCGGTTTTGTCGACTCTGTAACCCAAGTAAGTCACTTGGGGTGCCTGGAACACACATTTTTCCATTCTAAGGCATATGCCCACCTGGGAGAAACGTTTAAAATGATGTCCAAGTTCTCCAAGCGCTCTTTATTGGGCTTCCCTGTTATTGGTACATCATCCAGCTAAATGGCAAACTGGGGTAGCCCTTGTAAAATGTTCTCCATGGTCTACTAGAAAAGGGTGGGGTGATGATACCCCAAATGGCAGTCTTGTGTAGTGAATAAACCCTTATGGGTATTAATTGTAGCATACTTCTGGGACTCCTCATCCAGTCGTAATTGCAGGTTGACGTGGCACATGTACAGCTTTGTAAAGGATAACCCTCCTGCCAACTTTGCGTACAAGTCCTCTACGTGAGGGATAGGGTATTTATCCAGCTTTAAGAAATGGTTTACTATTTGCTTAAAATTCCCACAAAGGCAAACTGAGCCATCAGGCTGAACAATTGGTATGACTAGTGCTGTCCCTTCTGCAAACTGCACTGGTTTGATGATTCCTTCACTCTCCAGTCTCCTGATTTCCACCTTTACCTTTGCCTGCAAGGCAAATGACACCGGCAGGCCTTGCAAAATCTCAGAATTGCTTCCCTGTCAACATGGAAAGTGGCTTTCACCCCTATGATACTCCTGGGTATTTCACTAGGACTTCACAGAGGCAGCCATTTTTGAATCAAATTTTCTAATGATTTTCTAATCATTTTCCAATCCAGGTGAATCAATTGTCAACCAATTGCACCCCAATACACTTGGGCCCGAGCCTTTTACCGCCATCAGTGGTAACGGCACCAACTGTTTCTCATACCCTTAACCTGCAACGGTTCCCCAGTGTATGTTCTCAGTCTGGCTGAGGTCTTGTGCAAACTTAAGGGTTGGAGTCCTGAACGAATCTTGTTAGAGACTGATTCTGCAACCACAGATATAGCTGTGCTAGTATCAACCTCCATAGGAATTGGGTGACAATTTAACCAAACGTTAATTTTAATCAGTTCCAATTTAGATGTCACTAAGCAATTTAATTGTTCCAGGGGAACAATGCAGGGGGATGTTCTGGATGTGCACTCTCCTGGGTGCCAGCCTACAAGTTTTCTTACTCAAGTCAGGCCCTGTAGGACTCCTTTGTTGTCTTGAGTCCACAAACCGGCAGCAACTACAATGGTTTGCTAGCCCAGATCCTGAACAACGTTTTAGCCACTTGGCTGAGGCTCGGCTTTAGCGTGTGGTTCTGCTGTGGGCTGGCCTAGGGTCCCTCTGCTCAGGATATGCCCTGCATGGGCTCTGCGATTGTCTACATACAAATGGTGCTCCCGAAGCTCAGTCGGAGAGGCGAAGAAGTCCACTTCCATTGGGATGTCCTGTAGCTCCCCTGCTCCACTTGCTGCATTTTCTAATGAAAACGCCAGTTGTAGTGCCTGTGTGAAGTCCAGTTGGGCTTCAGCTAGTAGGTGCTTCTGCATGATTACATCATTAACCCCACATACCAAATGGTCTCTCAGCATCTCATTCAGGGTTAATCCAAAATTACATGCCTCTGCCAGTCATCTTAACCTCCACAAAAATCTCGATACAGATTCCCCCAATTCTCTAACAGCCACATAAAACCAATAGTGTCTCAGAATTAGAGGAGCTTTGGGTTCGTAATATTCCTTAACCAGGTCTTCAACTCTTGGAATGTTTCAGTGTCTGGTGCCTCTGGGGAAGTTAAGTCCCCTATAATTGAAAATGCTGCGGGTCCACAAGCAGTTAGAAGGATTACGCCTTGCTTTTCATCTGCCCCAATGTCATTTGCTTGGAAAAAATATCACATTCGGTCCACACACAGGGCCCAGTCTTCAACAGCAGGGTCAAATGAGCCAAGCTTCCCAAATAGACACATGATGCCAGAAATGTGTACTCCAATTCTAAGATGACTGTTGCAAGTGAATGTTCTTCAGGCACATCCTGTTTTCTCTTGGCACCTCTGGAATAACTGCACAGAGGCCGGTACCCCATCACCAAGTCACCTTTTATTTACTTGTGCACAGTACACTGGCTGTGGCCAGCCAGCTCGGAGTCAGTCACCTGAACTGAGGAGATTCTCATGTCCTGGTTATATTCGTCAGCCAGGGTTTTCCTGATTAGCCTGGGTTAACAACCCCAATCAATTACCTTGTGGTCAATGAGGTCAACCTGGTTCCAATCACTACAAAACCCATTTACAGAATGTGAGAAACATACCATTCACAGTTGATTTCTTCAAGGCAACACGTTGACCAATCAAAGACGATTTATCATTCAATCACCCTTTTCTCGTGTAACATAAGTTGATATGATCACTTGAAATAAGGCATTCATGCATTTGTCCTATGACTGCAAGATGGAAAGCTTTGCAATATATGTCCTCTCAGCATAATTGCTTTGGATATATGCTTCTATATTTCTGTGGTTGTCCCACCCCCACCACAATTTCCTGTTTCCTGGGCATGGTTCCAGACAATGTGCATGCATGAGTTAATGAAATATATCCTCAGACATACTTCCTGCCGTGGCATCTTCAAGCAGCTGGACTCAAATGTCAAACTCAGACAACCTAAACTTTTACAATGGCAAAGCTGGCCCCAGCTGTACCAAATTGTTCTTAAGTTACCAGGAAAACGTCTTGAGTGTTGCAGATTAAATATTCATCTACTCTTCCAGATGTACGCCCAACAAAACTAATGATACTTTGAATAGATTAAGAAAATCATTTTGCCATTACACTGAATTAACAAGCTAAGGAAAGGTTGTGACTGTTCTCTTAAAGACCTACATTGCAACTTTTAATCATTCCTTCTTTGCAATGTAGTGGTTTCTTTATAGAGAATTTTCTCCCCCATTTTCTCTCTGATATTAATATCATTATTTTTCTTGAAGAGATTTGTTCTGTGTGTTGTTTTATTTATGCATTATAACCAGTTGCTAGAAAGATCTAAAGATTACTTTAAGAGACATTTTCTAGAGAAAGTTCATGGTCCTCTATGGCGTGATCAAGATGGTTAGGTACGAAGTGAGGATGGGTGCCATACACTGACTTTCTTTAGTCCAACTGTTCCATTAGTCACTAATTTAATTGTTTTACAGGCTCCAGATGTAGCCAATTTTAGTTTTTTCTATATTACACTTAAAAATGTAAAAATCAGAGTTCTTTAATAAATACAAAATTATTGATTTATTATTGAAATAATTGTATGGAGGTCAGTATCCCATCACCAAGTCACTCTTTATATACACATGCACAGTGCATGGACCAACTGGCTCAAAGCCAGTCCCGACAGTGAACAGAACCCGTGGCCCTCCTTTATATCTGTCAGCCAGGGCTCCATGAGTGGCCCAGGTTAACAGCCCCAAACAGTGATCTCATACTAAACAAGATTCATCTGGCCAACCTCATTCCAATCACCAGATCTGGGGATGGAGGCCTGTTCTTTCTCTTGTCACTTCTCCTGGGACGTTTTTGCCCCAGGTCCAGTTCCTCTGATTCTGACTCGGACACGGAAACAGGCTGTAGGAACTTGGCTGTAAACTGGCTCTTGCGCCTGGAGCATCTCGGGAGAAATTCCTCCTCTTCTTCAGGCGGCAACGATATCGAGGCCGCATCCATCTTGGGCTTTGCGGTTTCTTTGATGCTGGGTGGAGGGGGAGAATCCAGAGTTTCTGACAGCCTTTCTGGTTGCTCTGAGGGGCTAGGTATGCCCCATATGTGACTTAGCAGCTATCATGTGATCCACATGTTCGCTCAGGACCGCCTCAGCTACCCAAACTCCATATCATGGGACCTGATCTCATGAGGACCCCGCCTCACACCAATGCAGGGCCATTTCTGTGGTCTCGACACCAAAACTCATTCCCTGAATTGAACTGCCTTTCTCGGTTAGAGGAGGCATGCGGCTGGCATTGGTGTTCCTGCTAGGTCCAGGAATATCAGGTTTAACCTGGTGTAGAGTCTTTTCCCAGTCAGCATTCTGCCGCAGCTCTGTCTGTAGTTATGTGAGGGATGGTCCTATAATCAAACAGGAACTGGGACAGTTTGCTGTTGAGTGAAGTTGTAGGCTGTTTCTTTAAGCCTGCCTTCAACGTTTGGACTGCTCTTTCTGCCAGACAATGGACAATGAATGGTATGGAGCTGTCTGGACATGCCAAATGCTTTTTCACTTCAGGAAATACTTCAAATGCGTGCTGTTAAATGACGTCCCACTGTCCGTGACCAATTTTTCCAGGAGTCTGTATATCGCGAATGATGCTTACAACTTTCCATTTGTCGTCCCCAAGTTTGACAAATGAACTCTATATATGTCCAACCACTTTGAATGCGCATCCACAATGACTAAGAACATTGAGCTCATGAACGGACCAGCATAATTGATGGGTAACCGAATCCATTCCCACAAATGTGGTGAGCTGCTGGCAGTAATTTTTGTCTTTGTTGGCACTCTGAGCACTGCCCCACCAACACAGCTATGTTGCTATCTAATCCTGGCCACCAGGCATAATCTCTTGGCAACATCTTAATTTTGGAAATCGCTGGGTGACCCTGGTGGAGTTCAGACAGTATCTTGTGGCGACCTTTACTCAGGACAATCACTCTTACTCCCCATAATAATATGCCGATGTCTTTGGTGATCTGGTCTTGCTGGGTCCAGAAAGGTTTCAATTTTGGTTGTGATGGCCCTTTTCTTTCCCCCATCACCACCAGCTATTTTAGTTTTGTCAGGGCAGGATAATTTTACGTCCACCATCGGATACTGTCACCGGTGACCGGAAGGGTGTCCAGAAAGTTAAAACCCAGAACCGACTTTTCCAGAAGAGGAACCACTGGTGATGTATCCAACAGAGCCTTGTCTTTTTTCATAAAAACTGAAAGAACTGTGGATGCTGTAAATCAGGAACAAAAACAGAAGTTGCTGGAAAAGCTCAGAAGGTCTGGCAACATCTGTGAAGATAAATCAGAGTTAACATTTCGGGTCCAGTGATCCTTCCTTAGAGCTGAGCTTTTCCAGCAACTTCTGCTTTTGTTCTTGTCTTCTTTAAGCAGTCCTAACAGGGGGTTTGTGGTCCATTACTGTAACAACTTTATGTCAGTAAAAGCACTGGTGGAACTTACTCATACCAAAAATGACCGCCAAACCTTCCTTCTCTATCTGGGCATATTTGCATTCGGCATGAGCCAAAATTCAGGAAGCATAAACTATCTGGCGTTTTTCTCCGTTGGCCTAGTGATGAGCCAACACTACCCTGATATCGTCTGGGGAGGCATCATATGTCAGTACCACATCTCATTTGGGATCACTTAGCCAACACCTTAGATGGCTATAGCTGCTTTCTCACTTCCGAAAGGCTACTTCTTGGCTACATGATCATTTCCAAGGCTAACCCTTTTTCAATAGCAGGTGGAAGGGTGCCAAGATGGAGTCCTGGTTCCACATGAATTTTCCATAATAATTCACCAACCCAAGGAAAGACCAAACTCTGATACAGATGTGGTAGCCAGGGCAGTTTTGATTGCCCTCACTTTATTTTCCATCGGGTATAACCAAATCTTGTTGATTCTATAGCCAAAGTAGGTCACTTGGGATGCCTGGAACACAATTTTTTTCTCTTCTAAGGTTTCTCCCACCTGAAAACGTTTGAGCACTATGTTCAAATTCTCTAACTATTCCTTACTGGTCATTTTATGCCTCTGCCAGTTGCCTTAACCTTATCAAAAATCCCGATATGGGTTCCCCTGGTTCTCGAATTGCCAAGAAAAACCAATAGTGTCTCAGAATTAGAAAAAGCTTGGAGTTGTAATATTCCTGAACTAAATCCATCAACTCTTGAAAGGTTTTGGTATCTGGTGCCTTAGGCAATATAAGGCTCCTGATAACTGAAAATGCTGCGGATCCACAAGCAGTCAGAAGAATTACTCGTTGCTTTTTGTCTGTCCTAATGTAATTTGCTCAGAGAAAATAACACATTCCTTCCACATACTGGGTCTAATCTTTGGCAGCAGGATTGAACAAGTCGAGTTTCCCTAACAAAGGCACAATGCCAGACATGCTTAACCCAGCTCGAAGACAACTGTTGTGAGTGAATTTCCTTCTGGAGTGCACTGTTTTTCCTTTTCACCACTGAAATAACTGCGTCAACAAGACACCCTTTATTTACACATGTACAGTACATAGACTCTAACCAGCTAGCTCCGAGCCAGTCCCTAATGTGAGGAGACTCTCTGAGACTCCTGTTTGTATCAGTCAGCCATGGCTCCCTGATTGGCCTAGGTTAACAGCTCCAATTGGTGATCTCATTCTCAATGAGATCTACCTGGCGAACCTCGTGACAATCCCTACAATTATGAAACATAACTTGATAAATGAAAATGCTAAACAGGTTAACATACTTAGTTTGTTATATTACATATAAATACTTAACCTTCTAAATAAACCCAACCAAACAGATAAACAAAAATACACACACACTAATAAACAAATATAAAAAGATTTCTCAATGCAGAGATTCATTGAGGACAGAGATACTTTTAGACAACGGATCTTAGATTTCAAGGGAGAAAAGTATAAGATGTAACATGCTGACAGCTCTTGATTAGAGGATCTGACATGTGTAGATCAGTGTTGCCAAACACAGACGATTATAACTGGGATCTTGGCAGACACAGCTTGGTCAGAAATTTTTTCCAGTCACTCTTTGAAAGCGTGGAACCGCAACAAAGATTTATCTCCAGAAATAGGACAGCTTTGCTGTTAACTCCTTTCCTCTTGCAAACTGCTTACCAGTAATTGCAAACAATAGGTAAAAACTGCAATCTGAAAGTCATAAACCCAGGTGGATGGTTATCAGTAAATACTTGGTCATCACAAGAAATATGACTATCAAGAAATGCCTTGTTCATTCCACTGTACTTTCATTGTCATTGATCTCTTTAAAAGAAAGACAAACCATGTATCCACAATCCTTCAAGTCTACAAAAATGATTAAATATGAAGCTATTACAACATTTGAAAATAAAGCTATAGGGAGCTGCTTGGTTTGGAGACATGGGACATTTCTTCTTGTGAAGAGGTTAAAAAAGAGTCTTCATCATTCACACCTGGTCTGACATAGTGGCATCTTGCAGGGTGGGTCAGGGCCTTGGGGAGAGCATGAGTCACTGGAGGTCCTGATGTAGGATATCCAGAGAAGGAGGATGTCCTGAACCTGTAGGGAAGGGGAGGAATGCCAATTCATGCACATCAACATCCTGTCCTTTTCTTTTGCCTGGCATCATCACCTCCATTCTTAGCCTGATCGACAGGAATCACTTTTCAAAATGCCCATGACAAAGCATTCCCTTTTTTCCTGGTTTCTCCTGGTGCTGGGTAGATTCCTCAGAATTCAAATTTGTCTGATGTGTCAGCAACATCTTCGTCACCTGTGGGTCCTCTTTAATGGAGGATTGGGATTGGCCATCCAGAAAACTGGTAGATTACATTGGTGCTTGAGGAAAGATCAGCAGCTATGCCAATGCTGGCCTTCCTTTGGGCTCTGGACATTGCAAAATTGGTGTTTACGGTTCTTGAAACAAACTGACCTGCATTTTAGTATTTGCCTGTACATGGGCCAATTAACAGTGGTGTTTTACTGAGAGAGGTCATCTACACTGCAGAGATTTGTAAGAGTCTTTTCTAGGCTGCCTTTGTATTGTTTGTGCTTGCCATCTTAATGTTGCTTGCCCTGATACAGTTCACCATAGAGAGATCTATTTGTGGATTCTGTAATTGCCCATGTGGGAGACATAACCTGTCTATGTAATTCAACTTATTGGTGACTCCCATAAAGTTTTCAATAAGGTAGCATGGCACAGCACTAACTCTTTATCTGCGGCATTTACAGAGATTCCCAGTAGTTGTGTTGGCGAGGTCTTGTCACAAGTCTCCCAGAAAGATGTTTCACAAAGTTTTCACAGATCCAGCAGCAATAAACTGCCAAATGATGAATATCCCCTCTTGTACTTACTGCTTGAAATCTATATTATAGTTACCTCTAAACAGCTCTTTGCTATTCTAAGAGAACCTTCAGTTAAATGTTTGCCATTAAAATGCCAAGCAATATCTGGGGTAATTTGTCCTGAAGAAGAAGTGTATTGGACTTGAAACGTTGATCCTCTCTCCATTGTTTTCGGTTTTTAATTTAGATTTCCAACATCCCCAATGTTTTGTTTTTTTTTATAGCATTGCTAGGCATTTTAGGCAGTATGTAGTGTGTACAAGCTCCTTAGTTTCCTAAGATAGCACCTTCCAAATAAACAACTTCTACCATCTAGAAGGACAAGGGCAGCAGATACATGGGAACAAGTTCCCTTCCAGGTCACCCACCATCCTGATTTGAAAATATATCACTGTTGCTTAAGTGTCGCTGGTCAAATCCTGGAATTTTTAGTATATTATTCCATTATTTTTATATTTCAAAGCCAGTAGCACCAAAATGCCATGAATGAATAAAATAAACTTAAGCATACAGTAAGAAAGAAGATAGTCTAATTTACTCCACTGAGCTTGCATTGAACTGGGCTCAAGCAGTTCAAAGAACAAAACAGCACAGGAACAGGCCCTTCGGCCCTCCAAGCCTGCGGTAACACATTTTGCCCTTCCACATCAAAACTGTCTTCACTTACAGAATCTGTATCCCTCGATTCCCTTCCTATTTACATATTCGTCCAGGTGCTTCTTGAATGCAGCCATTGTGTCCGCTTCCACCATCTCCTCTGGCAGTGCGTTCCAGGCAATCACCATTCTTTGTGTGAAAAACTTGCCTTGCACATGTCTTTTAAACTTCCTCCCTGCACCTTGAGCCTGTGTCCCCTAGTAATTGACTACTCCACCCTGGGAAAAAGCTTCATACTTTTCACTCTATCTTTGCCATTCATAAACTTATAAACTTCTATTAGGTTGCCCTTCGACCTCCTGCATCCAGAGAAAACAAACCCAGTCTATCCAAACTTTCTTCATGGATAAAATCCCCCCTACCAGGCAACATCCTGGTAAACCTTTTCTGTACCCTCTCCAAAGCATCCATATCCTTCTGGTAGTGTGGTGACCTCAACTGTCTGCAATATTCCAAATGTGGTCTAAATAAAGTTCTATAAAGCTGCAGCATAACTTGTCTAACCTTATACTCAATGCCCCTTCCAATGGAGGCAAGCAATCCATAAGCCTTTTCTTATTAAATAAAAACCAAAAGAACTGCGGATGCTGCAAATTAGGAACAAAAACAAAGTTGCTGGAAAAGCTCAGCAGGTCTAGCAGCATCTGTGAAGGAGAAAACAGAGTTAACGTTTTGGATCCAGTGACCATTCCTCAAACTCCATCTGCCATTTTTCTGCCCATACCTCCAAGTGAACTATATCCTGCTGTATCTTCTGACAATCCTCACCAATCTTTGTATAGTCTGAAAACTTATTAATTAGACCGACCACATTTTCCTCCAAATCATTCATGTAGACCATGAACAGCAGAGGTCCCAGCATGGATCCCTATGGAACACCACTAGTCACAGCCCTCCATTCTGAAAAGCATCCTTCCACCTCTACCTTCTGTCTCCTATGACTAAGACAGTTCTGTATCCATCTTGCCAGCTCACCCCAATACCATCTGACTTCATCTTTTGTACCAGTCTGCCAGAGGGACCTTGTCAAAGACTTTACTGAAGTCCATGTAGACAACATCATCCGCCTTTCCCTCATCAATCATCTTCGTCACCTCCTCAAAAAGCTCAATCACGTTAGTGAGGCATGACTTCCCATGCACAAAACCATGATGTCTGTTGTTTATAAGTCCATTTGCTTCTAGACATGATAAACCTTGTCCCTGAGAATCTTTTCCAATAATTTCCCTACGACCGACATGAGGCTCACAGGCCTATTACTTCTTGGATTATCCCTGCTACCCTTCATAAACAATGGGACAACACTGACTATTCCCCACACCTCAGGGATCTCACCTGTGGCCAAAGACGTCTGTTAATGCTCCAACAATTTGTTCTTTTGCCTCCCTCAATATTCTGGGATAGATTCCATGAGGACTTGGGGATTTATCTGCGTCAATTCTTTTTAAGACACACAACTTCATTTAGGACCTCACCTACCTCTTCTGCCTCCACACACAGATTCCCTCCTTTGTCCTGGAGTGGGCCAGCCCTTTCCCTGGCTACCCTCTTGCTTCTTATATATGCATAAAAAGCCTTGGGATTCTCCTTAATCCTATTTGCAAATGACTTTTCATGACCCCTTTCAGCCCTTCTAATTCCTTGTTTAAATTCTTTCCTACTTTCCGTACGTACTTCAAGGGCTTCATTAGTTCCGATCCTTTTAGACCTTATGTATGCTTTCTTTTTCTTTTTGATCAAGGGCATAACATCCATGGTCATCCAAGGTTCATGTAACTTGCCATCCCTATCCTTCATTCTCGCCAGGCTCCTGAGCTCTTATCAACTGCCATTTGAAATAGTCCCACATGTCCGATGTGGATTTACCCTCAAACTGTCGTCTCCAATCAAAATTCCCCAGTTCCTGCATAATATTGTTGTAGTTTGCCTTCCCCTAATTTAACACCTTCACCTGAGGACTGCTGTTATCCGTATCCATGAGTATCTTAAAACTCATGGTATTATGGTCACTACTCCAAAATGCTGCCCCACTGAAATTTTGCTCATCTGGCCGGGTTCATTTCCCAAAACGAGGTCCAGTATAACCTCTTCCCTGGTTGGACTGTTTACATACGTTGTCAAGAAATCCTCCTGAATGGTCCTTACAAATACTGTCCCATCCAAACCCCTAGCATGAAGTGAGTCCCAGTCAATATGGGGGAAGTTAAAATCTTCCACCACAACAACACTGCTGTTTTTAAATCTTTCAAAAATCTTTTTACATATTCTCTCCTCTATCTTCCACTGGCTGTTGGGAGGGCTGTAGTATACCCCCAGCATTGTGATTTCACCTTTCCTATTCCTGAGTTCTACCATATTGCCTCACAGCATAAGTCCTCTGATGTATCCGCCCTCACTACAGCTATGAGATACGCCTTTACCAGTAATGCAACTCCCCCACCCTTTTTACATCCCCTTCTATCACACGTGAAACATCTAAATCCTGGGACATTCAGTTGTCAGCCTTGTCCCTCTTTCAGCCAAGTCTCCGCAATTGCAATAATGTTATAGTTCCAAGTACTAACCAAAGCTTTAAGTTCATCTACCTTATTATACTTCTCAGATTGAAACACATGCATTTCAAACCACCTCCCCTGTTCTTTTCAGCAGCGTTTCCCTGCTTTGTTTCAGTCATGTTTGCCTTGGTTTCTACCTCTCCTGCAATTTCTGCATCTACTGCCCTACTCCTCTAGTTCCCATTCCCCTGTCATACTTGTTTAAACCCTCCCCATTCACTTTACCAAGTAGCTCCCCCAAGGACATCAGTTCGGGTCCTGTCCAGCTGTAACCCGTCCAGTTTGCACAGGTCCCACCTCCCCCAGAACCAGTCCCAATGTCCCACGAATCTGAAACCCTCCTCCTCACACCATCTTTTCAGCCACATGTTCATCCCATACATCCTGCCTTTTCTACTCTGACTAGCTTGTGTCACTGGTAGTAATCCTGAGACAACTACCTTTGAGGTGCTACATTTAAACTTTCTTCCTAGTTCTCTATATTCTGCCCTTAGGACCTCATGCCTTTTTTTAACCAATGTTGTTCGTACCAATGTGTACCCTGGCCACTGGCTGTTCATCCTCCCCCTCCAAAATGTCCAGCAACTGCTCTGAGACATCCAGGACTCTAGCACCAGGGAAGCAACACACCACCCTAGACTCTTGTTTGCGGCCATCAAAATGCCTATCTATTACCCTTATGATTGGATCCCCTATAACTATAGCATTTCTATGCCTATTTCTCCCTCCCTCTGCAGCAGAGCCAACCATGGTGTCACAAATTTGGCTGCAGCGGTTATCCCCAGAGAGGCCAATTCCCCTCAACAGTATCCAAAATGGTATATGTTTTGCAGGGGAATAGCTGCTGGATTGCCTGGTCAGCCCTCATGCTCTGCCTGGTGGTCACCCATTCCCTTCCTGCCTCTGGAATCTGAGTTTGCAGTGCGGCCACTTCTTTATACGTGCTATCCATGATATTCTCCATCTCGCTAATGCTCTAAGTGTCGCCAGATGTCACTCCAACTCCAAAACTCAGGCTTCTAGGCAATGCAGCTCGAGACACTTCTTGCACACATGCACGTCCTGGGGACTGGATATGTACCCAGCTTCCCACATTGAGCAAGAGGAGCATACTACGATTTGGAGCTCTCCTGCCATGTCTTGGCCTTTTAACTTAATTAATCTCTACAATACCAAATACTTTTAATACAAAATTGAAGCTGCGGGTGCTCTCTGCTCTGATAACAATTTCTCAAAACTTACCTGCTACTCACAAACAACAGTTTCCCAAAGCTGTTTAGGCTCAAGCTCCTTTACCTGCTGGAACTTTCACTGCTGACCTTGCTCTCACCAAATTCTTCCACAATGCCCTTCATACCCACACTAACTGCAAAGTCCACCCCAAGAATGCAAACAAGCGGTGTCTCAGCATCTTCAGGTTGGATGATTCAATCAAGGCAACAATAAAATTGTATTTACATAAAGCCTTCAGCATTGGAAAATTGCCCAAGGTAGTTCACAAAGGCATGAGACAAAATGGAAACTGCACAAATGAGGATTATCTATGCACTACCACAAAGAGGTGGGTTTTAAAAGGTGGGGGATAAAAAGGCAGCAAAGTTTAGGGAGTGAATCACAAAATTTTGGGCCTATGGCAGCTGTAAGTATGGCCAATGATTGGATGAAAGGGATGTACAAGAGGCCAAAGTCAGAGGAGCTGAAAGTTTAGATGAGCGATGAAAGGAGAGAAGTTAGCAAAATACAGTACATGGTGACACAGAATGCTGTTATTGACACTGGTTAGGATAACCCTGTTGCTGCAAGAATAATTCAAACAGAGATTGAGGAACAGATGTTCCCTGAAAGACAACACATTCAGAGTCAATGAAGGGGAATTGGTGATTGGTGATCAAACTGCAAGGTGGTAGTGGATAGAGGGTATGATTGGTTGGAAAGTGGATTTGATTGGTTTGATTAGGTATCTCCTTATAAGCTTTTGCCCTCTAATCCAGGCAACATTCGGTAAACTTCTTCTGCACCCTCTTCAAAACCTGCATGTCCTTCCTGTCAAGTGGCGACCAGAAATGAACAGGATACAATTGCAAGAATGCATTGCAAATCTGAAAGGGAACAACAATTTGTACTTCATGAGAAGAGGGTGCTGATTGATTGGAAAAAAGGATCAGTAGTGGCATTGTATTGGAGATTCCAACTGACAACTAGTCACTGGCAATGCCTAAGCAAAGTTGAAAGTTGAAGATGGGAGAGAATTATTGGAACTGACAGTGAATTTCAGAGATGGGCCAAATAAGCTGGTGGGAGGGCAAGTTATAACATACAGGAAGGGTGAGGGGAATATTTACCTGGAGTCGTGTCTGGGGGGTGCTGATAGTTCAGTGACGTAAAAAGAGACATGGGATGTCTGAAATAGTTAAAGCGCAAATACACATGATCTCTATGTTAGGGAAAGCATCATGAAACTTCTGGGGAAGTCTTGGAGGGAGACCAGGGCTGGAGCTAAAACTCTGCTCTCCTCTCATCTGCAGCCTTGTCTCCTGAAACCTCTCATTAGCTAGATGTGAATCATCTATTCACATAAGTGCTCCTGAACCCAGTCAGATGCTCGTGATGGTGTGGCTCTTCTCCAGGAGCACCATCAATGGCCACGGCCAGAAGGTATCTATTTATATCCAGCAAACATCTGTGAATATAAGTTTGGAAAGACGGGCGAATACTCTTTTGTAGATTTCCGGAAGGATCCAATGGCACAGATATTCAAAGCATCAGCGAGGAACTGAAAGAGGGCAGTCAGCTCAGCATGACTGCACCAGCTCTTCAGATGAAAATCATTACCTAGTGCCAATCTCCTGCTACATTCCCATACCTTTCACACTAACTCAATCCAAATAATCATTTAATGCCCTCTTGAATCCCTCTTGAACCTGCCTTCACCACATTACAAGGCAGTGCATTCCACACCCTAACTGTTCGTTGTGTGAAAAAGTTTTTCCTCCCACGCTTCATTTGAATATCACTTTAACTCTATGCCCTCTTGTTCTTGTTCCTTTATGAGCAGGAACAGCTTCTCCCTATCTACTCCATCTACCCTGCTCATGATTTTGAACTACCTTATAAAAGTCTCCTCTCAGCCTTCTGCTCTCTAAGGAGAACAGTCCCAATTTCACCAATTTATCCTCATACTGAAATTTCTAATTCCTGGAACCATTCTTGTAGATCGCTTCAGCACTCTCTTCGATGCATTCACATTTTTCCTATAATATGACACCAACAACTGTAGACAATACTCCAGCTGAAGTCTAACAATGGTCTTGTACAAAGTCAGTATTACTTCCTTGTTCTTGTACCCAAAGTCTCAATTAATAAAGCCCTGGACACTGTATGCTTTATTAACTATTCTCTCCACCTGTGCTGCCCCTTTCAATGATCTGTGCACAAATACACCCAGGTCCTTCTGTTTCTGCAATCTCTCATTAAAATTTTATAGTGTCTTTCATTGTTCTTCCTACCAAAATATATCACCTCACATTTTTCTGCATTGAACCCCATGTGCCATTTTTCACCCACTCCACCAAACTTATCTATTTTCTTCTAGAGTTAAGTATAATTTTATTCTGGCTAGGACTCTTCTCATTCCGTTGAAATTTGCCCTGTCCCAACTGAGAAGCTCTGCTCCAGGTTGTTTCCTGCCCATCCCATTACTAGTCTAAAATATATGATCTGGTGATCATTCTTATTGAAATGCTCCCCCACCAACACGTGGTCCACTTTGCACATCTCATTTCCAAGCACCAGATTCAGCAATGTCTTCTTTCTTATTGGACTGATAATGTACTCATAAGAAATCCCTCTCCCTCCTTACCCTTTGCACCAACAAAATTCCAATTGATCAGACTCGTTTTGTTCTTCAACTTTCTTTTTAACACAACAATAACTTTCCTTTTTCTCTTCCCTATCTTATCTGAACATACCATATCCTTGGATATTAGATGTCCAGTTCTTAATAGGCAACTATAAACAGTTGGTCTGTTATTGCCACTGCATCATATTCCCACAAAATTCTCTGGGCTTGTTGCACACTAACATTATTCACCATACTTTGTACATTTACATATAAGTGGTGTAAACCTGTCTGTATTCTTTGTGGTGCTTCTCTAGAACAGCATTGCTCCCTTTTCTAGTACTGCCTGATGTATGTTTGTTTTATATCTCTGTCATTTCTCCGAAGTCATTCTTTCTGGGCCAGCATTTATAGTTTACCCCTAATTGCCCTGGAGGAGGAGGTGGTGAGCTGTCTTTTTGAACCGTTACAGTGTCGTGGGGTAAAGTTGTCACTGTCCCAGAAGACCACTGGGTTGAGGTGAGGGTCACCATATAGCCCTGAGGGGGCACCTATAGTGCTGTTAGGGAGGGAATTCCAGGGCATTGAGCCAGCGACACTGCATGAACGACAATATACGGCAAGACTGTGCTGATGTTACTGGACTAGCAATCCAGAACCTCAGGCTCAAAAATAGAGATTGCTGGACTCGAAACAATAAATCTTACTTCTCTTCACAGATGCTGCAAGACCTGCTGAGCTTTTCCAGCACTTTCTATTTTTGTTTATGATTTCCAGCATCTCAGCTCTTTCGGTATTTATTCAGAACATATAATGGTCTGGGGCCTGGTTTGAATCCCACCATAACTGGTGGTGGAAGTGGAATTCAATAAAAAATTGGAATATAAAGCTAGTTTCATGACGGCCATGTGATTGCACTCGATTGTCATAAATAACCATCTGGTTCATCAATGTCCTTTGGGAAAGTAAGTCTGCTATTCTTACCCAGCCTGGCCTACATGTGACTCCAGGCCCACAGCAATGGGGTTAACTCTGTTCTGCTCTCTGGACAATTAGGGATGGGCAATAAATGCTGGCCTAGCCAACAACGTCCTTTTCCAATGAAGGAATATTAAAAAAAAATCCAGGAAAACTATATAGCATTATAGGAAGGATGTGGAAGCATTGGAAAGGGTTCAGAGGAGATTTACCAGAATGTTGCCTGGTATGGAGGGAAGGTCTTATGAGGAAAGGCTGAGGGACTTGAGGCTGTTTTCGTTAGGGTGAAGAAGGTTAAGAAGTGACTTAATAGAGACATACAAGATGATCAGAGGATTAGATAGGGTGGACAGTGAGAGCCTTTTTCCTCGGATGGCGATGGCTCACACGAGGGGACAAAGCTTTAAATTGAGGGGTGATAGATATAGGACAGATGTCAGAGGTAGGTTCTTAACTCAGAGAGTAGTAAGGGCATGGAATGCCCTGCCTGCAAAAGTAGTAGACTCACCAACTTTAAGGGCATTTAAATGGTCATTGGATAAACATATGGAAGATAATGGAATAGTGTCGGTTAGATGAGCTTCAGATTGGTTTCACAGGTCAGCGCAACATCGAGGGCCGAAGGGCCTGTACTGCGCTGTAATGTTCTATGTTCTATGGTGTGTAGCTTTTGTAGGCGAACTTACAAATGGTGGTATTTCCTTACATGTGCTTCCGCTGATATGATCTGCCATTCATTAGGTCATATGCCCCACATACATGGCATTGCAATGGCTCTGGAATCACATACCATTTCTGTGGGAGGCAGAACATCTTTCTGGCTTGACAGTACTCTATCAGTGGAGAATAGCACTCACATTGCTGCTGTGGTGTGCATGAACAGGTCCAGAAATCATGAAAAGTTCCTTGAACCACTGAAAGATGAGAACACCTGATGTCACACTCCACCATTCAGAGCAGTTGCTCTTTATCCAAAACACTTGCTTCCAAATACAAAATATGTCATCATGTCCATTTTGCTAAAGATCTCAAAAGTGGTACCTTGTCATAGAATTACAATGTCATTGCTTGGTAATAGCACAGAAAGCCATTCAGCCCATTATATCCATGCTGATTCCCTGCAAGTGTTACTCAGCTATTTGGAGTGCTCTGGTCCTTTCCTACAGGCCTGAAAACATCTGATTTATCAAATGCTTTCTGGAGGTGATGAGGACAGGTTGGACCTGAAACCACTGAAGTTTCGAAGGATGTGATATGATCTTTTTGGAATATATAAAATCTTGCCAGGTTTCTCAGGGTAGATTTTGAAAAGATGTTTCTCCTTGTGGGAGAGACTAGAGCATGATAAATAATCCAATACTCTGTTTTCAGTGATGTTCCTCAAGAAATAAATATTGGCACGGAAACAAACTTCATTGCTCTTCAAATAATGAGCTGTGATTTTTCAATTGTCTAACTGTGAGATATTGCTGTGAGACATCTCATCTGAAAGATGTTTTTCTGTAATATAAGCACTCACTAAAGCATCTAAACATAAATATATAAACATCCGGTATTGGATAAAGAGAAACATATGTTCAGAGTATGGAGGCTGCAATAGCAGGGCAGGAGAAGGGAATATCTCCCTCCATTCCCAAAAAGAAACTGACCCAGTAAATCAAAGTCCATGTTGAAGGAAGTGATTGCAGGCCAGAATGATCTTTCATGCAAAGAGGATTTGGAAAAGCACAGAAACTGACAAAGCTTTAACAAAACTGATTATCTACCTTTTGACACAAAAAGACAAGAAATGAGACTGCAAGTGCAATGGGACAGGGTTTTATAATGAATAATCATTTGGCGCTACAACTTATAATTTGCTAAGAATTACACTGACAATTTAAGAATGTTAGCCGGGCTTGTGTACTAGAAGCTACACATATTACTACATTGCGCCTTGGTCTTTGCAGGCAGAAAGAACATGTATACACACTGTGCCTGTTTCAATGCAACAAAATGGGCACAAGCCTTTCCTTTGTTAATTCTTCAGGGCAGTGTCTTAACCAATCAAAGTTGGGCAGACTGGTTTAAATTTGAACAAGCTTGACCATTAACTGTTAGTCATCATCTAAGTGCATTCTTCATGGCAACACCTCTACCAGTCCATTCCCAACCAATTGGCATTCTGTTCAACATTCAGTACAATATGTTGTACCCTTCTGTATTTAAATTGTGGGACGTGGGCGTTATTGGCTGGGCCAGCATTTATTGGTATTTACCAACATTCATTGATATTCTTGCAAATTGTCCTGATGAGTGCAAGATGAAAATCTCTGGCCAAAAGTTTGTAATAACTGAAGTTGAAAGTCTGTTCTAATAATTTTGGTCAAATTATTGCTTAAAGCAAAAGGTAAGTTTACTGCAGTGGAGGATTTAGAAATTACTGCGTATGACAGGTGGATCTGAGTGCTGAGACATGAATTTTAATTCATAAGAAATGGATGAAGTTGGGACAGTTTCAATTTCCAATGTTTCATTTTCTAGCAATCATCCCGGTTCTGCTCTCAGTTTGATTTCCAAACGTAGCAATGCTATAAGTACAGTAATTAGAAGGCTCGAATAAATCCAAGTAACACAGTCACATTGGGAGATATATATATATCTCAGGACATTTGCTATAATCCAGACTAGTGAGAACTTTCAGATTCCACAGCTCCCGACAGCGTGGATGAAATTTGTATGCAGTTAGGCTTCCATGCAGAATGAAACCTGCCCCTCAATAAATCTTCCCACAAGACAACAGCTGAGTCTGAGATAGACCTCCCTTAAAAGAAAGCAGAAAGCTCTTTAGTGCCTAATTTTAGCTGTTAACTTGGGAGTTTGTCAAACTTTTTTGTAAATAACCTTTAAACAATGGCAGGCATCTGTAATTCTGAATCTCAGAAATGGTCAGCGCAGATTAAATGTTCTGCCTCAAGTGCATGTATAACAAACTACTGACTGAAAATAAGATTTGACTGATTGGTTCTAGTCCTAACTTCAACATCTGAATTTAAAGTAAGGATATCTTACAGCAGTTATACAGAGCCTTGCTGAAACCACACCTGGAGTATAGCGCAAAGTACATGCCACAGAGAAAGTACAGCAGAGTTTCACTTGGCTGATCTAAGGATGGCCTGAGAGTCCTGAGAAGAGATTGCTTTGACTGGGCCTTTATTCACTTGAGTTTAGAAGGATTAGAGAGGATCTAATTGAAACATATAAAATTCCAAAAGGGCTGGACAGACTAGATGCAGGGAGGATGTTTTCCCTGGTTGGGGAGACTGGAACCGGGTTGCGGGGTGGGGGGGCGGGGACTGTGAGCACAATCTCAGGACATGGGGTAGACTATTTTGGGCTGAAAGGAGAAAATTATTTACTCAAAGGGTACTGAACCTGTGGAATTCTCTACCACAGAAGACTGTGGAGGTCAAGTCATTGCATAGATTTGAGAGACAGACAGAGATAAACTTTTGGATTTTAAAGGCATCATGGGGTATCAGGAGAAATTGAGAATATAGCATTGAGCCAGATGATCAGTTATGATCGTATTGAATGGCACAGCAGGCTTGAATGGTTCGATAGCCTACTCCTGCTCCTAGTTTCTATATTTCTGTCAAGAAATGTAAATTTCATAGGCTTTTGCAGATCTGCTATTGGTGAACGGTCTTGAGAGCCCTCATTAATCATTCAATGCTCCTCACCAACTTTGATGAGTCTGATAGCTTTCAACCTAGATTGCTCCTGGTTCCAAACTACAGGATTTCTCCTCGTTGATTCTGGTTCTATCTTTTAATAGATCATATTGATTCTATCAACATCCCGAATGTTCAAGTAACTTTACTGAACAACCTTTGATCCCACTGTACCATCAGTCTAATCTCTTTCTTTCATATGTCAGAAAAACTCACAATCGACTATGGTGGAATGTTATTTTTTTAACTAATCTGAATGGTGGGCGGTGATAAGGAAATAGACTACTTTTTGAACATGAACATGTGGATTCTGAACATCTGGAACAGCAGTTGAGTCTTTAAAATAACACTGAATTTTTAAATTAAAGGAACATCTTATTATCGGGTTTACTGACGACTTACTGTTGTTCAGCTGTGAAAGCTTCCTCCTGAAATCAGTGTGAGAGTTTTGCATTTCTTCTGACAACCGAGAAACTGGGAGTGAAAGTACATAGGAGTTATTTGGAAGGCTTAATCAACTCATCGTCAACTCATGATGACGTGTATTGCATAATGTGATATGATAACACCAGGTCACTTCTTGATGCACCAAAGTTCGGGGGCTGAACCAGACACTCTTTGTGGCTTTGGTGCTCTACCTGAATATCACCTGAGCTTCTGACTGCAAATCCTTTCCATCAGCAAGGCTGTCCTCTCCATAGCATGACCCCATGCTGCCCCAGGCTCAGGTGACCCGCTGTTGAAGCTGTCACCTTTTGACCTCTCCTGACTCCACTCTCCTCCTGGCTGGCTTCCCAGCTTCTACCTGCCATAAACCTTAGGTCGTCACATTTCCACTCTACAAGTGCACCGAGTCCAGTTCACCCAGCACCCAGCTGCATCCTCAGTAATCAACTGGCTCCAGGTGCCGTCATCCCTGGAATTTTTAAACCTTGAGTTTTAAAATTTCCCCTGGGCTTGGATATGCCCTCTTTTCCAGTCCTGCAACCCTCTGATGTCCCTATCCTCATCTAATTCTAGCCTTTTGTGCATCCTCAATTTTATTTGCTTCATCATCAGTGGCCTTGACTTCAGTCGCCTGGCTCTAAGCTCTGGAATACTCTCACTATACTACACCTTTCCACTTCTCCACCTCTCTCCTGCTTTTAGATGGTAAAAAAAACCTACCAAATTAACACACCATCTCGACTTGAAACTATATCAACATTCATTCATCATTTCTGCTGGGTCAAAACCCCAAAAGTCCGATGCCCCTAGCAGCATTTTGGGTGTACCCACACCACACAGATGACAGTGATTCACCAACAAGAACCTTCACCACCGAATAAATCTGATGGCTCTCTGTTTTAGTTCCAGGAGTAGAAGGAAAGTGCAGGTTATGTTTCAAACTGAAACACAGAAAACTCCTCCCAACTGCAGCACTCACATTTATTTTCCACATATATTAGTTCCATCTTCATAACAGCCTCAAAGTTTCTCAGCTCATTGAACATCTGTGTAACTGAAAGCAAAGTAGAATATTAACCAACAATAATAAAGACTAAGTGCTAGAGAAATTCAGCAGATCTGGCAGCGTGCATGGACAGAGAAACAGAGTTAAAGTTCGGACTTGATCTGACTATTTTTCAAAACTTCAGAAGAAGAGCCATCCTAAACTTGAAACAGAGGCATTCAGAGGTGAGTTCATGAACACAAATGTCTGTTTATGTGTGTGGATTTCAGACTGGCCGTCAATTGTTCTCCCAGCCTCTCCCATCTCCACTTCCCATCCCAGTTCAACAGATTGGTTCTGAGGCTGGGAACTGGACATCTGGTCTCCATTAGAGATGCAGGAGTTGAGAGAAATTCGAGGAAGAGAAATGTGGAGGTTTCAGAGGAGTCAAAGAGAGATTTAGGGGCAAATTGGGTGGTCTGATATTCAGAAGAGATGGAGGTGGTGTGAAGAGTAATTGGCAGATTTGAAGAAGTGATGGGGAAGAATTGAGGGGAGTTGGCAAAGGGTTTGAGGTAGATGGAAATAAGTTTGAGGGGAATGGAGCAGTTTTTGAGCAGGTTTTGACGGGACACTGAGGGAAGTATGAGGAGAGGTGGAAAGATGCTTAAGATGAGTTGGAGGAGTTTTGTGAGATGGAGGGAGGCTCAACGGGAGATGGTGGGAGTTTTGAGGAGTGATAGAGGGAGGCTTGGGGGGGAGATGAAAGGGTCTTGAGGGGAGTTGGAGAGAGTTTTGAGAGGTGATGGAAAGAATTTCATGGGAATGGGGGTATATTCAACAGGAGATGGAAAAGGTTTTGAGGGGATACAGTTGGAATTTGAAGAGCTTTCTGGCTGTTATGCAACACTGCTCTTTAACTTCTAGATTCATTTCAAAATCATTCTCTGATTTGCTTTGATTTCTGTGCAAGTAAAATGGAGAGAACAACCTGATCTTGGCTACAATAATGAATTTTTCATATTGTGATGCAGAGAATTATGGGGATTTTATTCCAAACAGTATCTCAGGTTTGTGCAGCTACAAACTCTGAAACTTGCAGTTTTTTTTTTGAATATGTTGTCACACCTGGAATCCTCCACAGTTAGTGTTTTCAATTCTGTGATGAGCTGGGAATGCATTCATTGGAATGGAAGTCTGCACCAGAGGAGCAAATGTTATCTTGGGCATTCATAGAGTGAAGAATGAACCTTAGCTCATGGTCCTGAGCTGATTACAAGGGAGTGTTGCACTGACAGAGGTATGACATCTGAAGGGTGAGGATGAATTGGGGAGGCAGATATCAAGATAAGTGAATTGGAATTAATGGGGGAGTGGACAGTTGCTGAATGGGGAAGTGAATGGTGCAATGATAGTGTTCCTAATCCTGAGCCATAAGGGTCCCTGACTTTTTAACTCCAGAGTTTATTAATACTATTTGAAATCCACAAGCCATAGTGGTGGGATTTGAACCCATGTCACCAGAGTATTAGCCAGGGCCCCTGGATTACTGGCCCAGTGATGTTACTACACTACCATCAATACATCCACATTCCAAACTACACAGGTTAATATTTCACCATCTCATCCTCAAAGGTGAACACAGTAGCATTGATCATATAAAGAGAAGAAACATCCTGTCCAAAGGGATTCAGTGAAGTGTTCACCGTTCACCATCTTCATGTGTATTGACATACTTCAATGTTAATATTTATATGAGATACTTGCCAGCTATTACTAGATAGTGCTCGATTCCAAATTCCTTAAATTAACCAAACTCTGTCCAGCACAGTTTTGAACTTTCCAATTGACCACAGCAATTTTTTTGGGGTGGGTTAGAACAGGGAGAAAGTTCTAGATTGCATTAACCTCAGTGAGAAGGATTGTGTCCTGACATCACAGTTATAGTGTTTTCTCTGCTTGGCTTCATAGTTCACTGTGTTGCACGTTTAATCAGCAAAAATCACAGATTAATAACCATAACAGGGGAAACCAAAGGTCTGTCACAACCAGAATTGAAATCAAACAGACCAGATCACAAGAAAATGGCATATAATTATGGGGAGCAAGAGTGATTGCCTCGATAAAAGGTTGCCACTGGCTAAACTCCACCAGGATCATTCAAGGGTTTCCAAAATGAAGATGCTGGTGAGAAGTTATGTCTGGTGGCCAGGCTTGGATGCCAACATTGCTGTGTTGGTGGGGCAGTGCCCAGAGTACCAACAAGAACAAAAATTATCACCGGAAGCTCCATCACATTTGTGGGAATGGCTGGGTAAACCCAGACTTGGTTATATGTTGACTATGCAGGTCCTTTCATGAGCTCAATGTTCTTAGCCATTGTGGATGCCCACTCAAAGTCGTTGGATGTGCATAAAATTCTTCCATAGATCTCTCAAAATTGCTACCCAAGTTGATAGTGTTGTTAAGAAGGCATATTGGTGCCTCTCAGATCGCGACAAAGACACCAATGTTCAGCACTATTCCTGACACCTCAGTTACTTAGTTAATCAGTTACTATGTCCAAATGCAGCAAGATCCAGGCTTGGGCTGATAAATGGCAAGTGGCGAGTCACATCTGTGTCACACCAATGCCAGGTAATGACTATCTCCAATAATTCCCCATGACATTCAATGACTTTACTATCACTAAATCCCCCCTTATTGACATCCTGGGGGTTAGCATTGACTAGAAACCAAATTGGACAGGCCACATATATATGATGGCTGAAAAATTACATCAGATGCTGAGAATCCTGGAGTGAATAACCTTCAAGGTATAAGTCAGAAGTGAAATGGAATACTCCCCACTTGCCTGGATGAATGTGGCTCAGGGCAAAGCAGCCCGCTTGACTGGTATTCCATCCACAAACATCCACTTCCTCTATCACTAAGACTCAGTAGTGGCAGTGTGTAACATTTATAAGTTTAACTTCAGAAATTTGGGGCAGCATGGTGGCTCAGTGGTTAGCACTGCTGCCTCATAGCACCAGGGACCTGGGTTCAATTCCACCCTCGGGTGACTGTCTGTGTGGAGTTTGCACATTCTCCCCGTGTTTCCGTGGGTTTCCTCCGGGTGCTCTGGTTTCCTCCCGCAGTCCAAAGATGTGCAGGCTAGGTGGATTGGCCAGGCTAAATTGCCAGTAGCGTTCAGGGATGTGTAGATTAGGTGGGTTATAAGAGGATGGTTCAGGGTGGGATGCTCCAAGGATCAGTGTGGACCTGTTGGGCCGAAAAGCCTGTTTCCACACTGTAGGGATTCTATGTCTTCTAATTCACCAATGTTTCTTAGACAACACCTTCTAAACTACCAACCAGGACAAGGGCAGCAGATACATGGGAACATCACTGGCTGCAAATTCCCCTTCAAGGCACTGACTTATGGAACATATAGCCATTCCGTTTGTGTCACTGGGTCACAATTCTGGAACTCCCTCACGATGTCATAGTGAGTGTACCAACAGCACATGGACTGCAGCAAATCAAGAAAGCAGCTCACACCACTTTCTCAAAGGTAATTAGGAATTTGAAATAAATGCTGGTTCAGCCATGTTCCATGAAAGAATAAAAACAAATTCCCATGCCAGGGGAAATATCCTCTCAGCATCAAGACCCCTCAGAATCTTACATGTTTGAATAACATTCTGTTGATCAGATGTTTATAAAACTTCATCTCTTCAGATTTTACTTGGCCTGTGAGAGACCTGGTTTCAGGATAATGGCTGTGTACAAATGCAGTGTGCCATTGCTTGTTCGACAGTCAAGATGTCAGAATCAGAGTAAGCCATTTAACCCCTCAAGCCTGTTCTACTATTCAATAAGAACATGGCTGACTTACGGCCGAACTGCATATCCCTCAATACCTTTGCCTAATAAAAATTTATCTACCTCATTTTAAAATTAACAACTTATCCTGCCCCCACTGCCATTTGTGGAAGTGAGGTCCAAACATCTATCACCCTTTGTGTGTCACATCTTTCCTAAATGGTGTGGCCCTAACTCTCAGATTATACCCCATAGTTCTAGAATCCCCAACCACTGGAAATAGTTTATCTTTATCTACCTCGTCCTTTTTTGTTAATATCTTTAAGACTTCAATTAGTTAACCCCTTAATCTCTTAAATTCTTGAGAAAACAGGCCTGCTTTGTATAATCGCTCCTCATAGCCCTTGAAGCCGTCCCTGAAGCCTAGGTACCATTTTTGTAAGCCTTAGCTGTACTCCCTCCAAGGAATCTATACTTCTTAAGGTGTGGCGTCAAGATCTGCTCACAGGTACTGTTCACTGTGGCATCTAACCAGTGTTTTATATAAGTGAAGGATAATTTCTGCATCTATGTACTCCAGTCATCTAGCTATAAAGGCCAGCATTAATTAGTTTCCTTAATTATTTTCTGCACCTGTTTCTGACACTTTAAAATATACATACCTGAACCCCCAAGTCTCTTTGGGTATTGACTGTAGTCAACTTCATACCATCTAGAAAGTACCCTGATCTATCCTTTATCGGTGCAAAATCAGTAACAGCACACTTACTTTCACTGACCTCTATCTGCTACAGTTTTGTCCTTTCATTTAGTCTATCAATATCCCTTTGTAATTTTATGCTGTCATCTACACTGTCTAAAATGCCAACCTATTTGTAACCTCAGCAAATTTGGTATGTGATGTTCCATGACGTTATCCAAGCCGTTAATAAATAGTGTGAATAATTGAGGCCCGCACAAAGATCCCCGTGGGCTACTACTGGTCATGTCCCAACAGAGCCCTTCAGTGTACTGATTGAGAGAAGGATCTTTGGTGCAAGTCCATAGCTCCTTGAAAATGGCAATACAAGTAGATAAGGTAGTAAAGAAGGTGTAAGGCATGCTTGCCTTCATCAGTCAGGACACTGAGTATAAAAGTTGGCAAATCATGTTCCAGCTGTCCAAGACTTCACTCAGGCCACATTTTGACTATTGTGCGCAGTTTTAGTTGCCACATTATAGAAAGGATGTAGAGGCTTTGGAAACTGTGCAAAAGATGTTTACCAGGATGTTGCCTGGATTGGTGTATAGCTTTAAGTAGCAGTTGGACAAATTTGGATTGTTTTTGCTAGAATGCTGCAGAATGATGGACGATTTGATAGAAGAGAGTCATGGATAGGGTGCATAGTCGAAGTATTTTCCCCGTAGTCATAGTCATAAAGATGTACAGCACAGAAACAGACCCTTCAATCCAACTTGTCCATGCTGACCAGATATCCTAAATTAAACTAGTCCCATTTGCCTGCATTTGGCCCATATCCCTCTAAACCCTTCCTAATCATATACCTATCCAGATCCCTCTTAAATCTTAGACCTATGCCCTCTAGTTTGGACTCCCCCACCCTGTGGAAAAGACCTTGGCTATTCACCCTATCCATGCCCCTCATGATTTTATAAACCTCAGCTTCCAACACTCCAGGGAAAATAGCCCCAGCCTACTCAGCCTCTCTCTATATAGCTCAAACCCTCCTACCCTGCAACGTCCTTGTAAATATTTTCTGAACGCTTTTAAGTTTCACAACATCCTTCCTATAACAGGGAGACCAGAATTGCGTGCAATATTCCAAAAGTGACCTAACCCATGTCCTGTATAGTTGCAACATGACCTCCCACTCCTATACTCAATGCACTGACCAATAAAGGCAAGTGTACCAAATGCCTTCTTCACTACCCTGCAAGATGGCGACAGGGTAAGTCGTTCCATTCGGAGCTCCACTGTGCTCGCCAGTTCTCCTTCTCTTTCTTTCTTTTTATGTCCTTCCTTTTTTTTCTCCTTTCTTCCCCCTACCTCTGTAGTAATTCTATTCCCCCACCCGTTTTAACTGCCTACCTAAGGAGTCGGGAAGGAGCCGGGTCATGAGTGAGAACCACGTGGTGAGAGCTGAATGCACAGGTTGTGTCCTGCAGCGACGGTGGATCAAGCGTGGACCAGTGTGATGACAACAGATCAAGAGTGGGCCGGCAAGAGTGGGCCGGTGAGGCAGCAGGGAGTGGGGCCGGTGAGGCAGCAGGGAGTGGGGCCGGTGAGGCAGCAGAGAATGGGACCGGTGAGGCAGCAGAGAGTGGGGCCGGTGAGGCAGTAGAGAATGGGGCCGGTGAGGCAGTAGAGAATGGGGCCGGTGAGGCAGCAGAGAGTGGGCTGGTGAGGTAGTAGAGAATGGGGCCGGTGAGGCAGCAGAGAGTGGGGCCAGTGAGGCAGCAGAGAGTGGGGCCGGTGAGGCAGCCGGGAGTGGGGCCGGTGAGGCAGCAGAGAGCATGAAGCTGGCAGCAGAGAGTGGGAAGCTGGCAGCAGCATGGCATAGGCTGGAAAGCCCTGAATGAAACTAAGGTGGAGGCATGGTGAGGGCTGGAAAGCCCTGAGTGCGACTGCGGCAGTGGAAATGAAAGTTGGACTCTCTTGTTTTCCTTTTCTTTCTTATCTTATTTTAAGTTAATGTGAATGGCGCCATGTATGTATGACGAAGGTACACAATTTTCACTGTATTTTTACAATGAATACACGTGACAATAAATGATTCAGTTCAATACCTCTCATTCCACTTTCAAGGAGCTATGAACCTTTACCTCAAGGTTTCTTTGTTCGGCAACATTTCTGACCATTAAGTGCTTAAGTCCTGCTCTGATTTGCCTTAACAAAATGCAGCATCTCACATTTATCTAAATTAAACTTGATCTGCCAGTCCTTGGCCTATTTGCTGATCTGATCAAAGTCCCATTGTACTCTGAGGTAACCTTCTTGGCTATTCACTACATGACAAATTTTGGTATCATCTGCAAACTTACCTCCTATATTCACATACAAACCATTTATATAAATGACAAAAAACAGTGGACCCAGCACTGATCCTTGCCGCACACCACTGGTCATAGGCCACCAGTCGAAAAAGCAACCTTCCACCACCACCCTCTCTCTCCTGCCTTCAAGAAAATTTTGTATCCAAATGCTCACTCTCCCTGTATTCCATGCGATCTAAGCTTGCTGACCAGTCAAGCATGCGAAATCTTGTTGAGTGCCTTGCTGAAGTTCATATAAACAACATACACTACTCTGCCTTCATCAGTCTTCTTTATCACTGCTTAAAAAAACTCAATCAAGTTAGTGAGGCACAATTTCTCACGCACAAAGCCATGTTGGCAATCCCTAATCATTCCCTGCCTTTCCAAAAGTAAATCTTGTCCCTCAGAATTCCCTCCAACAACTTACCCGCTATTGATGTCAGGCTTACTAGTCTATAGTTCCCTGGCTTTTCCTTACTACCTTTCTTAAATAATGACACCAAATTAGCCAATCTCCAGTATTTTAGCGCCTCATTCACGGGTAACAATGATGAAAATATCTCAGCAAGGGCCCCAGCAATCACTTCCCTAGCTTCCCATAAAGTCTTGGGGTACACCTGATCAGGTCCTGAGGATTTATCCACCTTTATGCATTTTAAGACGTCCAGCACCTTCTCCTCTGTAATATGGAAACTTTCTATTTATTTCTCCAAGTTCACCAGTTTCATATCCATCTCCACAGTAAAAACTGATGTGAAATACTCATTTAGTATCTCAACAATCTCTTGTGGTTCCACCCACAGGTGGCTCGTTGAATGGTACGGAACACAGGTTTAAGACGTACGGGGAAAGTTTAAAGGAGATGTGTGAGGCAACTTTTTTATGCAGAGGGTGATGGGTGCTGGGGTGGTGGGAGAAGCAGATGTGATAGCAAGAGGCATTTAGACAGAAACATGAACAGGCAGGGAATAGGGGGATACGGACCATGTTCAGGCAAATGAGATTAGTTTAGAATGGCATGGTGGTCAGCATAGACATGGTGGGACAAAGAGACTGTTCCTGTGCTGTACTGTTCTATATTCCAATCTTTATGCCATAATATCTGTACTCCAATCCAGACAACATCCTGATAAACCTCTTTGGCACCCTCTCCAAAGCCTCCAAATTCCTCCTATAGTGTGGCGGCCAGAACTGCACAGACTACTCCAAATGTGGCCAAAATAAAGTTTTGTACAAATGCAACATGACTTACTAACTTTTATACTCAATGTCCTGACTGATGAAGGCAAGTATACCGTACACATTCTTTACCACCTTATCCATTTGTCTTGCCACTTTCAGGGGTCTATGGACTTGCAACCCAAGGTCTCTCTGTATATCAATGCTCCTGAGGGTCCTGTCATTTACTGTGTATTTTCTTACATTTGACTCTCAAATTGCACCACCTCACACTTGTCCAGATTAAACTCCATCTCTCATTTACTTATTTGGATTTTAATTTGTATTTTTAAATTTCCTACTGGTATTTGGTTTTTAATCTGTAAAACATTTCTCCATTTACCTTTAATCCGAAAATAATTTAGAATAGGTATTCAAATTAGCAGTTGTTTACCAACTAACAAACTTACGGCTTTTCCTGTAACGTCACTTTTTTTTTTAACTGTTTATGATCTCTGTGTCTCCTTTCCATCAGGTCCTCTCTCTCCCGCTGAGCTCCCAGGCAAGTCTGTAGACCTATAGCCTCGACCACGCTATTTATTTCCTGCACGGTCACAGTCTCCTCCTCCATTGGTTCATTTTTACTCTCTGCCTCAAATTCCCTAAGACCATACTTTTCTATAAAAGATTGTAAGTAATTATCAAGGAAAGCATACAAGAGACTGATGACCTCGTCCCTTTTTCACCTAATGTCTGCTTCACAAGACTCCAGTCACACATTAATGCAACAAATGAACACTCTAGTGCAGACCACATTAAGGAGCTTCTGTAACAAATGTTGGATCAAGGATGGGCACAGTTACGGGTCAGAATAAAGGGAACTAACCATGTTCTGGGCTACTTGACAGAAGGAGAAAAACCAAGGAAATGGAGGCTCAGTAAGAGATAGGGAGAGACACAAAGTAATTTGAGAAACAATTTGGACAGGATCAGACCACATCTTTCACATATTTTAATTACTGTACATATTTGAATTATTGTACAATGTGTTTCATTAATAAGGCAAAAACAGCAATGCCATAGAAAACCATAAGAGATTAAGTGTCTGAATTGTATGAGTGTGGTCTGGAAAGCATTGACCCCCACTGTTGGCTGTATCTGTGCTGACTGTTTGTATATGTAAATGTCAAAATTTCCCTTTCATGGTAATTTACTGTAAGCTGATTCAGCCACCATACCTCCCGGCAATTAGTAGCATTCGGAGTAAGTTGGTCTGCAATCTGAAGCTCACAATTTCTCATTGACTTAAATGAATGGTCTGAAACAAAAGTTCTGCTTCACTCAAATAAAAGCAAAATACTGCAAATACTGGAAATCAGTAAAAAATACAAACCCTTTTGAAGAAAAGCCTTACTGGGCTTGAAACGTGAACTGTTTCTCTCAGAGATGCTACTAGACTTGCTGAGTTTCTCCAGCATTTTCTAAGTTTGTGCTTGCTTCACTGGCTGTGAATTTCTGACAATCCACCAAATGCCACAGTAACACTTTCAGTTCAGCTACTGTGCTGTCTTGATTGTAACAAGATCAGTCAGAGTACTTCATACAATATGAGTTCCTTGTTTGGGGCTGTTACCCTGGACCAATCAAGGAGCCATGGTTGACAGATATAAACAGGAGTGCCAGAGGTTCTAATCTCTCTGACAGGTGGTTCTGAGGCAGCTAGATCAGGTATCAAAGACTCTCCACGTGTAAATGAAGGGTGACTTGGTAACGGGATACCGGCCTTTGTGGGGTTATTTCAGTGGTGATGAGAGTGGTATTATTGATGTAACCATGCAAAAGTGCTGACTGACTGAAGCCCAATTGGATTCAAACAGGCATTACAACTGGTTTTATCAATGGAAAATGTGGCAAGTGAAGCATATGAGTTGTAGGAAATTCTGATCGAAGTGGACACCCTCACCAGTTTGACTGAGCTTGCGGAACACCACCTGAGTGAAAGCAATTGCATAACCTCACTCAGGACATATCCTGAACAGAGGGACTCCAGGTCAGCCCGCAACAAAACACCAAAACAAAGCCAAGTCTCAGCCAAATGGTTAATATTTTCCTTCAGATCCAGGCCAGCAAGCCATTATAGTTACATATTACATAGAATCCCTACAGTGTGGAAACAGGCCCTTCAGTCCAACAAGTCCACACCGACCCTTGGAGCATCCCATCCAGACCCATCTCCTTATAACCCACCTAAGCTACACATCCCTGAACACTACAGGCAATTTAGCATGGCCAATCCACCTAACTTGCACATCTTTGGACTGTGGGAGGAAACTGGAGCACCTGGAGGAAACCCATACAGACACAAGGAGAACGTGCAAACTCCATACAGACGGCCACCCAAGGGTGGAATTGAACCCAGGTCCCTGGCACTGTGAGGCAGCATTGCTAACCACTGAGTCACCGTGCCAGTATGCACACAGAAGACATCAAGAGTCCCACTAGACCTAAACTGAATAAGAGAACTCATGGTATCCAGGAGAGTGCATACACAGGAATGTCTCCTTACATCTGGTTTGGAACAGTTAAATTGCTTAGCAACATCCAAATCAGAACCACTCAAAATAAACGTCTGGTTAAATTGTCACCTGGATTGAATGGAGGTTGATACTGGCATGGCCATTTCAGTGATTGCTGAACAAGCAAACTCCCTCTGGATGCCAACTCTTAAGTTTGTGCAAGACCTCAGATTGGCGGAGAACCTACAGGAGGGAACCTTTACAGATTAAGGGTACAACTTTGGTTCTGGTCTCTTATGAGAAGCAGCTGTTTCAGATTACCACAGATTGTAGTGAAAGGCTTGGGCCCAAGCATAATGGGGCAAAATTGGTGTAGAAAGATTTACCTAGATTGGCTCAACATTTTTAAGTTTGGATATGGGATGAGGCCAGTGGTGGGGAGTTTTTGAAACTAATGAATTCCATATTGAGGCCATCGGACTGTAAGCTCCCGAAGCAGAATATGACGTGTTGTTCCTCCAGTTTGCGACTGGTGTCATTGTGACACTGGAGGAGGCCCAGGGTGGACATGTCACCAAAGGAGTAGGAGGTTAAAGTGGTTGGCACCGGAAGGTGTTGTTGATTATAGTGTACAGAGCACAGATCTCCACGAATTGGTCACCGAGTTTACGCCTGGTCTCACCAATATAGAGGAGACCACACTGGGAACAATGGATACAGTAGAGCAGGTTGGAGGATGTACATGTGAATCCCTGTCGGATTTGGAAAGTTTGTCTTGGGCCTTGGACGGAGGTGAGAGGGGAGGTGTATGGGCAGGTGTAGCACCTCCTGTGGTTGCAGGGAAAGGTGGCGGGTGTGGTGGGATTGGTGGGGAGTGTGGAGCAGATAAGGGAGTCGTGGAGTGAGTGGTCCCTATGAAAGGCAGATAGGGGTGGGGAGGGAAATGCCTCTTTGGTGGTGGGGTTGGATTGTAGGTGGCGGAAGTGGCAGAGGATGATGTGCTGGATGCGGAGGTTGGTGGGGTGGTATGTGAGGACCAGGGGGAACTCTGTCCTTATTTCTGTTGGGGGGTGGGGGTTTGAGGGTAGAAGTGCAGGAAATGCAAGAGATGCAATTGAGGGCATTATGTATCAATGGAAGGGGGAAGTTGCAATCCTTGAAGGAAGAAGACATCTGGGATGTCCGGGAGTGGAACCCTCCATCTTGGGAGCAGACGCGGCAGAGGTGGAGGAATTGGAAGTTAGGGATTGCATTCTTGCAGGAGGGTGATGAGAGGAGGTGTAGTCAGGGTAGCTATGGGAGTCGGTAGGTTTGAAATAGATGTGGGTTCTGAGGTGGTTACTGGAGATGGAGATGGAGAAGTCCAGGAAGGGCAGGGAGGTACTAGAGATTGTCCAGGTGAATTTGAGGTTGGGGTGAAAGGTGTTAGTAAAGTTGATGAACTGTTCAAGCTCCTCTTGGGTGCATGAGGCAGCACTGATACGGTCATCAATGTTGTAGAGGAAGAGGTGAGGGACAGTGGCCGTGTAACAGCAGAAAAGGGATTATTCCATGTACCCTCCGAAGAGGCAGGCACAGCTCGGACCTATACGGGTGCCCATAGTCACCCCTTTAGTTTGTTGGAAGTGAGCGGAGTTAAAGGAAAAGTTGTTGAGGGCAAGGACAAGTTCCGTTGGGCGGATGAGGGTGTCGGTGGAGGTCATGGGTTTGGAAGGTACTGACTAAGAAGCCTCGGAGAATTTCTGACGTGCATCTTATAGATGGAGCGCACTGGTGCTATTGAGTGTCAATCTCGAATGTTTGTGGATGTAATGCCAGTCAAGTGGGACTGTTTGACCTGGATGGTGTCAAGCTTCTTTATTGTTGTGTTGCCTTGTTGTGTGTATTTACTACTTAATTTCTGCCATCCTCTAATTTATCTTTGATCTTTCCTTTCATTCAACGTAGTCCTTTTCAACATCAGAAAACACATCACAGTCGATTGTGAAGAGGAACCAGATTGGAATTAAAAGTTTGACTCTGTTTCTGCTGCTAGACAGGTTGAGTATTTTCCAATACTTTCTGTTTTTATTTCAGCATCTACAGTTTTTTGCTTTTATAAAGCTTCACTAATCATGTGGTTAGAGAAAATGCCAAAATTGCAGAAGACACAAGGCCAGAGAAAATTGTAGCGGTCAAATGGGGTGAGAGCATGGGCTGATGTGAAGACAGAAGTGAGGATCTTAAGAAGAATGAGCCAATTTATGGTTTTCCTTCTCCCAAGCTTATTTTTGCAGTTCTTTGTTTGTGCTGCTGAATTCTCACTGTCAGTTTAATATGACTTCAAGAAATATCCTCATGAATGTTTGGGCACTTCCAAACACTTTTCAGTCTGTGTATTTATCAGGAGAATTAAGTGCAAGAAAACATTGTTCAAAAGACAGGATGAACCTAGTTGACATCCTGCAGAAAAAATCTCTGTCCAATTGTTATTGAGTACTTACTGTTACTCTTCATCTCAGGAACGTTCATCCTAAAATCAGCCTGGGAACGCCTTGCATCTTCGGACATTCTGGTAACTGAACATAAAGAAACGTATCATGGCCTGAGCACACAGCATATAATTTCTTCTCTTGCTTTCATTTTGTTTTCCTTTGTAATCGAATAAAATGTAGGGCCTGTGGTGCTATGTGTAGTATCCCTGCCTCTTAGGCCTGAAGAATGCAGGTCCCACTCCTGAATGTGATGAAAAAGGAATGTCTCTCATAACGCAGTCAAAAAGGCTGAACGTCAACCTGCAAATGCTTTCAACATATGCCAATGGCAAGTGGTAAGACTGAAGAGATTCCTGGCCAGCCATGTGATGGGAATAATAGGAGAGCCTTTCCCAATTCTCCAGTTAGAGGCACAGATACCTGGCTAGGTGCTCCATGAGAGTTAAACTGATCACAATAGGAGGATGGAGTAACACGCATACCAAGGGAATGCTTACTTTTACTTCAAAACAAAAACAGAAATTTGGTTCTGGCTCATTGCTTGTTGTATTTTGGGTCATGCAACCAATCAATGCCAGTCACTCGTACGAAATGTTGCCTCTGATTAAGCTAAATGCCTCAATGATCATGAAAAGGAATTTCTCCCTCATTAGTTTCTCTTTCTTCCCCCACCCCCGCTCCAATCCCTCCGTTAAACTCTTTCCCCTTATTCAATACCCTCCACCTGTCAAAAATGTGCTCTATTCTCTTGCCTATAATCAGCTTCCCCGACTTACCATTAGTCAGCTGTGAAAGTTGGGTCATGATACCATTGTGTGAGTTTCTCATCTCCTTTGAAATTCCTGTAACTGAAACGGGGGCAAAGCATTAGTTGCAGTCGTACAGGGGTATTACTGAAAAAAGAGACATGGTGTTGACGCTTTTGCGCCTGTATGCATCAGGACACCGGCAAAAACTCAAGTTTCAAAGGGGCAAAAGGGTACATGAGAAAAGGGGCTAATAGATTGGGCAATCAACTCTGATTGGTTAAGGCATTGCCATGTAGCGAAGACCAGGGAACAGTTATCACCATATTTTGCTTTAATTCTAAAGAGGCTATCGTCTAACATTATACATTGTGTTCTGAGCTTTGGAAGTTCCAAAATTTGACAGCATTTACTGAATAACCCTGACTGTGTTAAGAATTACAATAGCAAACAATTTAAAATTATCACTAGGGCTCATAATGTGGTTGACTTATGCCTTCTAGAACCTACATACTTTCATATGTAGGGACCTACCTTCTAGACAAAGGAGGAATATATCTAGGCACTGCACCTTTTGTTTGAATTAAACAAAAGCCTGGAGGGGTAAACATTTCCTGCCATATTTCCCAATGGCATTCCCTTGGCCAATCAGAATTGACTTTTGTAAACTAAACAGAAGTCATTCATTGTACAATATTGGTTTTGTTTCCTTTGAAATTTGGCATTCTTGCATCTGTCCAGATGAGGGCAACTTGAAAAGCTTCAACTGTAGGTCTCTTTTACTTCATCGAATATTCAAACTTCAATCCTTGTGATGGTCTCTGAATTGTGAAACCACAGCTTCTTCCAACAGCTCTACGAGGGGTGACTGGGATTTACCATCTGAAGAAATTTATAATTGAAGTTGTGTTCGGATCACTGATAGGGTTGCTTAAAAAATTCATGGAAAAGCTGAGTCATAGTGGTTTTACAGCATGGCAAAAGGTCCTTCAGCTCATTGTGTCCACAGTGGTCATCAAACATCCATCTTTTCTAATCCCATTTTCCAGCACTTGGCCCGTATGCTACTGCATCTCAGGTACTCATCTAAATGGTTCTTAACAGTATGGAAGGTTTCCCTCTCTACCACCCCTTCAGAAGATGGGTTCCAGATATGCACATGCCTCTGGGTGAAAAATACGTATCCTCCAATCACTTTTAATCCTCCTACTCCCTAGTTTAATGCTGTTCTCCCTGGTTATAGATCCCTCTTCAAAGGGGAAAGGTTTCTCTTAATCTATCATGTGCATGCCCCTCAGAACTTTGTACATTTCAATCAGATCATTCCCTCAGCCTTCTCTGCAATAACATAAAGAATCCAACCTATCTAGTCTTTTTTCATAGCTGAATTGTACCAGCACAGGAAACATGCTGCACCTTCTCTAGTGCAGTTACAGCCTTTCTATCTTGTGGTGACCAGACCTATACACTGTACCCCAGCTGTAGCCTAAGTATAATAAGTTGTCCCAAGGTACGATATTAGTTATATCGCAGTTTTCATTTCTTCATGCATGGGATGTGGGCATTGCTGGCTGAGCCATCATTTACTGCTCAGCTCTAGTGGCCTTTGAGAAGGTGGTGGTGAGTTGCTTTCCTGAAGCATTGCAATCCATAAGAGTGTAGGTAGACTCAACGCTGTTAAGAAGTGAATGCTTGTGTATGTAAAACCAATCAATGGGCTATTTTGTCCTGGTGTTAATCCTCTTGAGTGTTGTTGGGGCTCACATAATAAGTATTAATCCTTGCTGGAATACTATGAACAGTTCTGGTCCCCTTATCTATGGAAAGATTCACTGGCATTGGAGGCAGTCCAGAGAAGGTTCACTGGATTGATACCGGGTATGGAGGGGCTATCTTATGAGGAGAAGCTGAGTAGGTTGGGCTTGCACTCACTGGAATTCAGAAGAATGAGAGGTGATGTTATTGAAATATATAGGATTCTTGGTGGCCTTCTGAGAGATTTGTGGGATGTAGATGCTATATAAAAACATAAGAAACAGGAGGAGCAATGGGCTATTTTGCGCCACAAGTTTGCTTGCTATTCAACAAGATCATGGCTGATCTACCCCAGGCCTTAATTCCTTTTTCCTGCCAGCTCAAGAGAGCTGTTAACTCCTTGAAATTTCAAAAGTCTATGTACTCATAAAATGTTTTCACTGATCTAGTCTCCACAACTCTCTGGGGTAGGGAATTCTAGACATTTGCTATTCTCTGAGTGAAAAAATTCCTTTGCATCTCAGTTCTAAATGAGTGTCCTTTTATTCTGTAACAATGTCCCATAGTTCAATGCTCCTCCTCTAGTGGAAACAGTTTCTCAACATCCCCCCATGTCAAGCTCCATCAGAATCTTGCAGATTTCAATGAGATCATCCCTTTTTTTGTAAATTCTAAAGCAAACAGGCCTAACCTGTTTAGCCGTATTTGCTAAATCAGTTTCTTCATCCCAGAAATCAGCCTAGTGAATCTATTTTGAACTGTCTCCAATGCAGCATCCTTTTTGAAATACAGAAACCAACTGTACATAGTACTCCAAGTGCAACCACATTAACACTCTGTAGAGTTGTAATAAGACTTCCCTGTTTTAGATTCCAAGTCCCTAGCAATAAAGGACAAAATTCCATTTGGCTTCTTAATTATTTCTGCACCTGCATGCTAACCTTTTCTGTTTCATGCACAAGAACACCAAGATCACTCTATGCTGCATGTTTTTGGAATCTTTATCCATTTAAATAATAGTCTGTCTTTTGATTCTTTCCACCAAAGTGTGAGACCTTGAAATTTCCTATGCTAAACTCCAACTGTCCTATCGCTCAAACTAGTTATATCCTGTTGTGGATTCTTCATGCTCTCATCACTATATACCCTCCCTACAATTTTGACATTGTTCAACAAATATGGATATATTACACCCAGCTACTTTATAAGATCACAAAAGTACAGAAGAGGGCTTTCAGTTGGTCGAGTCTATACTGGTAAAAATATACTGACACAGGTTTCACTTTCCTGCACTAGGCTAATAGCCTTGATTGTTGTGACACTTCAAGTGTCCATCAAAGTACTTTTTAAAGGTTTAAGTGCAATCCAGACCCCCAACACCCTCTGAGTGAAAGGTCTTTCTTCAAATCCACTTTAAACTTCTTGTCTTTCACTTTAAAATGATGTGCTCTTGTTATTCACCCTTAAACCAAAGGGAATAGTTGCTTTCTATTCACCCTGTCTTTATCCTTCATAATCTTATACCGCTCTAAAGGGTCTCCCCTCAATCTTTCCTGCTCAAAAGAAAGTAACCTGAGCTTATCCAGCCTTGCTTCATAGCTGAAATGCACCATCCCAGTCTACATCCTGTAGAATCTCCTCTGCACCCCCTACAAGTCATGAATATAGATAGTAAATAATGGAGGTCTTAGGACTTATACTTGTGGCACTCTATCCTGAAAAAGACCAATTATAATCTCAACTCTATTTATGCTGATTATTCTTCAATCCAAGCTAAAAAAAAGTTATTCCCAATACCTACAGGTTAGACCTTTTAGAACTGAGACGAGGAGACAACTTTCACTCAAAAGGTAGTGAACGTATGAAATTCTCTATCACAGAAGGCTATGAAAGCCAAGTCAATAAATATATCCAAGAAAGATCTAAGGTTTTAAAGGCATCAAGGAGTATGGGGTGAAAGTGGGAATGTGGCACTGAAATAGAGGATCAACCATGATCATACTGAACGGTGGAACAGGTTTGAAGGGCTGAATCGCCTACTCCTGCTCCTAGTTTGTATATTTGAGCAGATAGAGTCATACAGTTGTACAGTACGAAAACAGACCCGCGGGTCCAACACATCCATGCCGACCAGGTTTCCCAAACTAAACTAGTCCCATTTGCCTGCGTTTGGCCCATATTCCTCAAAGCCTTTCCTGTTCATGTACCTATCCAAATGTCTCTTAAAAATTATTACTGTACCTGCATTGACCACTTCCTCCGGCAGCTCATTCCATAGACAAACTACCCTCTGTGTAAAAAAGTTGCCCTTCAGGTTCTTTTTAAATCTTTCCCCTCTCAACTTAAACCTATGTCCTCGTTTTGAACACCCCAACTCTGGGAAAAAGGCTACTCACCCTATATATGCCCCTCATGATTTTATGAACCTCTGTAAGGTCACCGTCAACTTCCTATGCCCAGCCTATCCAACATCTTTTTATAACTCAAACATTCCAGTCCTGGGAAAACACTTTTAAACCTTTCAAGCGCCCTTACCAATTTAATAGCATTATTCTTATAGCAGGGCAGCCAAAACTGTACGTTGTACTCCAATTGTGGCCATACCAATATCTTGTACAGCCATAACATGGCATCTCAACTCCTGTAATCAATGCCTGACTGATGAAGGCAAGCGTACCAGAGGCCTTTTTCACCACCCTGTCTATCTGTGATGCTACTTTCAAGGAACTATGTACATGCACGTCCAGGCCTCCCTTTTTGACAACACTCCCCAGGGCCCTACCATTAACTGTATAAGTCTTGCTAGGCTTGTCTTACCAAAATGCAACACCTCGCACCTTGCATCTATCTAAATTAAACTCCATCTGCCATTCCTTGGCCAACTATCCAAGTTGATCAAGATCCCTTTGTACTCTTAGATAATCTTCTTCACTGTCCACTATACCACCAATTTTGGTGTCATCCACAAACTTACTAATCATGCCTCCTATATTCATATCCAAATCGTTTACATAAAAGATGAACAACAGTGGATGAAGCACCGATCCTTGCGGTACACCACTGGTCACAGGCCTCCAGGCAGAACAACTACCCTCTACCACCACCCTCCGTCTCCTACCATCAAGCCAATTTTGTATTCAGTTGGTGAGCTCTCCCTGCATCCCATTGTGATCTAACCTTACCAACCAGTCTACTATGCGGAACCTTGTCAAAAGCCTGACTAAAGTCCATGAAGATGTTTAATGCTCTGCCTTCATCTATCTTGGTTACCTCTTCAAAAAATGCTATCAAGGTTATGAGACACGATTTCCCACACTCAAAGCCATGCTGACTACTCAGTCCCTGCTTTCCAAATGCATGTAGATCCTGTTTCTCAGAATTCCTCAAACAACCAACCCACCACTGACATTAAGTCTGTAGTTCGCTACCATTTTGTTGCAACCTTTCTAAAATCGTGACACAACATTAGCCACCCTCCTGTATTCCGACACTCACCTGTGGAAATCAGTGTTAGGTGTGACCAGTGGTGTGCCACAAGGAAACAGAACCAGTATGTATTCACCACAGAGTAAAATTAAACTGTTGAAGATCTCCACTACTCCAATGGTTCCTAACCAGACTTTTGAATAAATAATTACACCTCAAAGCAAAAGGCTTAATGATTTATTAAATACAGAATAACTCTGGCAGAGGAAAAATTAAACAATGTAAGCTGATTAATGTCTTAAACCACCCACAGAAAAGACAGACAAACAAACACAGCTAAGGGATAAATAAAAGAAAATAAGAAAACTGGCCAGATTACTGAAATAGTCTTCACAATACGTTGTTTCACGGCATAGATGTGGACTCCTTGGTTGCTTCCTGAAACATTGATCAGGGTCATTTTCACAGTTCACCCAGGCAAAGGCGGTAATAGTTCCAAATCAGCCTTCTAATCTTTGGACTTCCAAAAGCTGGTGTGGGCGATTAGATAGAGAACTTGCAAATTTTCATGCTGTGTTGTCAGCAATCAAGCTTGTCCCCAGAAAATACAGTTCAAAAATAACTTTAATTCTGGTTGCACCCTGAGAAAATGACCACCTCTTCAGGAAGTCTCAATCTCCATTCAACAGCTGCCATCTGCTGGAACATAGGGTCTCTTCCAGACTTCCCAGCTACTGACCTCATTAATAGCCCACTTCTGCTATCTGTTTAACATAATGCTCTTCCCAGGAACGCTGGGTCTGTTGGAAGCCTTTTAATCAAGAATCAGCCTGCAATTAGCCTCCAGCCCTGGGCTCACAAACAAACAAAGCTCCTTTGGGCTGTCCTTTTCCTACTACCACAAGCTGTCCTAACATCCACAAGTCATTTCCAGTTGATAATGCCCAGTTCACAACTCCAAACCAAAACTGAAAATAAAAACAAAAGTAATGAAATAGCAGCGAGAATTCTAACACCTTCCATGAGGACTACTATATTGTCAGTCCCACTCCCTTTGAAAGACATTGTAGCTGGGGATTTCAGTTGTGATGCTGAAGTCCTGTAATATGTTAAGATTAATAAGGAGGAGGTATTAGATGTTTTAGCAGGCACAAAAGGTTCATAAATCACCAGGACCTGAGACAGGGTTATAGTTATCCTTGGCTGCTATGGGAAGCAAGGAAGGAGATTACAGGGGCCCTGGTGGAAATATTTAATAACTTACTGGCTACAGGTGAAGTGCCAGATGACTGGAGAGTAGCTACTGTGGTTCCTTTGTTCAAGAAGGGCAGCAGTAAAAGGCAAGGTAATTACAGAGCAGTTAGTCTGACGTCAGTGTTAGGGAAATTACTGGGAAAAAAAAATTTGAGGGACAGGATTTAGCAACACTTGGAAAGGCAGAGATTATTCAGGGATAGTCAAGAGAGATTTGTTGGAGGGAGATCCTTTCTAACTAATTGAGTTTTCTAATGAAAAGTGACTAAATATATTGATGAGGGCAGTGCAATTAATGTAGTTAATATGGACTTCAGTAAGGACTTTGACAAGGTCCTACATGGAAAGACTAGTCCAAAAGGTAAGAGCCTATGTGATCCAAGGCAAGTTGGCAAACTGCATCTAAAACTGACTTGTAAATAGGAAGCAAAAGGGGATGGTGGAGGGTTGTTCTGTGATTGGAGGCCTGTGATCTGTAGTCTACCACAGGGATCAGTGCTGGGACCCTTATGTTGTTAGTTATGTACAATAATAACTTGGATGTGAATGTAGAAGGTAAAATGAGTAAGTTTGTAGATGATACAAAAATTGGTAGTGTTGTTGATAGCAAGGAGGATGGTTTCAGGCTACAGTCTGACATTTATTAGCTGGTAAAATGGGCAGAGCAATGGCAGATGCAATTTAATCCTGGTAAGTGTGAGGTGATGCATTTTGGGAGCTCTAAAAGGTGAACATTTACAGGTAGATAAGATAGTGAAGAAGGCATTTGGTATGTTTGCATTTATTGATCAGTGCATTGAGTATAGGATTTGGGAGGTCATATTGCAGCTGTACAGGACATTGGTTAGACCACGATTGGAATACTGCATGCAATTCTGGTCTCCCTACTCTAGGAAGGATGTTGTGAAACTTGAAAAGGTTCAGAAAAGAATTACAAGGATATTGCCAGGGTTGGAGGGTTTGAACTATAAGGAGAGGCTGAATAGGCTGGCGTTATTTTCGCTGGAGCATCGGATGCTGAGGGGTGACCTTTTCAACATTTATAAAATCATGAGGGGCGGGATAGGAAATAGACAAGGTCACTTCCCAGGGATGGGGGAATCCAAAACTAGAGGGCATAGGCTTAAGATGAGAGGGGAAAGATTTAAAACAGATTTAAGGAGCAACTTTTTCACACAGAAGGTGGTGCGTGTATGAAATGAGCTGCCTGAGGAGGTGGTGGAAGCTGGTACAACATTTAAAAGGCATCTGGATGGATATACAAATAGGAAGGGCTCAGAGGGATATGGGCCAAATGCTGGCAAATGAAATTAGAATTATTTAGGATATGTAGTCAGCATGGACAAGTTGGAGCGAAGGGTCTGTTTCCATGTTGTATATCTCTTTGACTCCATAATGAATGGTAGTTCCTCCCCTATGAGGCTTTTAAGGCTTGCTTCAGGGTTCATACAAATCTCTCCGCCCAACTGTTTGCTTCTGGGTGATATAGAGCCAATCTCACATGTCTGATCGAGTGATTTTCCAGATACTCCTTAAAATCTTGGCTACAAACTGTCGGACCATTGTCACACACAACTCATTCAGGATTCCTAAACCTGGCAAATATTCCACCCATCGTTGCTTCCGCTGATAGTGCCTTAATGACCGCCACCTCAGGCGTCTCAGAGTGGGCATCTATTACAACTAGCAGCATCTGTCTCTCTACCAGTTCTGCAAAATCAACGTGAATTTGCTGCCATAGTGTTTGAGGTCATTCCCGTGGATGAAGGGGGCAATCACAGCGACGCCTTTCTTACTAATGTGCAGGATTCATACGATCCTGCTTTCTCCTCTATCTATAAGTCTGCATTTGGCCACCAAAAACAGTTCCTTACTATCTCTTTCATTCGCACCGTACTGCAGTGCCTTTGGTGCACTGTTCTAGCACCTTTTCTCTTACTGGGGGAAGGAGTAACAACTCTCATTTCCCCAGATTAAACACCAGTCTGGTATGGACAACTCCTACCTCCTGGGCAGGATTTGGACAGGTTAGGAGATTGAACAAAGAAGTGGCAGATGGAGTACAATGTGGGAAAGTGTGAGGTCATGCACTTTGGTAAGAAGAATAAAAGCATGGACTATTTTCTAAATGGGGAGAAAACGCAGAAGTCTGAAGTGCAAAGAGACTTGGGAGTTCTAGTCCAGGATTCTCTCAAGGTAAATTTGCAGGTTGAGTCAGTAGTCAGGAAGGCAAATGCAATGTTGGCATTTATTTGAGAGGATTTGAATATAAAAGCAGGGATATACTACTGAGGCTTTATAAGGCTCTGGTCAGGCCACATTTGGAGTACTGTGTGCAGTTTTGGGCCCCATATCTCAGGAAGGATGTACTGGCCCTGGAGCGGGTTCAGGCGAGGTTCACGCGAATGATCCCAGGAATGGAAAGCTTAACACATGAGGAACGTTTGAGGACTCTGGGACTATACTCATTGGAGTTTAGAAGGATGAGGGGGGATCTAATTGAAACTTACAGAATACCGAATGGCCTGGACAGAATGGAAATTGGGAACATGTTTCCATGGGTAGGAGAGACTAGGACCCAAGGGCACAGCCTTAGAGTAAAGGGAAGACCTTTTAGAACAGAAATAAGGAGAAACTTCTTCAGCCAGAGAGTGGTAAATCTATGGAATTCACTATCACAGAAGGCTGTGGAGGCCAGGTCATTGAGTACATTTAAGACTGAAATAGATAGGTTCTTGACTATCAAGGGGATCAAGGGTTATGAGGAGAAAGCAGGAGAAAGGGATTGAGGAACTTATCAGCCATGATTGAATGGCACAGCAGACTCGATGGACCGAATGGCCTAATTTCTGCTCCTATATCTTATGGCCTTACGGTGTATACGGGACTTAGGCTGTCCCCGTGACCAAATATGGGACTGAGAGCGTCCCCGTGACCTCTACTAGATTCTTGTTCAGAACAGAAACCTGGTCCTGGGATTAACCTAGGTCTGTCAATCAAGTAGTTTAGGGAATTGTGCGTACTTATTTTAAAATATTTAATTTCTGCAACCACTCTGAGAATAGTGTGGCTTGATTTCCAGCACACTACTCCGGTGAGCAGTGAAACATCCTACCGACCATCACCTGCCATCCTGCCACTCTACCCAACCACCATCAATTGCCACTCTACCCACCATCTGCACTTTGATTACCAGGCACCAGTTCCCTCACTCAATCTATACAAGCAAACATTACTAAATTACAGCGAATGTTAAAATAAATCTGCATAAACTAATTATATTTAGAATGATTAAACAATAATAAATATTAAGAATATGAAAAGTCATTAGCCTTTCAATTAATCAGTGAAAATAACATTACATGTTGAAAAGAAAAAGATAAAATATTAAAAGTTCTGTGATACTTGTAGATGTATTCATACACTTATTTCTCTGTGTTAATCTCAATGCTGTTTGCTGGTGCACTTAAGAGGCTTTCCAGTCCTCTAGCATTTTGAGGGGCACTACTTTGCTTTTTGTGCTGCCTTGATGTCTGGGCATCAGGCCGTCACTGAGACATCCAGGAGCAGCCATCCCTGGAAGTGTTGTGGCAGATGCATCTGTTCTGACAGTGAAATAACTGCACAGAGGCTGGTATCCCGTCACCAAGTCACCCTTTATTTACACCTGTACAGGACATGGACTCTGACCTACTATCTCACAGCCATTCCTCAGAGTGGGGAGACTGAATCTCCTGATTTCTTCTCAAAGCCAGTCCTTAGACTGAGAAGCCCTTCTGAATCTTCTGGGATTTTTTCTATCAGCCAGCTCAAAGCTAGCCCCCAGCCTGAGGAGGCCTTCTGATTCTCCTGTTTATTTATTTATTATTTATTCGCCACACTACTGCACAGCAATGGTGCTTATTTTTTTCCCCCACATCACCCGTGCTTGTCTGTGGGTACATAGAATCTGCTGTTTATATCTGTCAGCCAGAGGTCCCTGATTGGCCCGGGTTAACAATCCCAATTGAGGATCTCAGTCAATGAGATCAACTTGGCCCTGGTTCAAATCACTACAGACAGTAAACAGAAGTTCTGGCCCTAAGTTTTAAGTGATTACTACAGTGTTCTACTGCATTTGTTGCTCTCCTTAGCAAACTGTATACACTTACCATATAGATTTCAGAAATGGTCAATCTTATACCAAAGGTATCCCTGCCTTTTGTTCAGAAAAGTCATGTAATTCTCATATACCTTGTGCGTAGGCCACTCCAACTGTTAGCCAAAAAATGCAAACTCTTTATCTTTGATGCTGAAGTCAAACTTGCCCTGGAACAAACCTAGTTGATAGAATAGCACACCACTGTTTTACCTGGCGTAGTAGTGCTTATATTGTGGATTTCATGGTATTGAAGAATCCAACACATATATATTACAGCTAACTATTGTGTTCAAATATTACATTCTAACAGATGAACATGGTGTCTGAGTTAGGATTAAGGTGGCGAGTTACACAGAGGAATATGTTTCCAATAGAGCATCATGCTTCAAGTGATCCTGGGGTAACATGGAGTTTGAGACGTTAAAGCCTAAGGTCCCATACTGTGAAGCTGTGATAGTGTCATGAGACTCTCTCTTCAAGGTATGCTGACATACAGTCCATGTGACATTAACACAACACTTTTAGTTCCTTTGCACTACTTTTGTAGTCAGATTGGCAGGAACAGTCTACAAACTGGTGACCTTGTGATAGTAAGGTGATGGGTGAGGATGGATTTCAGTTCCTCCAAAACATTACCCATGGAAAAGTCAACACTCTAATTTTTGACCAAAACCAATAAATACATAAGGGCTGCATGGTAGCTCAGTTGTCAGCGCCAGGGACACAGGTTCAATTCCAGCTTTGGGAAGCTTCTTAGAAACTTGATGCTTACACCAGTACATACAGTAATCCGATCATTCATAGATTGTGCAGGCAGGATGGAAAACCTACCAACCATTCAAAATTCTCCCTGACAAGTACAGAACATAAATATAGCTGCCTTTTTTGTATGTTGTTTAAGTGTGAAAGCAATGAGACAGTGTGGAAAGCTGAGTGGAAACAAAAATGAGGAGAATGAGAGGAAATCATAAATAGACAGAATGAGGAAGAAAACTAAAAAAAAAAATCCAGGAAACAGAGGAGAGTGACAAAAAGTGGAACTAAAAAGAAAAGTGTGCTCAGTTTTGCTCTAGTTACAGTGGGAAGAGGTGAAAGTAGTGGAGCACGGCAATGTTGTTCAGATGTCGGGAGCTGCCTTAAGAGACGCTGGTAAGACTGGATACAAACTGTGCAATCTGAAGCATTGCAATCCCCTCCTCCTGAGAGAGAGCAGGGCTGTAACACACAACTAAAGAATTTTTTCATCAAATTCTGTTACTTCCCACAGACCATTCTCAGTAAATCATTTGGGATCCCTAGTTTAAGGGAAATCAAAATCATATGGATATAAAAACTGAGGGCAGGCATGCCTTTGACTTCCACTTTGATGGAAATTATGGCATCTGTCACTGTTTCTTTGTTGTTGCTGCCAATCTGTAGTTCAGGTTGGGCAGGTGTTTGAAAGATTTCCCAATGCAGGATTTTTCTATTGGCAATGATGATGTCTGATTCATCAGACCATTTCTAACTCCTCATCGAGATAAGAATTACACCATGGTGGATGACCTTTGAATTACCACAGGTGTACAACAAAGCCAGACAATGTCGCAGCTCCCTGATACCCACAGACATGAACACTTACAGTGTAGGAGGCTAGTTGGCCCACTATGTCTGCACTGGTCAACAAAAATATGAGTAGACTAATTCCATTTTCCTGCTCTCAGTCCATAGCTGTGGAGGTTACAGCAACTGCTTCAACATAATGAAAGTTTCTTACTCAACCAGCCTTTCAGGCAGTGAGTTCCAGACTCCTATCACCCTCTGGGTGAAGACATTTCTCTTCTACCCTTCTCTTAACCTTCAACCTCATACCTTAAATCTATGCCCCCAAATTACTGAATCCCTTACTAATGTAAAAAGTGCCTTCCTATCCATCCTTCCTAAGCCCCTCATTATCCTATACACGCATATCATGTCCTCTCTCAACCTTTGCTGCTCCAAGGAAAACAACCCCAGCTTACTGAACCTTTTCTTATAGCGCAGCATCCTGGTAAATCTCCTCTGCACCCTCTCCAGTGCAATCACATTCTTCATATATTTTGATGATCAGAACAGCACACAATACTCCAGTTGTGGCCTAACCAGTTTTGTTATACAGACTCAGCTTGATCTCCTCACTCTCGCATTTATTGCCGTGGCTATTAAAGGCAAGTGTCCCATATGCCTTCTTAACTATCTTATCTACCTGCCTGCAATCTCCAGGCATCTGTGGATATGCACACCGAGATTCCTCTGACTTTCAGTACTATGCAGGGTTCCACGGCTAACTTCAGTCTCCCTGCAAAGATCAAGCCTAGCACCTCAAAGTGATTTCCTTTTTGACATTAATGTGAGCCAGACACAATGAGATATTTTGATAAACACGTACTATTAGCTTTCATCTGGGAAAGTTCCAACTTGGTATGGTCCTGCGAGTTACTGACATTGGTGAACATCTCTGTCACTGAAAAGAAAACAGATTTAAAATCATAATTCAACAAAGAATTTTGTTGCATTTGCTCAATATTATCTATCACCATACTACAATGTAACTGCTCAAATCATTACATTTCTCTAAGTTTTACACTGGTTAATTACAGAACACTTTGATAAAATTGATATAGTGAGTGAATTATCCTTCCTGTAGGGACACCACAGATGAAGGAAGCAGATTATCCTGCAGGAACACACAAGAATACACTGAGTGGACTGTCCTGTAGGACACAAACATGGGAACACAGCCATTCACGTTGAGGCACTGCTGAGGTACCTGAAGATGGAGGGATTGCAATGTTGCTGTATGATATAGATTTGTTAATCCACATACATGTACAAATAATCCAGTTCAAGACCAAACTGGCAATTTGAAAATATCAATTTATTTTCTTAAATGAAAAGATCGACTTTTAAGTGATTAACAACAAACTGCAGCCACAAATACCAGGCCATCATTGAGGGAAAAGTAGAAAAGCAGAACATTAAAAATTGTAAATCAACATGCTGGTCATATTGGAGCTCCAATTTTAAGTGTACAAGGTGAGGTGGACCATATATATCATTTGCCAATTTTATTGGACTTTCTTTCTGAGGATGGGGACCCTTCTCCACTGGACTGCACCTACTGCTGTGGCTCTTTCACACTCAAAGTCTGGGGGTGGAGGTAATGTGGGTGTATTAAAGAAATCTTGCTGTTCTTCTGGTCTGTCGCCAGGCAGGGCTGCTTCCAGACATTTGCCAGGTTTATTCCTCCTTTGGGTGTTGGGGAGGATCCTGTTCTCCATCAGTGAAATCCTGGGGCTGTTACCCAGGCATAAGCAACCAAGAACAGTGAACATCAAGAGTAAACATACTCTCACAATCAACTACAGAACAATTGAGTACTATAGTGTCTTACTGAAAGCATCTCTTGCTTTGATGAAATTACTTGCACTCGCAGTCAATAAGACTAGAGGTTTTTCAAAAACAATTTGAGAGTTGCAAAGTGCCCCCAGGTAGTTTGGAACTCACATTCTCACAGAGTCAAATAGTATAGAAACAGGCCCTTCCATCCATCATGTGCATGGTGACCAAAAAAACACCAAACTATACTAATCCCTTTTACTTGCACTTGGTCGATATCCTTCTGTGTCCTGGCATTTTAAGTGCCTGTCCAGATGCTTATTCAATGTTGTGAGTGTACCTGCTTCTATCACCCTCTCAGACAGCATATTCCATATTTCTACATCGTCTGGATGAAAGAAAATGTTTCCTCAGATCTCCTCTAAACCACTTACTCCTCATGTTAAACTTATCCCCTCTGGTCTTAGACACGTCTGCCATGGGGAAAAAATTCTCACGATCTACTCTCTCTATGTATCTCATAATTTTGTATACCTCTATCAGATTCCTCACTATCCCGCTTTCCCATCCCATCCAGCCTCTCTGCTCCAGGGAAAACATACCCAGCCTACTCAGCTTCTCCTCATAACTGAGACTTTCCATCCCAGACAACATCCTGGTGAATTTACTCTGTACCCTCTCCAGTGTAATCATGTCCTTACAGTAGTGTGGCAACCAGAACTACATACATTATTCCACCTGTGGCCTCAGTAATGATTTATAAGGTTGCAACTTCCCTGCTCCTATATTCTGCCGCCTAGCTAATGAAGGCAAGCTTCCCATGTGCCTTCTTCACCAACCTGTCTACCTTCAGGATCTATGGGCTTGTACACTTTTATTCCTCAGTAGTCCTTTGGGACCTGCAGTCTATTGTGTAAATCCTGCCCTATTTGACCTCCCAAAATGCAATACCTCACACTTATCAGGATTAAATTCCAACTGCAATTGCTCTGCCCAATTTACCAACTGATCACCATCAGATTTTAATCTAAAACAATCCTCCTCATTATCAACAACACCACCAATTTTCATGTCATCCTCAAACTTATTAATTATACCTTCTACATTATATCTATGTTTTTATATTTTTAGCCACCTTTTGCAAAAAAAATCAATTAAATTAGTCTGACAGGATCTCACTCCAACAAATCTGTGCTAACTATCCCTGATGAATCTTTGCCTTTCCAAGTGCTGATTAATCCTGACCCTCAGAACTTTTCTAAGAATTTGTCTACTACTGACGTTAGACTAACTGGTCTGTACTTACCTGGCCAAAACCTTCCACATTCACATCCAATCCATTAATATACATAACAAACAGGAAGGGTCCCAGTTCTGAAGAAGGGCCATTTGACCCAAAACATTAAATTGTTTCCTCTCCACAGATGCTACCAGACCTACTGAGTTTTGCCTGCAATTTCTGTTTTTGTTTCAGGGTCCTAGTACTATTCCAGTGGTATACTACTGGTCAGAGGCTTCCTATCACAATAACAACTCCCCCCCATCCCCCTTTGTCTCCTATTTACAAACTAATTTTGATCCAGTTCGTCAACTTGCCTTTGATCCAATGGTTTGTTAGTTTTTGGACCTGCCTTCCAAGTGGGACCTTGTCAAAGGCCTTACTGAAGTCCATGTATACCGCTTCAATTGTACAACTGTCATAAATAATATTTAGTCACCTGCCTTCCGAAGGTACACAAAGCCAACACACCTGGACATCCCATTGTATCACATAATGAGACCCTGTGAGAGAACCTCTCTGGCTATGTCAAGGGCATCTTGAAACCCATTGTACAAGGATCCCCCAGCTTCTGTTGCGACACTGCAGATTTCTTACAGAAACTCAGCACCCATGAACCAGTTGAACCAGGAACATACCTCGTCACAATGGATGTTTTGGCACTCTACACCGGCATCCCCCATGATGACAGTATCACTGCAACAGCCTCAGTACCCAATACCAACAACTGCCAATTTCCAGGCGCCATCCTACAACACATCTGCGTCACCCTAGACCAAAACTCTTCACCTTCGACAAACAGTTCCTCATCCAGACACACAGAACAGTCATGGGGACCAAATCTGCACCCTAATATACCAACATTTTCATGCACAAGTTTGAGCAAGACTTCTTTGCTGTGCAGGGCCTCCAACCAATGCTATACATCAGATACATCAACGACATTTTTCCCTTCGGACTCACGGTGAGGAATCACTGAAATAACTACATAGTGATACCAACAAGTTTCAGTCCCGCATCAGACTTACCATGGGCTACTCTTCAGAATTAGTCTCATTCTTGGACACATAGATCTCCATCAAGGACGGACACCTTAGTACCTCACTGTACTGCAAGCCCACAGATAACCTCATGATGCTTCACTTCTCATATTAAAGAATTAAAGAATATTAAAGAAATCATCTGCTACGAACAAGCTTTGCGCATACACAGGATCTGCTCAGATGAGGAGGAACGCGGCAGACACCGAAAGATTTTAAAGGATGTCCTCATAAGAAAAGGATACAATGCTCAATTCATTGATCGCCAGTTCCAGTATGCCACTGTGACAAAATGCAACAACCTCTTCAGAATATACAATCGATCGAGTACCCTTCGTCATCCAGTACTTCCCTCGAGTGGAGATACTACGCCATTCTTCACAGGCTTCTACATGTTATTGATGATGACAAGCATCTCGCCAAGATCATCCATTCGCCTCCATTTCTTGCCTTCAAACAACAGCCAAACCTTAAACAGACCATCTCTCACAGCAAACTACCCAGCCTTCAGGACAACATTGACAACAACACCACACAACCGTGCCAATGACAACTTCTGCAAGACATGTCAGATCATCGACATGGACACTACCATCACACATGGGAACATCACCCGTGATGTACACGGCAGATACAAATGTGGCTCAGCCAATGTCGTCCATCTCATACAATGCAGGCAAGGCATGGTATATTGGCGAGACCATGCAGACGCTACGAAAGCGGATGAATGGACACCATTCCACGGTTGTCAGACAGGAATATTCCTTCCCAGTTGGGGAACACTTCAGCGGTCAAGGGCATTCAGCCTCAAACCTTCGGGTAAGTGTCCTCCAAGGTGACCTTCGAAATACACAACAACGTAGAATTGCCAAGCAGAAACTGATAGCCAAGTTCTGTACTGATGATGACGTCCTCAACTGTGATCTTGGGTTCATGTTGCGCTACATGTGACCCAACCACACTTCTGTATTTGTAAAATCTTCCTTACTGTCCTGTTTTGACACCATCACCTTGATAAAATGTTATGGTCTCTCTTCCTTAATTAGTTTGTACAGTTTTGGATTATTTATTACTTCAGTTAGATCCTTGTCATGCAACTTTTATACCTATCATGTTATTCCAGTCATTTAGTTTGTCTCCAGCGCCACCTTATTTTTAATTGTTTGTAATTATCTCTCTGCCTCATTTAATCAGATCATTCGTTTGTTTGTTATTCAGCTGTTGACACTTTACTCACACCATCTAACACATTTGATCACCTGCAGAGACTTATTATTCGACACTCTATTCATACCATTTGTATGATCTTTTGATCTCTCTGCCCTTTGTCCACCCCAGTCCAACACTGGCACCTTCACATTATCACTGATCAATCCCTGCCTTTCCCAGTGTTGATAAGTCCTGTCTCTCAGAATCTTTTCCAATAATTTCCCCACCACTGATGTCAGACTAACTGATATGTAATTACCTGCCTATCCTGCTGCCCTTCTTGAACAAAGGAACCACATTAGCTATCCTCCAGTTATCTGGCACTTCACCGTTGGCCAGCAAAGTATTAAATGTCTCTACCAGGATCCCAGTAGTCCTCTTCTTGTTTTGCATAGCAGCCTGGGGCACATCTCAGAAGGCCCTGAGGATATGGGAAGGCAACAGCCTAATGGTATTATTGCTGGACTATTAATCCGGAGACTCAAGTAATGTTTTGGGGACCTAGGTTTGACTCCTGTCACGGCAAGGTGAATTCAAATTCGACGACAATCTAGAATTATGAGTTTAATAATGACCATAAATCCTTTGTTGATTGTCAGAAAAACCCATCTAACTCACTAATGTCCTTTAGGGAAGCAAACTGCTATCCTTATCTGGTCTGGCCTGCATTGAGTCCAGACCTACAGTCATGTGTTGATTTTTAACTGCCCTCTGGGCAATTAGGGATGGGCAATAAATGCTAGTCTAGCCAACAATGCCTTCATTCCATGAATAAATATATAAAAAATACTTACGTACCTGTATGTCAAATAAAATATCTAATACCTCCTCCTTATTAATCTGAATATGTTCTAGAACCTCACCATCCCAACTACAATGTCGTTCTACTTTGTGAATACAGATGAGGAATTTACATTTAAGACCTCATGAAGTCCACACACTCCTTTGGTCTCTAATAGGCTCCAGACTCTTTCCCTAGCAATCCTCTTGCTCTTAATATACTCATAAAATGCCTTGGGATTTTCCTTAATCCTATCTGCCAACAATATTTTCTGGCTCCTCTGTACCCTCCTATTTAATTTTTTTGTGCACCCCCTACACTCTACATACTTCTGAAGGAGCTCCCCTGTTTTCAATGCTCAATAACTAACATACACTTCCTTCTTTTTCTTTATCAAACTCTTGATATCCCTTGACATCCAGAGTTCACTGAATCTACGGCTCTTGCCCTCCATTCTTGGAGGTACATGCTGACCATGTACCAACTGCTTTTAAAAGCCTCCCATTTTCCAAATGTAGATTTATCTGCAAGCAGCTGCTTCCATCCTCTGTTTGCCAGATCCTGCTAATGATATTGAACTAGCATTCCTCCAAGTTAGACACTTCTGCACGATCCATACCCCTTTCCATAATGACTTTGAAACTTACAGAGTTATGGTCATTATCCCCAGAATGCGCATCCATCGACACTTCAGCCACTTGATCGGCTTCATTTATTAGGATTAGGTCTAGCACTGCCTCATCTCTAATAAGACTATCTATGTACTGACACAAAAAGTCTCCTGGATGCACTTCAAAAATTTCACCCCATCTAATCCTTTCACAATATGCCGATCCCTGTTAATGTTAGCAAAGTTGAAAATCCCCCACTATAACACCTTTCCTTTCACACCTCTCCTTTCACACCTCTCTGTGATTTGACCACGTATCTGCTCCTCTATTTCTCTCTGGCTGTTGGGACGCTTGTAGCATAATCCCAGCAAAGTGAAGGCCACTTTTTAATAATTTCTAAGATCTACCCAGGTGGTCTCATTTGAAGATCCTACTAAGACATTATCCCTCGTTACTGCAGTATAGGTCTCCTTTATCAATAATGCAATACCCCAACTCTCTTACATCCTTCCCTATTGCACATGAAAGTCTTATACCTAAACAAGTGGCTCTCAATAGCAGTAAGCTCAAAAATGATTGAATTTCACATTCAGTTGAAAGGGAGAAGTATGGGTCCAAGTCTAGTATCTTAAACTTAAATAAGAAGCACTATGTTTTGTATTAAAGCTGAGAAAACTGAAGTGAACTGGGATACTAGGCTAGGTGACAAACTAATAGAGAAGCAGTAGCAGACAATTAAAGACATATCTCAGAATATTTAGAATAGGTATATTCCTACTATAAAACAAAATTCCAAGGGGAGGGCTGACCATCTGTGGTTAACTGAAGCTTTCAGAAAAGCATTAAACTTGAAGAAAAAATCCATATAATGTGAAAAAGTGAAAAGCAGGTCAGATGAATGATCAGAGTGCAAAGAATGGCAGAGAATAACGAGAAGTTTAATTAGGATAAATAAATTGGAGTATGAGAAGCTAGCTATGAATAGAAAAATGGATAGTAAGAGTTTCTCCAGTTGTTAACAAGGAAAAGAGAGAGTACAGTGTCCTCCAGAGGGTGAAAATGGGAAGTCAACAGTAGAAAATAAAAAAAAGCAATGAATTAATATTTTGCTTGTCTTCACAATTGATTATACGCAAAACAATCTCTGTTTAAAAGCCAAAGGTTGCTAAGTCCTGACAGATTTCATCCTGGGATCTTAAAAGAGCCGGCTATTGAGGTAAGAGGTACTTTGGTGTTAATTTTCCAAAATTTGTTAGATTTGGGAAAAGTAAGATATCAGAATTCTTCATTTAAGGAGGTTATACACAGGTGCTTATAAAAACGTAAGTTAAGTGGGAAGAGGCATTATAATTTTGTGAAAGAGAAATCATATTTAAGCAAGTTATTTGAGTTTCTTAAAGAAGTAACATGAGTTATGGATAAAAGAAAGCTTGCAGATATAACTTATTGGATTTCCAGAAGGGATTTGGCAAGGTGCCACATAAAAGGTTATTGTACAAAGTAAGAGCTTGTGGTGTAAGGGTAATATGCTAGCATAGATAGGAAACTGGTTGTTTGGCAAAAAATGGAATATGTATAAATGAATCTTTGTCAGATTGGCAGGGTGTAATGAGTGAGGTCCCACAGGGGTCTGTGCTATTTTACAATTTAAATCAACAACTTAGATGAGGGGAGTGAGGACATGGTGGCTAAATGGAAGATCCACTCCTTGACCAGTTTCACTTCCAGGTGGTCCTTCCCTCTCCACACCTTGAGCCTGGATTGAACAGCAGTCTATGTAAATAATGTGGACACTGTCCGTTTATAATCAGCTGGGCTATGAATCTCTGATTGTGGATAGATGAAGGTAGTTTCACACAAGATCTTGCCAGTTACTACTCACTGTTAGTTTTCACCTGTGACAGTTCCATCTTGATATCACCCTGTGAGTTTCTCACATCAATGAACATCTGTCCCACTGAAACGAAAGCCAAAAATCAGCTCACATTGCCTGAGGGAACAGGGGCTGTACCTCAGCAATTGGTAGAAAGTTTTGCAGAATTGTTGGGCTTTTATACTTAACAACCCTTTGAAAAATTCTTGTCTCCAAAGAGCTTTGGAGAATTCTGATTTGTGGTTTCTCTCTGCAAAATTTAGTCTGCAGGGTTGTCTGTGATGAAATTCCTGTAGTGCTGGAGAGTTGCAGGTCAGTCAATCCAGAGAGACTCAATCTGAACCTCAGCCTCAATTGTTCCAGGGTGTAAACGAGATACGGGTCTCATTGTGACAAGTTAATCACAATTAAGTGTCGGACAGGTTCATGGATTTAGAGCTGGAAGATTGTGAGTGAGACTTAAATAGGCTCCATCAGCTTCATGAGCAAGTCCCATAATGGAACTTCACCAGGTCAATGCACCTATGGTGTTTTGTTCATGGACTGAATTGGGACTGTAGACAGGCAGTGCCTTTGTTTTGATAATGACAAGATATCCCCAGCTTCATGCCAAATAAAAAAAAAAAACAAGGTACAAAATAAAATGCTCCAGATGCTGGATATCTACAATAAAAGCAAAAAATGCTGGAAATACTCAGCAGGTCAGACAACATTGGTGAGGAGTAAAATGACGTTAACCTTCAAGCCAAAGATAGCTCTACATTGAATTATCATGAATGATGAAAATCCATCTTTGACCTGAAATGTCCCTTCCAGACCCCGCACTATACTGATCTCTAAACAATGGAAAGTGAATCACTGCTTCATATCTTTCAACGATGTCCCAGAATCACTTCTTAAGGACAGCCTCAGCTATTCTGCACTTTCCTTCCGATCTTTAATGTTACAGAGAGGTGTTCTGGATGACATACAAAAATTTCTCTGACAAACGTTCACACCGAGTGCTCATCAGCTGTGGAAGTTCAGTCTTAAGTTTGCCAAGTAAGCTTCTTGTTTCCTCTGATATTCCTGCAACTGAAAGTGGATCTGTCTATCTCTATTTAAAATGTCTTAGGTAACCTCCTGCTGTACGTTCTGATGTTAACCACTGGTGGCTTGTGGTTTGGACAGAGTGCAGCCACCAATTCTTCTTTCCATGCTGAATCTAAGGGCCTAACTTGTAGAAAAAAATACAACAAAGAGGGACTTTTAATTTCATGTATTAGGCAACCACCAACACCAAAGTAAACACGAACCTATAGTTGGGTCCAGAGAGGAGTTGGGAAATACTGAATAAATCCTGGCTATCGAGACAAACATAACCTTGTTAAACATAATAAACACTAACTATGCATAGCTCAAAACATCACCTCCTTTCTGAAGAAGGGTCTAGGCCCAAAACGTCAGCTTTCCTGCTCCTCTGATCATCCAGCTCTACACCTTGTTATCTCAGATTGACCAGCATCTGCAGTTCCTATTATCTCTCACCTCTATTAGAAGGCTGCTGGAGATGGTTATTGGATCTTACATCACTTCTCATGTATTACCATTAACCCTTTACCCTACAATATGCCCTTCAGTCCTCCCTGCTCCTTCAGATTCCCTCCTGCTCTGGGTAATTGCAGGTAGCTGCACATCTGAAAGTCATGTGTGTGGAGGGTCTGAGAGACAGTGCTATTCTTGGATGCTTGTTGTAACTCCAAGATGGAGCCTGTAGTGTGGGCAATGATATGCTTGGGCTGATAGGTGGCATGTTACATTTGTGCCACAGAAGGGCCAAAAAGTAACTATCTCCCGCAAGATAGGATCTAAATCATTGCCCTTTCACCTCATTATCAATATCTTGAGGGTTACCATTGAACAGAAACTGAACTGGACTACCAAGTAGTTAGCTCCCATCTCCCCAAAATCTATTCACCAATCGTAAGGTATAAGTTAGGATTATGAAGGAGCACTCTAGACTTGCCCAGGTAAATGCAGCTCCAACAACACTCAAGTAGCTTGATATCATCCAGTACAAATCTTGACTGGTACCACATTTGTTATGATTATAATGAGGTCAACTAGGTGCACCTCATAGAATATGAGTTTCCTGATTAGGGCTGTTAGTCTGGTCCAATCAGGGAGTCCTGGCTGACAGATAAGAACTGGAGTGTCATTGATTGTGGGCATTTGCACTCTCTTTGTAGTTACCTGAAGAACCTTTTGCTCTGTTTATGGTTGCACTTCAGCCTCACGCTCCTGATCTTTGGGCACCTGGTACAGAGGGGTGTGGGCAGGTTAGAGGATCTCCTCATGGGTCTACTCCTGGGCCTGGCCAGGCTGGCTATTAGCAGATCCAGGCAGCGGGCTGTGGAGGGGGTCATTTTGGCCGACTGTCTGCCCCTCTTCTTCAGCTATATTCGAGCCTGGGTGTCCTTGTAGTGTCAGCACATGGTGTCTACCAATGCTTTTGATGCCTTTAGGGAGATGTGGGCACCGTGAAGATGGAGTGTTTTATTTTCCTCTCCAATTCTATTTTGATTTAATCCATACCCTCCCGCTCCACTTTTTTCACATAAACATTGCCACTATCGAGCTTTGCTTGTTACTGGTTCCCAGGCCACATGGGTGTTTTTCCTGGTGGTGAAAATATTGAATAAAATTATTTGCACAACGGTGTTATCACTAAGTCCCTGCACTTACACATAAAAATGACAAAAAAATAACAGGACCATCAGTTATCCTGTTTACTCTGACAGCTGGCTCTGAGGGGAGCTGGATCAGTGTCAAGTACTCTCCAAGTGTAAATAAAGGGTGACTTGGCAACAGGATACCAATGTTTGTGGAGTTATTTCAGTGGCAATGAGAGAAAAGCAACAAGTAATTCTCCTGACAGCTTGTGGATCTGCAACTTTTCTGATCATTAGGAGCCTAACTTTTCCTGAGGCACCAGATACTAAAACCTTACAAAAGTTGATGGATTTAGTTAATGAATATTATGACCCCAAGGTTCCTCTAATTCTGAGACGCTATCGGTTTTACTCAAAACTTTGAGAACCGGGGGAATCTGTATCAGGATCTTTGACTATGTTAAGATAACTGGCAGAGGCATGTGACTTTGGTTTAGCCCTTAATGAGATGCTGAGAGATCGTTTGATTGGTGGGATTAATGACGTAACCACGTAAAAACGCCTACTGGGGGGAGACGGGGAGCGGTGTCCTTCACGAAGCTGGACATGAGCCACGTGTACTTGCAACTGTGGTTTGATGAGGATTCCCAGAATTGTTGTACAATTAATACCCATAAGAGTTTGTACTAATATGCGCGACTTCCATTTTGGGTATCGTCAGCCTGTGCCACTTTTCAGCAGACAATGGAAAACATTTTACAAGGTCCAACACAGGCCGCTATTTATCTGGATGATGTGCTAATAACAGTGAAGTCCAATAAGGTGCACTTAGGGAATTTGGGCACAGTCCTCAGGCATTTCTTCCAGGTGAGCGTACACCTAAGAAGAGAAAAATGTGTGTTTCACGCACCCCAAGTGACCCACTTGGGCTACAGAGTAGACAAGACCAAGTTCCACCCGTTGAAAGATAAAGTGAGGGCACTGAAAAGTGCCCTGGCTCCCACGCCTGTACTAGAGCTTAGCTTTATCCTTGGGCATCAACTCTTCAAAACGGGTCAGCCTTGGAAATGATCACGTCACCAAGCCATAGCTTTCAGGAAATTGAAAGAACAATTATCATCCTCTAAGGTGTTGGTACACCGTAATCCCAAGTGAGATCTGGGATTGACATGCGCTGCTCCCTGTATGGCATTGTGTAGTTTTAGCTCATAGGTAGTCAAACCTTCAGACAGGAATGCCCAATAGCCTATGCTTCCAGGACATTCAGGCTAATGCAGAGTATAAATATGCCCAGACAGAGAAGGAAGGTTTGGCGGTCATATCTGAAGTCAGGAAGTTCCACCAATACCTTTACGGACATAAATTTATAATAATAATGGACCACAAACCCTTGCTTAAGGAGACAAGGCAGTGCCACCCATAACTTTAGGCTTAATTCAGCAGTGGGCTCTAATACTAAGTGTGGGTAATTACAAGTTGGATCACCATAGCCAAGTAGAAAATGTAGAGGTGCTGAGCTGCCTCCTGGTAGTCTGCCACTGGGAAGAGTGCGTAGCGGTTTTAACTTTTCTGGACACACTTTCATTCACAGCTGATAATATCAGACATTGGATGCAGAAAGATCTGGTGCTAGCAAAACGGAAGCAGGAGATGGTGATGGGAGAAACCAAAGGGCTGACATAGCCAGAATTGCTAGCTTTTTGGAACTGGAGAGACCAGATCACAATTGAGGGCGGCATATTATTATGGGGAACAAGCATGATTGTCCTGTTCATATGCTGCCACCATTTACTGGCTGAACTCCACCAGGGTGATCCAGGCATTTCCAAACTGAAGATGATGGCAGGAGGTTATGTCTGGTGGCCAGAGCTGGATGCAGACATAGCCTTGTTAGAGGGGCAGTGCCCAGAGTACCAACAAGGGGCAGCACAGTGGCTCAGTAGCTAGCACTGCTTCTTCACAGTGCCAGGGACCCAGGTTCGATTCCACCCTGGGGCGAATGTCTGTGTGGAGTTTGCACATTCTCCTTGTGTCTTCATGGGTTTCCTCTGCGTGCTCTGGTTTTGTCCCACAGTCCAAAGATGCACAGGTTAGGTGGATTGGCCACACTAAATTGCCCATTGATTCCAGCGATGTGCAGACTAGGTGTGTTAGCCATGGGAAGCGCATGAATAGGGTGGTGGTGTGGCTCTGGGTGGGATGCCCTTCAGAGGGTTTGTGTAGACTCAATGGGCCAAATGGCCTGCTTCCAAACTGTAGGGATTCTATTCTATTCTAAGGACAAAAAATACCACCAGCAGCTTCCCCCAAAATCGTGGGAGTGACTGGATAAACCCTGGATTTGGTTACATGTTGACCGTACAGTTCATTTCATGGGCTCAATGTTTTTAGTCATTGTGGACGCCCACTCAAAGTGGCTGGATGTACATAGAGTTTATCCATCAAACACAGGGCCAGCAATAGAAAAAAAGTGCACATCTTTTGCAATACACTGAAACCCAGAAGTATTGGTCACAAATCATTTACCAATAGGGAATTTGACTATTTCCTAAAGTTAAATAGCATTCGACATATAAGGATAGCTCCATACCATCCATCATCCAATCATCTGGCAGAAACAGCAATCCAACTTTTAAGGCAGGCTTAAAGAAACTGCCTACAGCTTCGCTGGATACCAAACTGTCCTGGTTCCTATTTGATTATAGGACCACTCCTCACGCAACTACAGGGATAGCTCCAGCAGAGTTGTTAATGGAAAGAGGACACTGCACCAGGTCAAATCTGATTTTCCCGGACAAGGGGGAATGAAAGGGAATCAGGAATGCCTATGCTGGACACAAGACTCCACTAAGCGAGAGAAATAGTTTACTTCAGGGGACAAAGTTTGGTGTAGGAACCACTGGAATGGCCCCATGTGGGTAAGAGGCATGGTCGACACAAGGTCAGTTCCAGTGGCGTATAAAGTTTGGGTGGGTGCAACGGTCCTGAACAAGCACATGGACCATATGAAAGCTGAAAACTCACAAACGGTGCGGGAGCAAAATGTGCCCACCGCATGTTAGCCTTTCTGACTGTTCCAAAACCTGCGGGTTGTCCCTCTCTGCCAAGCATTGAAGGTACCTCGGAATCTGAGAGGAACACAGCAGCTGACCTGCTCTGATGTCTTTGCCACCTGAAGAAAAGAATGAATTTTTTCCGAGACAGTCCAGGTGCAAGAGGCGAGCTACTGTGTGTTATACGCCACCCATATCAGAGGCAGAGTTGAAGGAGCCTGAACCTGTGCTAAAACGCCCCAGGAAGAGCTACAAACAAAAAACAACCGGCCTATGTCCTCAGAGATTGGACATCAGCCAGGTGGACCTCATAGAATATGAGTTTCCTGATTTGGGCTGTTAACCTGGTCCAATCAGGCTGACAGATAAGAACATCCTGTTCACTCTGAGAGCTGGCTCTGGGGGAGCTGGGTCAGTGTCTCCACGTGTAAATAGAAGGTGACTTGGTGATGGAATACTGATCTCTGTGGAGTTATTTCAACATTCACAAACATTCACTCCCTGAACCACCAATGCTCAATAGCAAGTCTATAGTGTCTACAAGATGCAGAAACATAAATCATCAAAGCTCCTCTGACAAGTGTCTTCCAAACTCCTGACTGCTACGATCTAGAAGGGCAAGGTCTGCAGGTACATGGAAGACCACCATCCTGCAAGTTCCCCTCCAAGCCACTCATCAACCTGTCTTGGAAACATATCACTGTTCCTTTAGTATTATTGGGTCAAAATCCTGGAATTCCCTAATGATATTCTGAGTGTCCCTACATCTGTGGACTTTAGCATTTCAAGAAGGTAACTCACCCCCACTTTCTCCAGGCTACTTCAGAATAAAATAAAAACAATCTATTATTCATCCACACCACAAATTCCATGATCTCTTGGATTTGATTCCTACCATGATCACATTTCTGCTGGAAACATGCAAGATAGTCAACCTGCTCGGATATGTTAATGCACAGACAACAGTTTAAACGTGAGGAACAGACAGTGAGGCCAAGAATACTCAACTTTCCTTTCGAATTGTGATAGGTTTGCCTTGACATCAGCCTGTGAGGCACTCACTTCACTGAACCTCTGTGTCACTGAAACAGAGGTGAAAATGTCAATTCACAGCACAGAAGACAGACTTAACCTGCACTATGCTTATTTTGGGCAATTTTCTGTCTTGTACTCAAATGCAGTTGTATGAAGTTGTGGCTGGATGTGCATAGAGTTAATTCATCAAACACGGGGACGACAACAGAAAAACTGTGTGCATCTTTTGCAATACACTGACTCCTGGAAGTGTTGGTCACAGATAATGGGCCATTGCACCCTGCGATCCCTAGCTCTGATCTCAGCCTCCTACACTCTTCCAACAAAGAGCAATAAAAGCTTGAGAGACAACACCTCATTTTAGTACAGCATGTTACAAGGTCTTAGGGAGTCTAATAGCTTTAGACTTAACCAGTGGCCCCTGTACCTCCCAGGTGAAAGGGATTGCTCAGAGACGGTTACTGCATCGATAGTCTGGTTGTGGAGGAGGATGTGAGTGGTTGGGATCCCTTGCTGATACATGGTCAGCACTATACAACCATGGAAACACCATGGTGTCCCACCACACCCCCAGTTAGCAGAAACCTTTACCAGTGTTGAACATCTCCCTGATATTGTGTTATTGTGCTGATGGTAATCACATATTCTCAAGTACATCTTTAAATTCGTTAGTTTCTCCTATGTCACCACATTTGGTTTTGTATCATCATTGTCACAATAGGAAGATTTGTGATGTGGTGATAGCCTATTTCTGGGTCAGACTTTCTGGATTCAAATCCTACCTCAAGGTTTGTGGGCTATGAAGGGAGGTGGTTGAGCAAGCTGATAATTACCCTGGAAATCCTGACACCCCTCTGCAACATTCTCCAAAGGGAAAGAGAGGTGTGTGTGAGGATACACTTTAAAAAAACCCTTGCTTTTGTTCACACTTGCAGACTATTCCTTATGCTCCCTTTTCCCACTGATACTCCTTCCTGATAAATGGCCGCCTGGAATACCTCCAAGTCCTGATGTAAAGTTATGAAAAGCTGCTGCTTGATTTGCTTTGACATTTTATATTTGTTTCCCTTCTGTTTGCTGGCTGTCTTGTAAAAGACAACATCTGCATTTATATAGGATCTTTCATAACCACCAACCACTTTACAGCCAATGAAGGTATCTTCTTTTTTGAAAGTGAAGTTACTGTAATAATGTGGGAAACATGACACCCAGTTCGCATTCGGGAAGACCACAAACTGCAATGCAACAATGAACTCATAAACTGTTCTTGTGATAGCAGTTGGAGGGTAACATTTTCCCAGGATGCAGGGGTGACTCCCTTACTCTTTGTCAATCCAGACCCTGGGGTCTTTTATATCCAGCTAAACAAACTTTGGTTTATACTGTACCTGAAAATAGTACCTTTGACAATGCGGTACTCCCTCAGCACTGCATTGGAGTAGACAAGCTTTTGTATTTGTGATGCAAGATCTGCAGTGGCACATAAACTAACAGGCTTCAGGTTCAGATTTGAGAGTACTGAGTCACAAATTGTGTGGTTCTTCACTGTACAGGTTGGCCTTGCCCTCCCACCTCTTCCTATCTCTACTGGATACAGTCCCAGCTATCTGAATTTGGGCTTTGGTGTTGAACACTTACTGTCTTGCCTCAGATGTGAAAGATCCATTTTGCAATCAACCTGGAGGTTCCTTAGTTCGCCAAGCCTCACTGCAACTGGAATAGGAGTGTAGATTTAGAAAGGAAGATCTTATATTTATCTAGAATCCTTCAGCACATCAAAGCAATGAAATTAAGCCAGTGATCTCAGATTGTCCGAAGAGCACAGCAGGATCCTACAGTTGGCAAATGAATGAAGGACCAGTACATCTGCTTTTGGTCATATTTGAGGGATGTGTTTCGACTGTGTCTTCAGTGGAATTCGCCTGATCTTCTTTTATTTTAACCTTTTTATTAATCACCCTGTTCAGAGATGTTATGACACACCTCTGGAGCAGGTGAAACTTGTTGAAACCAGGCCTCTAGGTTCAGGGGTAGGAATGCTACCACTCACCACAACTGGAGCCATCCCCTGCTTGTCTTTTTCTTAATTTAACCCATTTTTCTAATCAACATATTCAGAGATGTTATTGCACACTTCTGGAGCAGGTGGGACTTGAGCCTAGGTCTCCTGATCCAGGGGTAGAAATGCTACCACTGCACTGAAGAGGGCCCTTCCCCTGTTCCAAGATGTATTTCACCTGAACATATGTAATGTTGCATTTTAACGTGGGCATCTCTGACAATGTAACATTCCCTCAGTGCCACAGTGGGAGCATAACTTCACCTATCCATATCAGTGTACATTCTCACACTTAAGCTCTGCAATGGAACTGGAACGCACAATGGACTAAGAAAGCTGCCTAAAATCTACGTCCCTCCCATCAATGTTTTTGAAGTATTTGTCGAAGAGGTACCGTGATTTGCGATCATAGGCCAAAAGCCAACATGATACACAACTCACTCCATTTTCATACAATGGGGCTTCAGCTGCTAGTGCAAACACTGATGCAGTTTTCCAACAGCATAGTCTGAACACTTAGATTTATAATCTCCTGAATCAATGTATTTAATGTCAAGAGAAGAGGAAAACTCACTGCTTTCAGAGTACACAGTGGTCTAAACCAAGAACACTCTGATGGGCTAGTCCCTCCTAATGTAAATTTGGCAAAAGTGCGTCTCAATGTAACTTTGCTGCTTGTCAGGTGTTACTTGGAGGATCCTCATTTCATAATCATTATAGTGATACAGAACCGGAATACTGCTGTTAAAAACAACTTTGTCAAAGCTTTTCATCCAGTACTCATCAGGACAATTTTCAAGAATACCAATGAAAAGGGAATAACAATTATATGCGTATGAGAAGTGCATGCTGGCTGGATGAAAAGTGGACTCTGATTGGTGGCGGATTTACCAGGGGGAATGTAGCCTCTTGGCATTTCTTCATGGATGAAGACTTTAGAAATGTTGTTCTCATTGATGATGGACCCGGTGGTCACTAGTTAGACCCATCCAGGAGCAATAAATTCTCCCACATCGTTGCAAGTTAATAAATGGCTGCTGCTGGGTAGAATGCAGTTATATGATGACTGATAGTTTACTGCTAAGCTTTGGTTACATTTAAACCAGAACAAGCTAACTCTGAGTAGTCAAGACATTGTCCTGATGAAGGAATCAGAGAATGGATGTTGACCACTTTAGAATCACAGAATCCCTAGTGTGGAAGCAGGCATCTATCCCATTGAGCCCACAACGACCCACTGAAGAACGTCCCACCCAGACAAGGGCAATGGTGCAGATAATTTGGCGGAAATGCAAACACTTGTTTTATTGTCACACTTACTGTTATCCTTCATCCGTGACAGTTTGGTCTTGATATCAGTCTGGGAGTTGCTTATTTCACCAAACATCTGGGTAACTGAAATGGAAACAAAGATTTTGTTCTGATCCCCAGAGAAACCATCTTCCCTACTGATCTCTGTATTTGACACAGACATTCAGAGGTATAACTATTCAAATTTACCATACCCATTTCAAAATCGTTTGATTTAAAGTATTTGATGTTTGATCTTTTTGCACTGAAGTGAAGATATATGTCAGGTGCATGTATACTGACAGGAGTATATATCAGTGGGTTCTGTATCAAAAAAATGGAGAAGGTGTATATAAAGGGAAGTATATGCAGGGAAGTTGTACATTGCAAGAGTGCATTTCACCCAACATGTATTTAAATGTATATCATTGGATTTGGCCCAGATGAGATTTATTCTAGGCTGTTGTGGTACGCAAGGAGGAGCTTTCAGGGGCCTTAATAATGAACTTTAAATCTTCTCTGGTCACAAGTGAGGTGCCAGATGACTGGAGGACTATTAAGACTGAACAATTACTAAAAAAGGGAGGAAGAAATAGACAAGGGAATTACAGGACCATCAGTCCAACCTCAGTGGTGGGAGAGCTATAAAAAATAACTCCAATGAGCTAAATATATCTTCGGGAAGAGAGACAATGGTTAAACAGAGAAAGTATGGACTTGTTAAGGGAAGGCTTGTTGGACAAATTTGACTGAATTCTTTGAGGAGGTAACCAGCAATGTTGCTGCATGTAATGCATTTGAAGCAGTCTACATGGAAATTAGCAAAGCTTTTGATAAGATTCCCTCATAAAAAACTGGTCAAGAAAGTAAGAGTGAATGGGGCACAAGGCAACGTGGCATATGGGATCCAAAATTTGCAGAGGCAGGAAGCAGAGTGTGATGGTAAGGGATGTTTCTGAGAATGGAAGTCTGTTTCCAACAGGATGCCACAGAGCTCGGTGCTGGGGCCCTTACTGTTTATGGTGTACAATAATGATTTGAACTTGATTGTGTGGGGGAGTTGGGTGACCAAGATGTTCAGGAACGATATGAAAATTGGTTGAGTGGTATATAGTAAGAAGGATAGCTGTAAACTGCTGGAGAAAATAGATATGTCACTGCTGGTCAGATGGGCAGAGCAGTGATAAATGGAATTCAACCCAGAAAAGTGTATGGTCATGCACTTGGGAAGAGCTAACAAAGTAAGGGATCACACAATGAATGGTAGGACTCTGGAATGTACTGAATTTCAGAAGGACCTCGGTGTACATATCCACAGATTCCCAAAGGAAACACGGAAGGTAAACAAGGTTATAAGAAGGAACATGGGATTTAATAGCTGAAGCACAGAATACAAGAGCAGGGGGATTATGATGCAATTGCATAAAACATTAAGTTAAAAAAAAAGTGCCATGTGCTGATTATCATATTATAAGAAGGACTAGATAGGATGCAGAGGTGATTTACCAGGATGCTGCCTGGACTAGATAGTCTGAACTGTCAGGAAAGATTTGATAGCCTGGGCTGTATGGCAGGCAGTGAAGAAAGGAAGTGGTATGTTGGCCTTAATAGCAACAGAATTCAAGTATGGAACAGGGATCTCTTGCTGCAATTGTACGGGCCATGCTGAGACCACTGAAGTATTATGCACAATTTTGGTCTCCTTATCTGAAGGATGTTATGACTCTGGAGGGAGTTTACCAGACTAATCCATGGGAGCGCTGACATATGAAGGAAGACCGGATTGGTTAGAACTACATTCCCAGGAGTTTAGAAGAATGAGAAGTGAACTCATAGAAAGCTATAAAATTCTACCAAGACTAGACAGGGTAAACGCAGGAAGTATGTTCCTGATGACTGGAGAGTTCAGAACCAGGGGTCACAGTTTAATGATACAGCATGGGCCATTCAGGACAGAGGGGAAGAGAAATTTCTTCACCCAGAGAGTGGTAAGCCTATGGAATTCTCTGCCACAGAAAGCCCCTGAAGCCAAACCATCTGAATGTTTTCAAGAAGTTAGACATTGTTTTTAGGGCTAAAGGGAGGAGGAGAAAGCAGGAACAGGGTACTAAATTGGATGATGAGCCATGATCATATTGAATGAAGGAGGAAGCCTGAAGGGTTGAATGTCGTACTCTTGCTCCTATTTTCTATATTTCTAGTTGTTTTCTTTGCAGCGGTAAAGGTTGAGAGGCATCCTGCTAGAAGGTCACAGATAGGGTGGATAGAAAGGCTCTTTTTCCATTAGTTGAGGGGACAATAATCAGGGACATAGATTTAAGTTAAGAGGCAGAAGGTTAAGAGTTGAGGAGAAATATTTTCACTCAGACGGTGTTGGGAGTCTGAAAATCACTGCTTGAAAGAGTGGTTGAATCATAAATCCTCGTAACATTGAAGCAATACTTAAATACTTAGATCACTTGTGTTGCCATAACCTTCAAAGCTATGGCAAAAGGTTGGAAAATGGGATTAGTGTAGTCAGATCATTGTTGACAGGTAAGGACACAATGGGCTGTGGCCTACTTCTATGCTATTAAGATCTAAGTTGACCAGTGTTTGGGGGAAGTGCTATATTAGGGAAGTGCTTTAGCAAGGGAAAAGCAATATCGGAGGAGGAAGATTGGTGTGGACAAATCTTGTGCATTAATAGATGAGATTGAATTGCACTTTGCTGGAGTGCAAATTAGAAAGCGTAAGTTGGGGGTATAATTTAAGGGTATTATAAATCTTGGGGATGGAATGAGTATATGGGTGAAGCCTGTTTATAATGAAGATTTGGTGAAAAGATTGAATAACGATATGTTCTTGAAATGTATATAGGAGAGCTTTTTATATCAACATGTAGATGGTTCTACAAGGGACGGTACAGTCCTGAACCAGATTCTGGGTAATGAAACCGGAGAGATGTTCAAGGTGACAGTGGAGGAGCATTTTAGTGAAAGAAGAAAGATGGTCTGCAAAAAATTTGTTTTGGATTGGGGTAAGGCAAATTTTATTAAAATAAGGCAATCAGGCCAACTTAGACACTAGGAACAGCTATTTACAGGTAAATCTACAGCGAAACAGTGGGCGATCTTCAAAAATACACTGGGGGAATTTAGACCCAATATGTTCCCTTTAGGGTAAGAGCAACAAATCCAGAGAACCATGGAAGTCTAGGAATGTTCAGGACTGGATAAAAAGGAAAAATAGAGAGGTTTAACAAGTGCAAAAAGAGCAAAACATTGGAAGCCCTAGAGGATTACAAGAATGGAGGGGGTAGCTCAAAAAAACAATTAGGAGAGGCCAGAGGGGCCAGCAAGATTAGGGACAATCCCAAGATACTTTACAAGCATAATCAAGAGAAGAACCAGGGAAAGAATAGGGCCTATAAGGGACCAAGGGGACAATCAGTTTGTCAAGCCAGACAACATTGATAAATGAGTATTTCACATCCATTTTTACTTGGGGGAAAGATGCAAAGTACAGAATTCAAGAAGACATATTGTGACACTCTGGAGCAGTTGGATACAAGAAGCAGTTAGGGACATTATGTTTGAGATGTACAGAGCTTTGGTTAAGTCACAGCTGGAGTACTGCATGCAGTTCTGGTCACCGCACTATAGGATGTGATTGCACTGGAGAGGGTGTAGAGATTCACCAGGAAATTGCTTAGAAGGGAGTATTTCAGCTATGAAAAGGGGCTGGATAAGCTCGGATTGTTTCTTTGGAGCAGAGAAGGTTGATGGAGGACCTGATAGAGGTATATAAAATTATGAGGACAGAGTGAATAGAAAACAGCTGCTCTCCTTCAAGAAAGACTCAACAACAAGGGAGCATAATTTTAAAGTGAAAGGCTTAGAGATGATTTGAAGAAAAATGTTCTAATCCAGAGGGTGGTGGGGGTCTGAAACGCACTGCTTGGGAGGGTAGTTGAGACGGGAAATTTCACAACCTTTAAAAAGCTATTTGGAGGAGCACTTGAAGTTTTATAACATTCAAGGCTATGACCCTAGTGCAGGCCAGTGGGATGAGTGTGGTTTACTGTATTTTTGGTCGTAGAGACTCAATGGGCTGAAGGGCCCATACTGTACAGTATGATTCTAAGAGCAAGAAGAGGGAAAAGATTAAATAAAATAAAAGCACTGATCAAATATAGAAGAGACTAAACCATTCTTTGCTGTGTTCTGTCGAGGGATGTAATAAGCGTGGGGCTGGTCCATTCATGAAACAGTCTGCAAGCACTTACAGCTCAGTAAATAGTTGAGAGTTTATAAGGTGAAAAAAAAGTTTAGATTGGAGGAAGAAATGGCGATTGTAACCTCTGCTTTAGAGGTAGGTACATTGGTTTTAGTGGATGGTGAAGTGAGGCAAATATGTAACAAAACAAAACATGCTGGAAAGAACAACATTTTTGAATAATATTGATTGGTTCACACACATTTTTCCTACGGAGCAAAAAACAGACCTGTGAAAGATTGGGAGATGAGAACCATTGGCATGATTAGTTCAACAGACAAGAATATTGAAAAATTAGAAATATAGAAAACAGATAAATGGGCATGATTTAAAGTAATTGGACAGAACAGTTCATGAACAGATTGGCTGGAAGGAATCTTCAGTTAAGTTTTGGATGAGACAAAGGGATGCTCCAAAAGTTAAAATTCTGTGCCCAAATAGATAAGTCAAAACCAAATAAACATTCAGATAGGAGACATAAATGTTTGGGCAAAAGATGATTAAGGAAAGTATGTAAGTAGGTAACAAGTTGACGGGAATACAGAAACATGTCATCAGATCACGTAAAAGAAAATGGTAAAGGTTTTTAAAAGCAGTTAAAAAACAGCAAAGTTAGAGGATAATTTTCCACTTTAATTTTACAAGAAATAGTTTTTTGAACTTACTTTTGTCTTTCATCTGAGAGCGATCCATTTTGAAGTCAGACTTTGAGTTTTTTATTTCGGTGAACATTTGGGCCACTAGGATGTAAGAACAGAGTTAGTACATTTCCTAGGGATCATATCTAGAATGTTATTAAACTGGAAAGACTGCAAAAGAAATTTACAAGGATGTTGACAGGACTCAAGGGACTAAGTTATAGGGAGAAGTTGGACAAGCTAGAACATTTTTCTTTAGAGCATAGGAGTCTGAGGGGTGATCTTACAGAAACGTGTAAAATCCTGAGCAGCATGGATAGAGTGAATGCACTCAGTTTTACATTCCCCCAGAGTTGACGAATCGAGAACTAGAGGGCGTTAGTTTAAGGTAAGAGGGGAAAGAATACATGGGAACCTGAGGGGCAAATCTTTTAAACAGACTGTGGTACTCATATGGAATAAGTTGTCAGCGGAAGTGGTCGAGGCAGATACATTAACAACATTTAAAAGGCATTTGGACAAATACATGGATAGGAAAGGTTTAGAACAATATAGGCTAAGTGTAAGGAAATAGGATTAGCATGGATGGACATTTTGGTTGACATGGACCAGTTTGGATCAAAGGGCCTGTCTCCATGCTGTAGGACTCTATGACTCTGGATCGCTATACCTCCTCCAGGCTCCCTCAAACTCTCCATTTCTCTGATCCTTGCTTTGAGCATTCTATCAATCCCTTTACCACTAGATCATACTTTCAGTCATTGAAGCCTCATGCTCTGATACTCTGCCCCAGTCCTCGCCATCTTTGCATCTCCTTCTCCTTCTTTAAGATATTTCTTATAACTCATTTTAGAGCAAGCCTACAGCAGCAATTGTGGCTACTATCTTCTTTGTCTCAGCCTCTGATTTATGCCTGTTCATCTGAAGAAGATTGAGATGTATTTCCATGTTTAAGCAGCTGCATACTTTCTTATGAATAGAAACAGCACCTCTGCAACTCTATACCCTGAGAACAGAAAATCCATTTCTGTCTTTCCTTGATCAATTTCTTCTTGTTTGGGGCTCCATGCAGTCAGTTCAGGGGAGAATTGGTAAAGAGATATTTTACATACATATTGTAATGAACCTGTAATGTTTAGATATGTATCAATTTTAATAATTAACATACCAGCAAATACTGCAGAATTGAGTGCACCTACACTCACGTTTACTGGCTCCATCCCCGCCTCTTTGACCTGTCTGTCTCCTCTCCACCTATCTTCTCCTCTTTCCATCTTCTATCCGTCTCCCCCTCTCTCCCTATTTATTTCAGAACCCCCTTCCCCTCCCCCATTTCTGAAGAAGGGTCTAGGCCCGAAACGTCAGCCTTCCTGCTCCTCTGATGCTGCTTGGCCTGCTGTGTTCATCCAGCTGTACATCTTATTATCTCAGAATTGAGCGCTTATGTTTTGTATAAGATCACCTTTGTATCTAGCCAGGTAAGGAATCTGACATATCTGGTAGGAACATCATCTAGACATTCCCAATAGCAACTGAGGACACTGAGTTATCATAAAGATATGATCCTATTCCTCTTGGTTGTAGGGTCCATAACAGGGGACATAGGTTTAAGGTAAGAAATTAGAGGTTATGAGGAGATCTGAGAGAAACATTTCTCACCCAGAAACTAGAAAAAATCTGGAATTCACTGAGCTCTTCCTATTGGGATTTGACACTTACTGTTACTCTGCATCTGGGTAAGTTCCAATTGTGAGTTCCTCGTTTCATTGAATATCTGTGTGACTGAAATTGGAAAATACTTTAGAAAACATCCCAGCAAAACCTTTGTAGAAACCTCTACCCCCACATATTTGAATTCCATCCAAATGGCACAAACCACTCAGTTGGGCAAATCTGATGAGGGCAATCACCCACGTGCTTTGGTGTCCCTGCTATCCTGCTCTACTCAATGCCAATTCGATCTTTCCAGAAAGCTAGCGGGACAGCTGCCAGGTAAAGTTCTCTTCATATGTGGAGTGGAGCCCAAGGTCAGAGTAGAGAAGGTGGAGGGGAAGGGAGAGAGAATAGAGAAGGGGACAGAAGCAGGAAGACAAAAAGGAATATTGTGTGGGATTCAAGGAAATATCTATCATTTGGTGCATTCTATGCTCCCGGTAAAATTAAATAGTCTTCTATGAGTTCCAGTGAATCTACTGCATCTCTGATTTGTTTGCTGTTTAACATATTTAATAATTTAACATATATTAAATTGCATATGGTGCTCTGACTGAGGGCCCAGTTGTCACTTCTAAACCCTTGGATATGAGACATGATGATTTTTTATAAATTCATTTGTGGGATAAGAGCATAGGTGGTTGAGCCAGCATTATTGCCTGTCCGTAATTGTCCTTGAGAAGGCAGTGGTGAGCTGCCTTCTTGAATCACTGCAGTCTATTTGCTATAGATAGACCCACAATGCCATTAAGGAGAGAATTTTATGGTCTTGACCTAACAGCGAAGGAACAGTGATATATTTCCAAATCAGGATGGTGTGTGACATGCAGGAAAATGTGCAGGAGGTGATATTCCCTCTTATCTGCTGCTCTCACCCTTATTGAGGGTGGAAGACATGGGCAGGCTGAACATACCACTCCTGCTGCTGTGTCTTATAATTTTAGAAGATACTGTTGGATGAGCTTTGGCGAGTTGCTGCATTGCATTTTGTAGATGGTACACATGCTGATACAGAGCATTGGTATGGAGGGAGGAGATGTTGAAGGTGGTGGTTGCGGTGTCAACCAAGCAGGTTGCTTTGTCCTGGATGGTGTCAAGCTTCTTGAGTGATGCTGTAGATACATTTATGCAGGCAAGTTAGGGTTATTTCACAACACTCCTGACCTATGTTTTATAGATGGTGGACAGACTTTAGTGAATCAGAAAGTGAGCTACTTGCTGCAGGAGTCCTAGCCTCTGACCTGCTCCTACGGTCTGATATAAGTCTTGTGGTCCAGATCTTGCTACATTTGGATATGAACTGCTTCAGTATCTGAGGAGTTGTGAATAATGCTGAACATCATGTAATCATCTGCAAACACCATTTTTGACCTTATGGTAGAGGGAAGGTCATTTATGAAGCAAATGAAGATGCCTGGGCCTTGGACACTATCCTGAGGAACTCCTGCAGAATATCCAGAAGCTGAGATGATTCACTCCAACAACTACAACCATGTTTCTATGTGCCAGGTATGACTCCAACCAGCACAGAGTTTCACCTTGAGTACCCCCCGACTCCAGATTTGCTTGGAGTCCTTGATCTCCCGATGCTGCTTTTGATGTCAAGGGCAGTCACTCACCTATTTTCCATCTTCGCATCAAGGTTATAACGAGTTGAGAGGCCCTGGCAAAGGTCAAACTATGTGTCAGTAAACAGATTATTGTTGAGTAACTGCTGTTTGATAGCACTGCCAACGCCAATTTCCATCACTTGAAAATCACATGATGAAAATCGTAAATTAACTAATAGATTGATGATGGGTTGGAATTAGATCTGTCCCGATTTTTGTGTAGAGGACATAGCTGGGCAATTTTCCACATTGTCAGGTAGATGTCAGTATTGTAGGTGTACTGGAACAGCTTGACTAGGAGGGTGGCAAGCTCCAGAGCACTGGTTTCCAGTACTATTGCCAGAATATTGTCAGGGCTTGCACTCTTTATAGTATCCAGCGCCTTCAGCCACATTGTGATATTGCATGGAGTGAATCAAATTAGCTGAAGTCTGGCATCTGCGATGTTGGGAACCTCTGGAGGATGGTTCATCCACTCGGCACTTTGGGCTGAAGATTATTGCAAATGCTTCATTTTATATTGTGCATTAATGTGCTGGGCTCCCCCATCACTGAAGATGGGGATAGTTATGGACCCTCCTATTCCATGTGTGACTGTTCACCATCATTCATGATAATATAGGACTACAGTGCTTAAATCTGATCTGTTGGTTGTGGTAATTTTTTTTAGCTCTATCTATCAATTCCTATTTATGGTTTTGGGCATGAAAGTAATCCTATTTCATAGCTTCACTAGATTGACACATCATCTTTAGGTGTGCCTGGTGTAGAATCTGACATGCAACCCAGCACTCTTCATTGAACCAAAGTTGACCTTGGCTTATATAATAAAACAACTGCAGATGCTGCAGCTCTGAAGCAAACAAAAACAGAAATTGCTGAAGAAACTCAGCAGATCTGGAACCATCTACAGATAGAAAATATAGTTAGTAACAAGCATAAATACAAGATGATCTTATATTGCAACTACACATGTTTAGTACGAGGCATAAATACATCTTTCAAGTCCACTGACCTTTCTTCAGAAGTGGGACTTGATCCCTGGTTTGATGGTAATGGTGGAGTAGTGGATATGCTGGTCTGTGAGATTACAGGTTTAAATACTGATGACCCACAGTGCTTTATGGATGCCTGGGTGAGTTGCTAGATCTGTTTTGAATCTATCTGCTTTAGCGCAGTGATAGCACCACACAATAGGGTAGAAACAGGATTGAAAGTATCCTCAACATGAGAATGGTAACTTTCAGGAAGGCCCTTCTGTCTCTCCCTCTGTTGACTTCAGAAGGTGTGAAGATCACAATAATAACTCTGGTTTACTGCCACATTATTAGTACATTTAATGGCCCATACTATCATTCACTTGTCTATGGTCTCATAATTCATAGTGAGAAAGAGATGCTGCGTTTTACAAATCACTAGAAGATGCTGACTGATTTGCACTGTTTGCCATTGGTTTTGCCAGTTTACTATCCTCCTCACCAGAAGAATTGCTGACTTTGCTATGTTAAATAATCACTACTCTCACTGCAGGTCATTAGGATTGGTTGTTAATGGTGCAAAAAAAGTGACCATCTTAAACTATGATTTTCTTAATTTTCCTTTGTTGATTTTTCTTCCCTCTCATCCAGTTTTCTTTCCCCTCGATTTGAGATTCCCCTTACCCTCTCCCTCAGACTGAGATTCTTTCTCAATCTGGATCTCTCACTGATCAAGGAGATCGACTGTTACTCGCACTGTTCACTCAAATCCCTAATCTTCTTTACCCCTCACTGCATCACTATCAGTATGCACATCCAGCAGATTACACAGTAAACCATTTTAGTGCTAAAGGATGTAAGAAGAAAAGTCTAAGTGAATGAGACACAGCACCACTGCAGGAAATCTGCACTACAATAAGCTTAGAACATTGACTATAAGGGAACATACACATGATGACTCCAGTGATGAGAATTCCTGTTGACAGCAGGGTGGAGAGACCCAGGAGAATGTAAACAATCAGAGGCTGACGTTTTCCTTGCACTATAGCTTGGTCAGCATATTCTGCAAAATGTAAATGACAATATGAGGATGAAAAGGGGCAACAGCTCAAGACTAGCACTTCAGAAGCCTTTGGCAGGGTTCTGAGTTGCGTGTTCTTTCCATTCCGATAACTGATTGGATCAAAATTCTGGAACACCCTCCCTATGGCACTCTGGGTGTCCCTAGGCCACATGGACCACAGTGGTTCAAGAAGGCAGCTCACCATCACCTTCTCAAAGGCAACTTGGGCTGGGCAATAAATGCTGGGCCAGACAGTGATGTCCATATCCTATCAAAGCATAACATGGAACCAATCCCTATGATTTACTTTATTTTTAAATGATCTATTCTAGTCTCAAATGAGGACATTACTAGAAAGGCCAATGGTTTTAGACATCTCTTATTGCCCTTGAACTGAGCTACTTACTAGGTTATTTCTAGGGCAGTTCAGAATCAATCACATTGCTGTGGGTATTGAGTCGGGGTAAGGAGAGAAGATATTCTTCCCTAAAGCACGTTAGTGTTCAAGATGGGAGTTTACAACAATCATTCCGGAGTGGGCACTGCTGGCTGGATCAGCATTTATTACCCATTCTTAATTGCCCTTGAGAAGGTGCTGATGAACTACTTCCTTGAACTACTGCAATCCAGTTGGAGCAGGTGCACTCGCATTGCTGGTCAGGTGACAATGAAGGACTGTCAATATATTTCCACATCAGGTTGGTGAGTGGCTTGTAGGGGATGTTGCAGGTGGTGGTGTTTACATGTACCTGCTGATTTTGTCCTTCTAGGTGGTAGAGGTCATGGGTTTGGAAGGTGCTGTCTAAGAGCCTTAGTGAGTTACTGCAGTGCATCTTGTCAATAGTACACACTGCTGCTACTGAGTGTCGGTCGTGGAGGGAGTGGATGCTTGTGGATGTAGTGCCAATCAAGTGGCTGCTTTGTCCTGGATGATGTCATACTTCTTAAGTGTTGCTGGAGCTGCACTCATCCATGCAAGTGGGGAGTATTCTATCACAATTCTGATTTGTGCCTTGTTGACACATTGTAGGAATCAGGAGGTGAGTTACTTGCTGAAGAATTCCTAGCCTCTGATGTGCTGTTCTCGCTATTGTGTTTAGACAGCTTCTTCAGTTTAGTTTCTGCTTGATGGTAACTTGCAAAATGTTGATATCCATGGCCACAATTAACAAGACCAGCTACTTTTATTATTGAATTTTAATTCCATCAGTTTCTGTGGTGGGATTTGAATCCATGTCCCCAGAGCACTAACCTGTGCTTCTGGATTATTAGTCCAGTTACATTATCATTATGCCACTGATTCCCCTTGGCATACAGGGGCATCTCACCCTTTGGCATGGTGCTAAGCCACACAAATTAGGAATGTCACAGAGATGGTCCCTAGCTGATAAGAGATTTTGAAAGTTGTTAAGATTGACTGAGATTCACCATTAGGGAGAATAAGAATTGACCAAGGTTTGTTTTCTGACCATGATCTTGTGGCTGCTCCTGAAGCTTGCTGGTGGTTATTAGACACAATTGCATCTTTCAACAACAATAAACACAGACTCCCACAGTCAAATATCACATCAAACACTCACTGACAACTTGTGAAGTTATAGGGCAACTTTGACAATGCATCAAGAGGTTTGTCCCTAGGACCACACACCAGAAAATGTCTTTCATATTTTCAAGAGAAAATTGGATCTCTATCAGAAAGGAAAATTTTGCATGCTTTCAGGGGAAAGGCAGGGAGCGACCCTGGGTGCACTGCTCTTGCAGCGAATGTAAACAGCCATGATGAGATGAACAACCTCTACCTATACTGTAATCATATAACCTGTGCTATAATTTCACATTACTCTCAAGGGACTTAGGGATCATTTTAATTTATCATCCACTCTATACTACTGATGACTGCCCTTTGCCCATCATTTTAGGCTGAAATCAAATAGCATTATGGAACAAAGTTGGAGACAAAATAAAGTGGCAAGATCCAACATGTTGTGCTCAGACGAGTTTCTAAGCTCAATGCTGTATTTCCCAGTTTATGCTACAAACACAATTTTATTAAGGGATGGTCCCAGGGTAGGATTGGGCAAGAGATCATAACTCATGATAGTGATTATAACTCCATGACCTTTACTATAGTCATGGAGAGGGATAGGAGCAGACGGTATGGGAAAGTATTTAATTGGGGGAGGGAGAATTACAATGCTATTAGGCAAGAACTGCGGAGCATAAATTGGGATCAGATGTTCTCAGGGAAATGCACGACAGAAATGTGGAGGTTGTTTAGGGAACAGCTGCTACAAGAACTGAATAGGTTTGTCCCACTGAGGCAAGGAAAGGATGGTAACGTGAAGGAACCTTGGATGACAAGACATGTGGAACATCTAGTCAAGAGGAAGAAGGAAGCTTATTTAAGGATGAGGAAGCAAGGATCGGATAGGGCTTTAGAGGTCTACAGGGTAACCAGGAAGGAACTGAGGAATGGACTTAGGAGAGCTAGAAGGGGATATGAGAAAACCTTGGCGAGTAGGATCAAGGAAAACCCCCAAAGCATTCTATGCTTATGCAAGGAACAAGAGGATGGCCAGAATGAGGGTAGGGCCAATCAGGGAAAGTGGAGCAAACTTGTGTGCGGAGTCAGAGGAGGTAGGGGAGGTCCTTAATGAATACCTTGCTTCAGTATTCACCAGTGAGAGGGACCTTGACGTTTGTGACGACAGCATGAAACAGGCAGATATGCTCGAACAGGCTGATGTTAGGAAGGAGGATGTGCTAGAAATTTTGAAAAACATGAGGATATATAAGTCCCCTGGGCCAGGCGGGATATACCCAAGGTTTCTATGGGAAGTGAGGGAAGAGATTGCTGCCCCTTTGGCAATGATCTTTGCATCCTCACTGCCCACTGGAGTAGTACCAGATGATTGGAGGGTGGCAAATGTCATTCCCTTGTTCAAGAAAGGGAATAAGGATAATTGTGGGAATTACAGACCAGTCAGTCTTACTTCTGGGATGGACAAATTATTGGAGATGATTCTGACAGACAGTATTTATGATTATTTGGAAAAGCACAGTTTGATTAGAAATAGTCAGCATGGCTTTGTAAGGGGCAGGTCATGCCTCACGAGCTTTATTGAATTCTTTGAGGATGTGACAAAACACGTTGATGAAGGTAGAGCAGTGGATGTGATGTGTATGGATTTTAGCAAGGCATTTGATAAGTTTCCACATGGTGGGCTCATTCAGAAAGTAAGGAGGCATGTGATTCAGGGAAATTTGGCTGTCTGGATACAAAACTGGCTGTCCAATAGAAGACAGAAGGTGGTAGCAGATGGAAAGTATTCAGCCTGGAGCTCAGTGACCAGTGGTATTCCACAGGGATTTGTTCTGGGATCTCTGCTCTTTGTGATCTCTATAAATGACTTGGATGAGGAAGTGGAAGGGTGGGTTAGTAAGTTTGCCAATGACACGAAGTGGATAGTGTGGAGGGCTGTTGTAGGTTGCAATGGGACATTGACAGGATGCAGAGCTGGGCAAAGAAGTGGCAGATGGAATTCAACCCAGAAAAGTGTGAAGTGATTCATTTTGGAAGGTCAAATTTGAATGCAGAATACAGGGTTAATGGCAGGATTCTTGGCAGTGTGGAAGAACAGAGGGATATTAGGGTCCACATCCATAGATCCCTCAAAGTTGCTACCCAAGTTGATAGGGTTGTTAAGAAGGCATATGGTGTGTTGGTTTTCATTGGCAGGGGAATTGAGTTCAAGAGCCGAGAGGTTATACTGCAGCTCTATAAAACCCTGGTTAGACCACACTTGGAATATTGTAGATAACCAGGTGTAGAGCTGGATGAACACAGCAGGCCAAGCAGCATCAGAGGAGCAGGAAAGCTGACATTTCAGGTCTAGACCCTTTCCTGTTCCTCTGATGCTGCTTGGCCTGCTGTGTTCATCCAGCTGTACACCTTGTTATCTCAGATTCTCCAGCATCTGCAGTTCCTACTATCTCTGAAACTATCTTGGAATATTGTGTTCAGTTCTGGTCACCTCTTACAGGAAAGATGTGAAGCTTTAGAGACGGTGCAGAGGAGATTTACTAGGATGCTGCCTGGACTTCAGGGCAGGTCTTATGAGAAAAGGTTGAGGGAGCTAGGGCTTTTTTCATTGGAGTGAAGAAGGATGAGAGGTGACTTGATAGAGGTGTACAAGATGATGACAGGCATAGATAGAGTGGATAGTCAGGACTTTTTCCCAGGGCAGAAATGACTATTACGAGGGGCATAATTTTAAGAGGATTGGAGGAAGGTATAGGGGAGATGTCAAAGGTAGGTTCTTCACACAGAGCGCGGTGGGTGTGTGGAATGCGCTGCCAGCAGTGGTAGTGGAGTCAGATACTTTAAAGACTTTTAAGCAACTCTTGGATAGGCACATGGAGGATAGTAAAATGTAGGGTATACAGGGTAGATTGATCTTAGTAGGATAATAGATCGGTTGTGAAGGGCCTGTACTGTGCTGTACTGTTCTATGTTCTATGGATCAGTATCTGAAGCACCGAACCCCATCACCCAACATCTACCTCTGATGAAGAGTCATCTAGACTTGAAAAGTTAGCATGTTCTCTCTCCATGGATACTGTCTGACACGCTGTAATCTCCAGCATCCCCCAACCTCTATACTTTATTTCACTTTGTGTTCTTGACACTATCAGTTAAAGGGGGTGGCCCCATGCGAGGTGGGGTATAGGTATAGGCAGGGTTGTAGTAGAAAGGTGAGGATCAATACATTTCGCACCCATGACTTTATTTCAGTGTTTAACTACACTGTTTAATATTTGGGAGAATAATACATTCTCTGGCAGAAACGTTATCCAATCAATTGGAAAATAACTTGTTCCCTGTTGTTAATTGATCTGTAGGTTTATATTCAAGTGTAAATTATTTACAAATGGACTTTGGCCTAGCTGAGATCAGTTGCAAGCAGCTGTGAGAAGTAGGTATACCTGACTTAATGTTACTCTGTTCCTTTTCTTCCTTGTTCCAGTCTTCAGAACACACTTTCTGAACACCATCTCCGATCACATCAAGATCCATGATTCCTGCCCAATGAATGTATTCCTTCTGAAAAGAGAATATGTCAGAGTCAGTTCATAGATTTGACCATTCTCATTCTTTTAGCTAAACACCACTGGCTGCAAATTGTGAGAGTGGTATAAAACAGAAGTTTTCTACCATTATCAAATCAAAGGCAGAACACCATGGACAGTGGAGATCTGAAATAAATCAGAAAACACCAGAAAGAATCAGATGTCTGGCAACATGAGGAGAGAGAAATAGAGTTAATTTGAGTCCGATAGGACTCTTCTTTGGAACTGGGTGATACATATCATACTGTAGAAAAAAGTAGGGAGGGGCAGAAGAACAGAAGGAATAGTCGGGGAGGGTAGGGTTGCTGTAAGAAGGTGAGGATGTATGTATCTCAAAGAGACTAGAGAACACAGTTGTCATAGACTAGAGGCAAAGTAATTGTAGAAAAGTGACAAAGCATAGATTTACAGTAGGTAAGAGCCAATTTAAAAGTCACCAATTAACAAGTTATCAAGCTAACTGAACGGATATTTTTTGTTACCCACTGTTTTCCACACATCTTCTGGGAAAAGGTTTCTGAGAATTTGAAAACAGATATGCGAGGCGGCTCAAGTACACTTGATAAAAACCCTTCCATTTGTCCTTGGCTACCGAAGGAGCAGGTTTGGGTGATGGTGATAGAGGTCGGAGGGTGTTGTAACATCGGTATGTTATTTTTACATAATTTATAAATTTCTTTGGGTCTGCAATAAGAAAAGACATATTTCAGAGAGCAGGGACCTTCAAATTTGGAGACGCAACTAGCTCTTTTTAGCAGCAGAGTCTTTAGCCACACAGTATTTGTTCACTGTATGTGGAGATACCATTTCTCCTTCTCACCTTCCACTGTCATCTCTACATTCATCCCCATTCCATTCCTGTCTCCAACCCTTCACCTCCTACCCTTCCACTCTCCACATCCACTTTCGCACACGCCTCACCCCATTCTCCGCCACCCACTCCTTCCTCCTCCCATTCCCTAGCTTCCCTGCCTGCCATTCTCCCCTCCACTCCGTTGCACCATTTCCACCATTCCTAGTTGTGTAAAATTCTTGTTCTCAGTGATGAAGTCCTGCGAAGAGGCTCAACTTTTGTCCAAGAATTCTGAAGAAGGGTCTAGGCCCGAAACATCAGCTTTCCTGCTCCTCTGATGCTGCTTGGCCTGCTGTGTTCATTCAGCTCTACACCTGGTTATCTAACTTTTGTCCAAACTGAGCTGGGAGTTTATATTCAGGTATCTAATAATGTGAAGCCATCATTAACAGATAGGCTGTAACAGCAAACCATTCAGTAGCTCAATCTGTTTCTGTAGAATGTATAACATAGTCTCTCCTCAGGTTCAAAAATAACAGAAGATGCACTTAATTAGCACAAAATAAGATGCTGGAAATTCTCAGAAGGCCCGGCAGTGTCTGTGGAGAGAGGAACAGAGTTATTTAACATTTCAGAGTCATGTTCTTTTGATCATAATGTTTTGTCCCTCTCCAGAGAAAACACTTCTAGTTGACTGATTGAATAATTGTCCAGCTCCGTGGCATGAGCTCCATGAGGTCTGTACCACAGCCATTACAAAATAATGTGACTCATTGCACACTGTGAACTGAATCTAACTCTAATATAAACCAAAATGCTGAAGAAACTCAGCAGGTCTAGCAGTATTTGTGGAGAGAGAAACAGAGCTAATGTTTTGAGTCCAATATGTTGGGGTATGGAGCTGACCCTGAGACGACATGGAGTCTCCTCCCATCCCAAGTACCCACTGGATTAAGTAGGATTCCCTGCAGGTTCTACACAGGAGAAAGGGAAAATATATCATTTCATATTTGAATGGTTTGTTTCAACTCCCAAGCTTCTTAACATCTGGAGATATTTCCCAGTTGGTGGCTGAAACATTGAACAGAGAAGTTAACCTGCCTGGATCCTTTCTGAAATTTTATTTTGGTCCTATTTTTGTTCTGTTTTGGTCACACATCCAAACAGCTGGACAGCTTTCTGTGTTGAGTTTACCCAGCTGGTTGGTAGATGTTTCAAAGGCAGAGAGTCTTGAAGGCTGTAGCTGTCCTAATCTGATATCCACACATACTCTGACCAGAGCTGAGTGGGGTGATGTGATGGTTCTTGTGAGGATCACTGATCACACAGCCAACAAACTCAGAGCTCTTAAGATTCCAATCCCACTGTTAATTTGCTCTCAGCTGCTGTCAAACATGAGTATTTTTGGCTATTATCTGAATTGGCTGCAACATCAAGTGAAATCTCTCTCTATGTTTGACTCTAAGGCAACTTTTCCACTTGAACCTGTTGATATTGTCAGGAGGACAATAGTTCAGTAATGATTCTATGAGCTGTCTGTCTTATTATCACAATAATTTGCAATTTACCAACACATTACCTTCCTTCAGTAAGTGAGATAGCCAATAATTTGTTCTATATAATGTGATTCATGTTGTTATGACCTATTTTGGAAGTTGATTCTTAAGCCCCACTCTTCCCAGGTTTGCCACAAAAGCTAATGATCTAATCAAAGGACACAAAGTCCCAAATTTACCTGACCGTTGGAATCAGGTTTTCAGAACATTGACCATGTTCGTAAACTTAACACAATCTACTACTAATCACAAGTATGCAGCAGGGTGGCTCACTGCTGCCTCAGGTTTGATTCCAGCCTTGGGCAATTGTCTGTGTGGAGTTTGTATGTTCTCCTCGTGCCTGCTTGGGTTGCCTCTGGGTATTCTGGATTCCTCCCACAGTCCAAAGCTTAGGTGGATGGTAGAAAAGGTTGGGTGGATTGGCCATACTAAATTGCTCATAGTGTGCAGGGATGTGCAGGCTAGTGGGTTAGCCATGGGAAATGCAGGGTTACAGGGATGGGGAGGGTCTGTGTTGGATGCTCTTTGAAGGGTCAGTGTGGACTTGATAGGTTGAATGGTCTGTTTCCACACTGTAGGGATTTTATTTATACTTAAACATCTAAGAACTTACTCACTTTTAAGACCCCTACACACAGTACAGAAATACACAGACAAACAAAAAAAAAATGGTTTTATGGGTGGAGGAAAAGAAAACTGGGGACTACAGCTCAATAGTGCCAGTACACAAGAAGTCTTTTAGATACCAGTTAAAAACAACAGCTTACAGCAAAAACCGACCTATTTCAAGCTTCAGTTATTTTTACTGCAGAGAGAGGGAGGAATTAATCAGAGAATCAGGCTGATTACCTTTAACATTCACGACAGGTCATAACTGCATAAATCAATTAGCTATCTGTTGCAGGACAAATTCCACACTCCAAATGCACCTGGGACATGTGCCATCTACAAATAGCAGCTCTCTCTGAACAAAACAGCAGCTGGGTAAACACTGCACACAATGAGTTTCAATAACTCACTTTCGGAACTACTGCAATACCTTCCATAATCCTTTAGTTTTAAAACTGCCCTTCTCTCCACTTTAGTCCACAAACAGAAATATGCAAAAAAAAAATACAGTCTTTACAATAAACATTCACTTAAAGCACAGTTTGCACTTCATGGGTCTGTTGCATAGAGAGATATTGTCCATTTAAAAGAAATGCACACTGCTCCATTGGGTTCTATAGTTAACTCTCTCCCGCTTTCTTATACACTCGGTCTCTCCTTCCTCTCTCTTTACACATTCCATCACTCTCACCCTATCCCTCTTTCTTGCTATATATTGCATTTCTCTCGCCACCTTCTTTCATTCACTCTGTCTCTCACACATCATCCTGCTTTTAGTTTCAACACTGTCTTTAATTCTTCTCCCTATCCACCTCCAACCATTTCACATCCTTTCCTTCTAACTTTCCACACACTGACATTACATGTTCCTCTCTCCTCACTCTCTGCCCCTTAGACACAGTCCTCTCTTTATAATCCAAATCTTTTCTCACTTTCTTCAACATTCTCATCTTCTTACTCCCTCTCAAACTTTCAACCCTCTATTTCTCACACCCTCCTTCCTTTGAGTTTGAATTTGTTTAGACAGCAAACCTGGCCATTATTTACCTTGGCACATCCAGATTCAACACATCCACTCAGTAGTCCTGTGCAATTAGTCAGCTGCTGAAGTACAGGAACTTTGTATTGTTCGCTTTTTACTCAGGAATCTGGGTGAGGAAACCAAATCTTAGTGACAAAATTCCAAGATTGTCCAGTCATTTGATGAAAACTTCAGCACTTCAATGAAGGCCTGTACACGATAAGATAAATTGCTGAAAACCTCTGTGGAACATTCCTTGGCTGCTGGCACTGTGGAAATAGAGCAGGAGCTAATCAGGTTAAATAATATAGGGTGTCAAATTATTGGTATTCTGATTTCAGGTAATGTACAGGTGACGACTGCATAATTCCTTTTACCAGGACACTGGTAGGGCCAGTGACACAGTGGATGACCTGTCCCTGGGACACAGGAGGCTCAGGCATCATTAACTCATAAAGTCCTTTCTCATGTTTCCTTTTAAAATGACTGTAATTACAGAAGTGCAATCTGTGCCATTTTCACTTTGGGCAATTGTTAATCAAGTTAATGGCTTGCTACTTTTCCTGTACAACATTCTCATTCATTCACTAATGGAATGGAAAATCAGCAGAAATATAACAAGTACTCAGTTCAAGATTGCCAGTTCCCATGGATTTCTGCTAGTTAAGGGTCCTGGGATTTGGAGCAAAGGCAGGTAATTGCAGTGATCTCCTTTGGGTGTAGACATTCACCATTTGTTACACAGGGCCTGACTGAGTGTTAGAATGTGGGGCAGGGGAATCCAATAACAGCCCAGACTCCTCTCCAGCGACCCCTCTACTCATCTATATCCTTCTCCCCAGAAGGTTAGGTTTCCCATCTCTGTGGTCCTGCCTAGTGGTATTATTCACTATGCTATTAACCCAGTGACCCAGATAATGTTCTGGGGACCCAGGTTCAAATACCATCACGGCAAAAGACTGAATGAGGGAACACAACAGCACCTCAGCCCAGCTTCAAACTGTGTCTGTGCTTTTAAGGTTCAATAAGGAGGTTTCTTTTTGATTTGTATGTCAATGTTCAAATCCTGCTGCTACGTTGCCCTTCGGCTTTTCTATGACCAACATTGGCGCAGGCTTGGAGGGCCGAAGGGCCTGTTCCTGTGCTGTGATTTTCCTTGTTCTTTGTTCTTTGTTCTTGACATTTAACACAAAGCTCCTATAAGGCTTTCTCAAAATCCATCATCACCACACCAAGTGAATTTCCCTATCCAAGATCCTTCAAAGGGGTTTATACAATATCGACGTAATTTGTTTTTACTGCTTTACAATTGCTGAATGCTGATTTGTATTGATTGTCTCATACCTCAACAAATCTTCTCTAACTGAATACTAAAGTTATATTGTTTGAAGAATTGTAGAGAGTTCTGTTATTTTAAGGACTTCAAGACCTTGGGACAACATTGAGAAGATGTCATCGAGCTGCATATCACTGAGCATAAACAGCACAGAGTGGCTGGAGTAGACAACACCAGCCTACAATACATGAGACAAGAATGGAGAATTTTAAGAGCAGCAAATTGTAAACATACAGATGAATACATAGGTTAATCCAAAGGTAGTGTAGCCGTTAGATCAGAACTTGCTAAATGCCTGATTTTGATGTATAGCACTATTTAGTATTAATATATAATAAATAATATTACTTTCGAAGCTTAAGCAGAAAGACTTGCCTTGAAGCCTTGATATTCCTTTTCCCTGAAAGCCTGCCTTGAACCCAATCTCATAGGAGTCATCAAATCACACAATAAATAAATTTGTCTAGTGTCCAGGCCTTCATTCCTCAGTCCACCTGCCTTTACAGGTTATATCAGTTCCTTGTGATAAAACATTTGTTTCTTCAAAAAAATCCCCTGCAAAGTGATATCTCCCAAACTTGCTCCTCACTGTCTCAGCATCCATGTTAAATTGACAGTTCCTAGCTCCTCAAGCAGAGACTATATTGCAGTCTATAAGACAGCACTGAAATTTAACCATGTTGGAAATGGTACCACAAATGGATTGGTGAGCTCAAATTTTGATATTGCGAGCTCAGAGGTAGCAATGGCAAAGCTGTCCCATCCTTCCCCAATCCCCATTGTCCACTGAAATACCTCAGTTTTCTCGAAAGAGGTGACAACATTGTTGAAGTTTCACAATAGTGTCATGGGGGTGAAAGTTTGGAAAGCTCTGTGCTAGAGAGCTGGGGCTCATTGGAAATGTGGCTCTTTAAAAATATAAAGATTCGGATTTGTTACAAATTCAATTGCTCCAATGCCTATCAAGTGACAAGCAGTTATAAAACTAATCAGCTGGATATTATGTGAGCAATGTTCAGCTTGTAGAACATCAGATACAGGAGTTCCAATGGAAACAGTAAACCATTGCCAAACTGAAAATGAACAATGGAAACCGAGAGTGGAACCTAAAGCTACACATACAATAAATTCCAGGTCAAATTCCCAATGCTGAAAAGGAAACCGCCACTAAAGGAAGAATAAACGTAAAACTAGCTCTTTCAAATGAGAGGCTAGGAAGGGATCAGGCTGGCTGGTTGGTCGATTATTAAAGAGGCAGGAGGGATCAGCCAATGTGGGCTCAGAGTTTACCACAAATTCCTTATATTCACCAACATCCTGGTGATATGCTTAGCCACAGGGGCCAGGCAGAAATCACAGGCTTGGTGCTGGACCTGACCTGTGTCTCCTGCCTGGCCCTGGCCCTGGCCCTAGCCCCAAGCAGAGCAGCCATGATCCCTAAACACAAGGGACCTTCATCCCTAGAACCACAGTCCCTGATTATTGGGCTTTAATATACTCTCACTATCTGGGTCCTGGCTTGGTGGTAGGATTAGGGCTGCAAAAGTGGAAGGGGAGGCCATGTATTTGGATGTTTCCCTGATCCGTTCCCAATACCAGGGAGTTTTCACAGGGGAGGGTTAAGAAGAGGTTGACTTTCCAGCTGCGCAGAGAGGGTCAGTCGATTTCAGTATTGGTGGAGCAGCTGAGCACAATTTTCCATTTTTTAAATGATTTTTGAGTGGTTCATTTTCCCTGTTGTGTGCATGCCAGCTTCACACTCATGCTACGTTTTCCTGGGGCCTATCAACTGAAAATCTGAAACAGGCCCAGCAAAGTTTTTTAATTAGCTCCACCACTTAACAGTTACTTAATAGCAGCAGGTTCCAAACACCTCAATCCCCTGCCCTCTCATGAAAACTGCATTACATTCAAGAGGCAGCAGAATCTAATGTTTCCCTGTGCGAATGCAGTTTTCAAACTGTATCTGCTCCAGATCCTATCATTAACTGAATATTGAATCCAGAGGTTGAACTACATGAGACCTTTATAGCTGCAGGTTCAAGGAAAACCAGTGGGTAGCAGCTACAGTTAGTGTCAGTGACCCAGCTGAGAATCCAACATGGAAGAAAAAATCAAAGAGGACCACTGAGCAACAGGAAGTCTGACAGAATCCTGAGACAAGAACCACAATCAATAACACACGGACCGAAACTACCCTGACCCAAGGAGCCCAGGGGTTTACACTTGACAAAATTAGGGTTTTGGAACATACAGAGAGTCACCTCATGTATGGGGAATGAGGAAGGTCAGGCATTTTGTTTTCTTTTCATGGTCTTTCTTAAAGAACACTATCTCCAAATCTGCCTGTCAACATTTAACACCCAGTTGGCCTTGGCAATATCACCATATCCCAAGCTCGGGGTGTGTCTGAGACCAAGAAATAGAAGCAAGGCTGTTGCAAACAATTGAATATTTATTAATAATACACTCAATTTACAGAGGGGACAATCACAGGCTGTATCAGAATCTTCTCCTTTGGTCTCCCATTACATGTGATCTAACACATAGAACATAGAACAGTACAGGCCCTTTGGTCCACGATGTTGTGCCACAATTTTACCCTCAACCTAAGGTCTATCCAACTTCCACCCCTACCTTATACTATCATCCATATGCCTATCTAATAGCCGCTTAAATGCCCCTAATGTGGCCGACTCCACTACCCTCTCCGGCAATGCATTCCATGCCCCGACCACTCACTGAGTAAAGAACCTACCTCTGACGTCTCCCCTATATCTACCTCCACTCACTTTAAAACTATGCCCCCTCATAATAGCTACCTCCACCCGAGGAAAAATTCTCTGGCTTTCCACTCTATCTATACCTCTGATCATTTTGTACACCTCTATCAAGTCACCCCTCATCCTTCGTCGTTCTAAAGAGAAAAGCTCTAGCTCTCTCAACCTTTCCTTGTAAGACTTTCCCTCCATTCCAGGCAACATCCTGTTAAATCTCCTCTGCACCTTTTCCAACACTTCCACATCTTTCCTGTAATGAGGTGACCAGAACTGGACACAATACTCCAGATATGGCCAAACCAGGCTTTTGTATAGCTGGAGCATAACTTCATGGCTCTTAACTCAATCCTTCCATTAATGAAAGCTGACACACCATATGCCTTCTTAACAACTCTATCCACCTGGGTGGCAGCTTTCAGGGAACTGTGGACATGAACCCCAAGATCCCTTTGCTCCTCCACACTGCCAAGAATCTTTCTGTTAACCCTGCATTCTGCTTTCAAATTTGTCCTTCCAAAATGAAACATCTCACACTTTTCAGGGTTAAACTTCATCTGCCACTTCTCAGCCCAGCTCTGCATCCTATCGATGTCCCTTTGTAACCCAGAACAGCCCTCCGCACTATCCACAACTCGACCCACCTTCGAATCATCCGCGAACCTACTAATCCACCCTTCCACTACTACATCCAAATCATTTACAAAAATCACGAATAGAAAAGGATCCAGAACAAATTCTTGTGGTACACCACTCGTAACTGAGCACCATTAAGAATATTTTCTGTCCATTACCACCCTTTGTTTTCTAAGGGTCAGCCAATTCTGAATCCAATCTGCCACGTTTCCCCCTGTCCCATGTCTCCTTACTTTCTGCATGAGTCTACCATGGGGAACCTTATCAAATGCCTTAATTAAATCCATGTATACCACATCCACTGCTCTACCTTCATCCACGTGTTTGATCACTTCTTCAAAGAATTCAATAAGAATTGTGAGGCATGATCTACCCCTCACAAATCCATGCTGACTATCATGAATCAAACTATGTCTATCCAAGTGATCGTAAATCCTATCTCTCAGAGCCCTTTCCAATAATTTGCCCACCACTGAAGTAAGACTAACTGCCCTGTAATTTTTGGGGTTACCCCATTCCCTTTTTTGAACAAGGGAATGACGTTTGCCTCTCTCCAATCTTCCTGCACTATACCCGTGGACAGTGAGGATGAAAAGATCATCGCCAAAGGCCCTGCAATTTCTTCCCTCACTTCCCATAGAATCCTTGGATAAATCCCATCAGGCCCGGGGGCCTTATCTATCTTCAAGTTCCTCAAAATTCCTAGTACATCTTCCTTCCTAACATCCACCTCCTCTAGCTTACCAGCCTGTTTCACACTGTCATCCCCTACAACTAGGTCCCTCTCAGTTGTGAATACCGAAGAAAAGTATTCATTCAGGACCTCTCCTATCTTTTTAGGCTCCATGCACAAATTCCCTTTACAATCCTTGTTTGGCTCTACCCTTTCTCTGGTCATTCTCTTATTCCTCACGTACATGTAAAAAGCCTTGGAGTTTTCCTTGATCCTATCTGCCAAGGTTTTCTCATGCCCCCTTTCTTGCTCTCCTAAACCCTTTCTTCAGCTCCTTCCTGGCTAACTTGTATCCCTCTGGAGTCTTTTCCGATCCTTGTTTCCTAAACCTTATATAAGCCTCCTTCTTCCTCTTAACTAGTCGTTTGACCTCTTTCGAGAACCAAGGCTCCCTCACTCGACCGCATCTTCCCTGCCTGTTAGGGACAAACATATCGAGCACACACAGTATGCATTCCTTAAACAATCTCCACATTTCTACAGTGCTCTTCCCTGACAGCATCTGCTCCCATTTTATGTTACCCAGTTCTTGCCTAACAGAATTATAATTACCCTTTCTCCAATTATAAGCCTTACCCTGCTGTATGTACTTATCCTTTTCCATGACTATTGTAAAAGCATCAGAGTTATGATCGCTACCGCCAAAATGCTCTCCTACCAACAGGTCTAACACGGCCCGGTTCATTGCCAAGCACCAAATCCAAAGTGGCCTCTCCTCGTGTTGATTCATCTACAGGAATCCTTCCTGAACGCACTGGACAAAATTCGCTCTATCTAAACTATTACAACTAAAAAGTTTCCAATCAATATTTGGAAAGTTGAAGTCACCCATGACTACAACCCTGTGACTTCTGCACCTTTCCAGTATCTGCCTCCTAATCCGCTCCTCCACTTCTCTGCAACTATTACGGGGTTGTTTTTAAAAAAAACCAACAAAGTGACTGCTCCTTTCTTGTTCTGGATCTCAACCCAAACTGACTCTGTAGACATATCATTCTCAAACTGCCTTTCAGTAGCTGCTATACCAGCCCTGACTAGCAATGCCACTCCCCCGCCTCTTTTTTTCCACCATCCCTATTTCTTCTAAAGCATCTAAATCCCGGAACTTCCAACAACCATTCCCAACACAATCTGACATTACCGATGATGCACATTGGACATCAGTGAAATAGCTATTAACCCTTTATATCAGTCTCTACTAGCTTCATTGAAAATCATGCTCTGTATATCTTATTCTTATCGCAGATACCCACCACTTCTATCCCCAGCCTACACTGCCTCTGCATTTGCATGGGAGGTAATGGCCTTGTGGTACTATCGCTGTACTGTTAAACCAGAGACCCAGGTAATGTTCTGGGGGCTCGGGTTTGAATCCTGCCATGGTAGATGGTAGAATTTGAATTAAGTAAGAGTCTAATGATGACCATGAAACCGTGTTGATTGTCAGGAAAAATACCCATCTGGTCCTTTAGGGAAGGAAACTGCCATCCTTACCTAGTTTGTCCTACTTGTGACTCCAGACCAACAGAAATGTGGTTGACTCTTAACTTCCCTCTGGAATCAGCTGGCTAGTGACACCCTCATCCTGTGAATGAATAAAAAAAATTGAAACATTGTAAAATATTAAAAAGGAACTACACTAACAATGCTGTTGTGAGGAAGTTTGGTTCAGACTACCTTTAAATGATTTTAGTATGGAACTATTTTGCGTGCCTTTCATTCCACTGTCATTTTGAACTCAATAAACTGAGACAAGAGCAATGTTGCTGGAAAAGCTCGGCAGGTCTGGCAGCATCTATGAAGTACAAAACAGAGTTAACGTTTCGGGTCCGGTGACCCTTCCTCAGTTCTGAGCTTTTCCAGCAACTTTGCTTTTCTTTCTGATTTACAGCATCCGCAGTTCTTTCAGTTTTTATTCAATAAACTGAAAGGCTGGCTCTCTGTACAAGCAAACACAGCTTTTCTAATTAGAACTGAAGACAACGAATGCTGGTGAACACAGCGGGTCAGACAGCATCCATGGAGAGACAGCAAGCTTTCAAGTCTAAATGACTCTCCATCAGAGCTGATGGCCAGATTCGAAACGTTAGCTTGCTGTCTCTCTATGGATGCTGCCTGACCTGCTGTGATCTCCAGCATTTGTTGTTTTCAGTACAGATTCCAGCATCTGCAGTAATTTGCTCCTACACTTTTTATTTAGAAATTGAGTAGAAATGTTTACTCAGTCTCCCAAACAGTCTTTGTCAGCTTTAAAACTACTTAATTGTTTCTTCTAACAGAAATCAAATTGGAATGAGGACACAAACTGTAAGGTTCTCTCTTTCTTTGTTCCACCATATATCTTGGATATAGAGATATTGGTGTAATCTGCACGGCCCCCGAGTTTATAGAAGGGTGAGCAGGGTTTTTAACTGCATGGGGACTAAAATTCAGGTTTCTCAAGGGGGTTTAAGTTCTCAAAACATTTCAGGCAGTGTCAGTTCTCCAGAACCTATTTGGTGGGAACATCTTTGGCATTAACACATTATGAATATTCAATTACATCGGAGCCCAGTTCACAGGTACAATGACTGTTGCCCAACGCTAGGACACTTGTCTGTTCACAAGCCTGACAACATGCCACTGTCTTTGCAGGTGCATACCTGCTGGGGTGAACTTTTTTCACCAACCTGGTCAATGCAATGATTTTCACTAACTTAAGTCCCTCAGGAAGAAATCCATTTCTTTGCACATAAATGTGCAGTGTGAGGGCTAAGTCCTCTCCATGTTGATCAGTTCAGGAGAACTCTCATTCATACTCAGTAGTAGTTAAAGTGTTAGGGATGAAGGCTTCATGGGACCACTAACTTGATCAAGTGAGGCAACCAAATGGGCTGATATCAGCAAACCTGACCGGGTCAGGCGAGCAGGCTTCAACTTAAAACTGGGTGCAATTTAAATGGAGGGTGGGAAGCAGTTTAACGGGAGACTAACAGAAAGTTGGTAGTGAGGTGGGCTGTTTGGAAATGAAGACTACTCACTGCAACATAAAGGGAGTGGTTGTCGGGAGCAGTGGAGGGATCTTCAGAAATGGAGGGAATAATCATCCCATTGATAATGTTCCATTTATAGTTGGTGGAGCAAGTTAAGATGACCCTTTTCATTCCCAAATGCTGCTCTAGGATATGGGCTGAATGAAGCCAAGGCACTGACTTTTCTGTCTGCAATCTGAATGTTGAAGAAAGCATAAACTGTAGAAAACTCATCACATAACTTGGAACAAGATACTGAACACAGCTTCCAAATAAGCACTTCAAATTTGAAATTTCTAGAGCAGTTTTATTACAATGGATCTGGGCTGCAGGATGAGAGGTAGTAAGAAACATTGATGGACAAACATCATACTGATACTTAAACGTTCCAGAAACATGAATCTGGTTCAACACAGCAAAAGAAAAACAGTCTACCATGTGAATCTTCACATTACTGGATCAAGATAAAGGGTCAAAACCAAGTGCGTCTGGTAGACTTGAGTTCCAAACAAGAAAGAGAGGACAATTCCAGACCAACATCCTCTGTACCAAGATAACAAGGTGCAGGGCTGGATGAACACAGCAGGCCAAGCAGCATCATAAGAGCAGAAAGGCTGACGTTTCGGGCCTAGACCCTTCATCAGAAAAGGGGGAGGGGAAGCGGGTTCTGAAATAAATAGGGAGAGAGTGGGAGGCGGATAGAAGATGGATAGCAGTTTCAGGTCCGAAGAAGTTACCCTCCTCCCTCCGGACAAACCTCAGGGGATCTCTCTCCCACTGTAACTCTCTCGTAATCTCTTCGGCCCTGAAACTGCTATCCATCTTCTATCCGCCTCCCACTCTCTCCCTATTTATTTCAGAACCCCCTTCCCCTCCCCCTTTTCTGATGAAGGGTCTAGGCCCGAAACGTTGACCTTATCCTCTGTACCAATACCAGTTTAGGGTTGCTTGCCAATTGTACATGTATGAAGCTGTTTTTACGTGTGCATTCAGCTTGTATGCTAAATATTAGGTTTAATTTCACAACAGCGTGTATGTTTGGTTTTAAAGCTGCAGTCATTTGGGGAGAAGACCTGTAGAGCAGTGCTTTCAAAAGTGAGAGGTTAAGACCCCAAGTGGAGTTGTGAGTTTAAATTCTGGAGATGTGCAATGGTAGTAATGGAGCTCAGACCCAAGTTACAACAGCCGTGCTCCTGCTCTAGCAGACCCCTGCCATCACTGAAACTGCAGCTATAAGGGTCTCCTGTTGAGCATTAGCCTTAAAAGGGGTCACAGTGGGAGCGATATTTCAGAAGCACAGCTGTACAGGCTGGATTATTTTAATGAACTTACTCAACTGGTTAGGGCCAGTCTTGTTCCAGACTGTTCCATGTCATGGAGCTGCAAAGCATGGAAACAGACTCTTCGGCCCAACTTGTCCATGCCGACTAATTAATCTAGTCCCATTTGCCAGAATTTGCCCCAAATCCCTCTAACCCTTCCTATTCATGTGCCCATCCAGATGCGTTTTCAATGTTGAAATTGTACCAGCCTCCACTACTTCCTCTGGCAGCTCATTCCATACATGTACCATCCTGTGCATGAAAAAGTTGCCCCTTAGGTCCCTTTCAAATCTTTCCCCTTTCATCTTAAATCTATGCCCTCTAGTTCTAGACAATGATACCCTGGGGAAAAGACCTTGGCTATTCACCCTATCTATGCTGCTCATGATGTTATAAACCTCTACAAGGTCACCCCTCGGCCTCCAATGCTCCAGAGAAAACAGCCCCAGCCTATTTGGCCTCTCCCTGTAGCTCTAACCCTGGCAACATCCTTGTAAATCTTTTCTGAACCCTTTCAAGTTTCATAATATCCTTCCTATAGCAGGGAGACCAGAGCTGAACACAGTCCTTCAGAAGTGGCCTAACCAATGTCCTGTACAGCTGCAACATGACTTCCCAACTCCTACATTCAATGCACTGACCAATAAAGGCAAGCATACCAAACGCCTTCTTCACTATCCTGTCTACTCTACTGCCAAGGATCTATGAACCTCCAAGGTCATTTTGTTCAGCAACGCTCCCTATGATCTTTCCATTAAGTGTATAAGTCCTGCACTGATTTGCCTTTCCAGAATGCAGCCCCTCACATTTAGCTAAATTAAACTCCATGTGTCACTCCTCGGCCCACTGGCCCATCTCATCAAGGTCCTGTTGTACTCTGAGTGAGCCTTCTTCGCTGTCCACTACACCACCAATTTTGCTGTCATCTGCAAACTTACTAACCATTCCTCCTACGTTCACATCCAAATCATTAAAATGAATTACAAAATGCAGTAAATCTCCAATATTTTGCTTTTACATACTTTAGACTCAACAAGGAAATATGTAAAAAATGCAAATGTTTTCTTCAATCTGCTTTCTGCTGCTCTGTCACGTGGTTAACTGCTGAAATTCAAAAGACACTGACCTTTCTGTCCTGTTCGATGCAGGCCCAATGCCTTCAGATAGCAAATAATTGTGCTTTTATCTTTGGAATTCAGAGGGTTTTTCTTTGTTTGTTGCACCACTTTTGAGAATGCCAGTTTCATGTGTTGTTCTACAGTCCTCAACAGAAAATACTTGGTGTTGAAAAATTGTTCCAATTCAGTAAGTTTGTGGGTGATGTGTGTTTGGATAGTTGCTATGGATTTGAAATTATGTTTTAAAATAGTTTCACTTTCCACTCTGCCCAGAGGACTGGAGAATAGCCAACGTTGTCCCATTGTTTATGAAGGGTAACAGGGATAATCCTGGAAATTACAGGCCTGGGACTCTCATGTCGGTGGTAGGGAAATTATTGGAAAAGACTCTCAGGGACAAAATCTATATGCATTTAGAAACAAATGGACTTATTCACAGCATGGTTTTATGTGGGGGAGGTCATGCCTCACTAACTTGATCGGGTTGTTTCAGGAGGTGGCGAAGATGATTGATGAGGGAAAAGCGGTTGATACTGTCTACATCGACTTCAGTAAAGCCTTTGACAAGGTCCCTCATGGAAGACTGGTACAAAAGGTGAGGCCACATGGTATCGGGGTAAACTGGCAAGACGGATACAGAACTGGCTTAGTCATAGGAGTCAGACGGTAGCAGTGGAAGGATACTTTTCGGAATGGAGGATTGTGATGAGTGGTGTTCCACAGGGATCAGTGCTGGGACCTCTGCTGTTTGTGACCTATTTGGAGGAAAATGTAGCTGGTCTAATTAGTAAGTTTGCAGATGTACAAAAATTGGTGGAGTCGCAGATAGTGAGGAAGATTGCCAGAGCTACAGCAGGATATATATCAGTAGGAGGTATAGTCAGATAAATGGCAGATGGAGTTTAATCTGGACAAATGTGAAGTGATGCATTTTGGAAGGTCAGGTACACATGGAAATTATACAGTGAATGGCAGAACCCTTAGGAGTACTGATATGGAAAGGGATCTGGGTGTGCATGTCCACAGATCACTGAAGGTGGCAGCACAGGTAGATAAGGCAGTGAAAAAAGGCCTATGGCATCCTTGTCTTCATTGGAAGGGGCAATGAGTATAAGGACAGGCAAGTGATGCTGCAGCTTTATAGAACTTTAGTTAGGCCACACTTGGAATATTGCATACAGTTCTGGTCACCACACTACCAGAAGGATGTGAGATAACAAGGTGTAGAGCTGGATGAACACAGCAGGCCAGGCAGCATCAGAGGAGCAGGAAAGCTGACGTTTCGGGTCTTTGCTCTTCTTCAGAAATGGGGGAGGGGAAGGGGATTCTGAAATAAATAGGCAGAGAAGGGGGGCGCGGATGGAAGATGGATAAAGGAGCAGATAGGTGGAGAGGAGACGGACAAGTCAAAGAGGTGGGGATGGAGCCAGTAAAGGTGAGTGTAGGTGGGGAGTTAGGGTGGGGGGTTGGTCAGTACAGGGAAGACGCACAGGTCAAGGGGGAGGGGATGAGGTTAGTAGGTAGGAGGGAGGGTTGGGGCTTGAGGTGGGAGGAGGGGATAGGTGGGAGAAAGGACGGACAGGTTAGGGAGGCAGGGACAAGTTGGGCTGGTTTTGGGATGCGGTAGGGGGAGGGAAGATTTTGAAGCTTGTGAAGTCCACATTGATACCATTGGGCTGCAGGGTTCCCAAGCGGAATATGAGGTGCTGTTCCTGCAACTTTCGGGTGGCATCGTTGTGGCACTGGAGGAGGCCCAGGATGGACATATCGTCCAATGAGTGGGAGGTGGAGTTGAAATGGTTTACGACTGGGAGGTGCAGTTGTTTAGTGCGAACCGAGCATAAGTGTTCCACAAAGCATTCTCCAAGCCTCCATTTGATTTCCCCGATGTAGAGGAGGCCACATCAGGAACAGCGGATGCAGTATACCACATTAGCAAATGTGCAGGTGAACATCTGTTTGATGTGGAAGGTTTTCTTGGGGCCTGGGATGGGGGTGAGGGGGGAGGCGTAGGGGCAGGTGTAGCACTTCCTGCGGTTGTGGGGAAAAGTGCCGGGTGAGGTGGGGCTGGAGGGGAGTGTGGAGCGGACAAGGGAGTCCCGGAGAGAGTGGTCCCTCCAGAAAGCAGATAAGGGTGGGGAGGGAAAAATGTCTTTGGTAGTTGGGTCAGATTGCAGATGGCGGAAGTGGCGGCAGATGATGCGTTGGATCCAGAGGTTGGTGGGGTGGTACATGAGGATGAGACGGATTTGGTTTTGGTTGTTATCGCGGGGAGGGAGTGTGAGGGATGAGTTGTGGGAAATGCGAGAGACATGATCAAGGGCATTTTCGACCACTGTGGAGGGGAAGTTGCGGTCCTTGAAAAACGAGGACAGCTGGGATGTCCAGGAGTGGAATGCCTCATCTCCGGAGCAGATGCGGCGGAGGCGAAGGAATTGGAAATAGGGGATGGCAGTTTTGCAGGATGGTGGGTGAGAGGAGGTTTATTCTAGGTAGCTGTGGGAGTCGGTGTGCTTGAAATGGATATCGGCTTCCAGGTGGTACTTTGGAAAGGGTACAGAAAAGATTTACTAGGATGTTGCCTGGTATGGGGGATTTTAGCTATGAAGAAAGGTTGGATAGACTGGGTTTGTTTTCACTGGAGTGC
>NC_063369.1:18858980-18899904 GCF_021869965.1 Rhincodon typus
GGAGTGCAGGAGGTTGAGGGGTGATCTGACAGAAATTTATAAGATTGGGAATGGCATGGGTAGAGTGGAAAGTATGAGACTTTTTCCCAGACTGGAGGGGTCAATTACTAGAGGAAACAGATTCAAGGTCCAATTGGGGGATGTTTAAAAGAGATATGCAAGGCAGGTTTTTCACACAAAGGATGAGTACCTGAAAAGGGTTGCCAGCGTTCAAGAATCACCTGGGTGAAAACATGAATAGGAAGGGAACAGAGAGATACGGATCCTGTAAGTGAAGGCAGTGAAGGCATGAAGAGAATAAAATTAATAAAACAAATTGCACTTCAATCTAAATTGTTTTTAATGGTCAAAAACTATTAAATCTTGATGCTGAAAGAGATTTTGGGATCCTTGTACAAAATTCACAAAGTTAAAATGGAGAAATAGCAAAAAATATAGAAAGTAAATGATATGCTGGCCTTTATTGTGAGGATACAGAATACAACAATAGGGAAGTTTTGCTGCAATTACACAAGGCTTTAGTGAGACCATACCGGGTGTACTGTGCACAGTTTTGGTCTCCACGTTTAAGGAAGGATATACTTAACTTCGAGGGATTACAAGGATAAGAGTGTTTCTATTAAGGAAAAATTGACTATACCCTCTGGGTTTTATAAGAGCAAGTCTGGTTGAAACAGATATAATTTTGATAGGACTCTCAAAGCAGACACTGAGCTATATCCGGAGAAGTCAATGTTTTGGATACTACCCTTCTTCAGGACTGGATGTAGAGATGGGGAGAGCTGCAGATAAAGGGAGGGAAAGGAGGGCAGCAGAATGGTGGTGATAGGTGGATGCCGGTAGCAGGTACAACCTGGTTGGTCGATGGGCGCGATGAATCCGATAGGTAGCTGGAATGGAAGGGAGGCAGCAGTAGGTAGAAAGAAAGGGAGGTGGCGGTGCTGGAAAGGGTGCCAGAAGATGGATGGGAAGGTCATTTGAAATTAGAGAACTCAGTGTTAAGTCCTCTGGGCTGTAGGGTGCCCAGGTGGAAGGTAGCCAACCAGGTTGTACCTGCTACCAGCGTCCACCTATCACCACCATTCCGCTACCCGCTTCGCGTCCCCTTTATCTGCAGGTCTCCCTAAGCCCACATCCAGTCCTGAAGAAGGGTAATACCCGAAACGTTGACTTCTCCTCCTCCAAATGCTGCCTGGCTTGCTGTATTTTTCCAGCCTCCTGTTTATCTACCTTGGATTCCAGCATCTGCAATTTTTTTTAGTTTCTAACTGAGCTATGTCCTCTGGCTGGAAAGTTTGGACCTAATAAGGGACACCATGAGATTAACAGAACCACCATTTCGTTATGAGATGAACTGAAATTTCATCACTCGTGGAGTTGTGAATTTTTGGAATCCTCTACTCTAGAAGGCCGTGAATGTTCAGTCATTGAGCATGTTCAAAAATTGATCAATAGATGTTTGTGCTCTAGGGTAATCAGGTGTAAGATATCAGGCATGAAATGTGAACTTGAAGATCTTATTTAGTGCTGGATCACAGTCGAAGGGCTGAATTAACAGTGCTTGTTTCTATTTCTGTTTACAGAGAGAATGGGCCTAAAACAACATGAGGTAATGGCAATAGAGAGGAAGGAGGAATTCAAAGCACCATTTCTCTATGTTGCTCCTGTCTGTGATTCTGTTTGTGCACTGATGTATTTCTCAGTTTCCCTGTGGGAAGGGTTGGATGGAGTATAATAAATGGAATTCTTTTTTATCTCCTGGTTCTCCCTCTGATTAAATAAGAATGTTGTTTACTGATAAACTGGAAGTCTCGTCTTTTATTGAGACTCACTTGGAGTTCCATATTCTTACAAAATGTCTGTAAGAGTTTAAGGTGCTCAGAGATCCTTGCATAAGAGTTGTTCGAGATTGCTACATTATTCATAAAAGACAGTGGTGAGCAATTAATGGATTTAATCAGTCACATATTCAATCCTATATTAACCCTTTATGGCAAGGCAGTCTGTTGCTATGTTAAATAGTAATGGAAAGTGTATGTCACCTTGCTGATGGGCCTATTGACATTTAACTATAACCTATTTCAGAGATTATCACTGGCTAGTCACATTCACTGTGGTCGTTCTTTGTATTCTTGATGGTTCCACCATCATTAACAAACATTATGGGCTAAAATCAACTTTAAAAGAATGCACGATGAATGATGATCTTTGTAGATCACTGAGCCTACAGGGATGAGAAGGCTGTGAAGAGGCTGCCTTGAGGTAAGTATGGGGAGGTGAGCCACATGTTTACTGCTTTCACACAAGTGTCCATGGTTAATGAATGCATCTTCAATTGGTATTTCCAACTGCTGTGAAGACACTTCATATTTAATATTTTTTCCGAAGACTTTGTGGAAAAATTGATTTGTTTCAGTTTTGTGCTGATACCTAGATTAGTTTCTTTTAAATAAGTAATTGAAAGTTCACAGTGGACATTGGAGCATTTGTTTTTAACAAGGCTTCCTAGAAATCAGATGAAGACTTTAATGCACCAGGCTACAGAAGAAGGCTGGTGGTATATGCCTGATGCTTGGGGCATTCAGGAGCCTGCCCTAGGGATATAATTTTAGGGACTAAATGGACCTGGTGGAATCTGATAAATTGGCACTGCTGCACTAATTTCACTATCTTTGTGTCAAATTTGTTTCTCCTATTCAGCTAAAAATCTGAAGTTGTTGTTTCAAACCAAATCTAGCTTTTTGTTTAGTATTCAGCTTACTTTACAGAGGAAGCATAATTTGTTCCATCCATCGAGCACTTCAGAGATGGAAATACAGAGTCCAAACCAACGATTTTCCTTTCGAAATCAAATTTGTATAAATGCCTGTCATGAAAATAAAAGTGTTACTACAGTAAAAGGTGTAGCATGGCTTGTAAGAAATATGAATAAGAAGTTTTTGAATTGGCAATCTTCCGTCTGAGTACTTAATCCATTCATTTTAAACCAGATTGCCTCCATGCTGCAATCAGGAACAGAAGAGAGTTAAAGGCTTGGCTGAAAGATTAGTGTGGGAGAAATGGGTCTCAACACGTGGGGCGACAATTTGGTGAAATTGGCAGCTGCTCTATTATAAAAAGCTTCACTTGAACAATGCTGGGAGCAACATTCTGGAGAAATGAGTAATAAGACCTAGAGAAAGGGTATTAAACTAAATATCTGAAGGGCTAGGTAGCAGAGGACAAGACAATAGTGTAGGGTGACAATTGGAGTGTTGCAAACCGAAGTGGAACAGGAAGAGATAGAGCTTACAAGTATATCAGTGTACTAGTGAAAAGTGTTGGAGGAAGCAAAAATGGTAAGAGATAAAATTAAAGGTTCTGCATCAGTAAGATAGAAGAATTGAATGCACAAATAGAAATAAATCTAGGATGACGTTTATCAGAATATAGGGATTATCGGTCTGCACCTCCAATAATTTCTCACCATTACTTTCCTGATTGTAAATTTTTTGAGTTTTTCATCTCTTTCATTTTCTGATTTACAGATACTTCTAGGGTGTTGTTTGAAACCTCCTTGCTGAAGACACATTCAAAATACTTGTTCACTTTATCTGCTACTCATCATTTTCTCAGGCGGACTATTTATTAGTCAAACACTCAATTTATTAACCTTTCTTTTTCTAATATTTGTAGAATCTTTTACTGTCCATTTTAATATTTCTAGATAACTTGCTTGTACTCTAATATTTTCATTAATTTTCCAGTCAATACTTGTTTTTTATATTCTATTGAAACTTCAGACCTGCTACCTACCTTCACACAATTATACACTTTTTCTTTTAATTCTGACATTATCTTTAGTTAACTTTATGTTAAACATGGCATAGGAGTCCAACTTTTGAATTTTTCTTTCTCGTAGGAATATATTAATTCTGTGTATTCTAAAATATCCTCTCAAGTGTCCACTGCTAATGTATTTCTAATACCCTATTTCTAAATCTAATTTGAGTTTACTTCAGCTACTTGTCTTCATAATTTTCCTTATTTAAGTCTAAAAGAGTTCAACTGAATGTAAAATGCAATCATAGCACGACTCCTGTTAGCACCTTCACTGCACAGCTATTAAGTAGTTCTATCTCATCGCACAAAACAATGTCTCATGTAGCTTGCATGCTGGTTAGCTTCAAAATGTATTGTTCTAAGAATTATCCCAAAAAGATTAGATGAACTGTTCATTTCTGCTACCTTTGCCCTTCTGATTTTTCTAATCTATATGTAGATCAAAATCCCTCATGTGTTATCACTGTACCTTTCTAACAACCTCCCATTTTTTTTATATTCCATCCTGCCATATGACTGCTGTTGGTGGAGGAGTGGTTGAGAGAGAGAGAGAGAAAGTGATAAGTGCACATTACTCCCACAAGTGACATCCTGACTTCACCATTTCTCATCTCCACCCAAGCAGCTTTTATATCCTGGTTTTCCTGAACTTAGGTCAACCTCTTCTTTTATACTGATACCATCATTAATTAGCAGAGGCACCCCTCCACTATTTCCTAGTTTCCTGTTCTTCCGAAATGTAACCATCAAATTCAAGTGCCAATCTATGTCACCCTGCAACCATGTCTCTGTAATGGCTACCAGATAAATGTATTTCTAACTGGCCATCTGTCTTTTAAATACTGAATACCTTTGGTCTTCAGATGTAGAGCTTTCAGTTTTGTGCTTTTATTATTTTTGTAATTGCTAGCTTTATCTGTTGATTCATGTTTAGGTTTGTACTCTCCCTCCTTTCCTGACAAGACTCACTCATTTCCCATATTAATTCCTTTCTTGCTTGCCTTGTCTCCATTATTTGACTGACCATACCTTACCAAATTTGATCTCTTGCCCATGTTATTTAGTTTAACAATTTCTCAAATTCCCAGTTATTCAGGTCTATCAAAGAATTTAAAGACATTGCGCAGACAAAAATTCCACTTAACAAATCCAGCTGGCTTTCCATGAATAGCCCACCCCTTTCCAAACTTAAGGTTATTATATTCTATTAATGAATGCCAATAACTTCCTTGCTTCTTACATTCAGCTGGTTGGACTGTAATTTTTGGGTTCATTCCTCTCTCCTTTGTTCTTTTTATTTATTCACTTATGGGATGTTGGCATTGCTGACTGGCCAGCATTTATTACCTGTCTTTAGCTGCCCATGAAAAGATGGTGGCGAACTGCCTCCTTAAACTGCCGCAATCAATTTGCTGCAGGTTGACACATGGTGCCCTTAGGGAGGGTATTCCAGGATTTTGACCCAGCTACAGTGAAGGAAATGATGACACAATTCCACGAAAGGATGGTGAATGCCTTGCAGGTGGTGGTGCTCCCATGCATCTCTGCCCTTTCCCTTTGGGATGAAGCAATTGTAGGATTGGAAGAAGCTGTCTAAGTATCTTTGGTGAATTTCTGTGGTGCATCTTGTTGATAATAAACAATGCTGCTTCTAAACGGTGTGGGAGAGAGTGCATGCTTGTAGACATGTTGCCAATCAAGCCAGCAGCTTTTGTCCTGAATGATGTCAAAGCTTCTTGAGTGTTGTTTGATTATGCAGGATTCAGTGATGGTAAAGCTATTGAATGTCAAGGGGTGGTGGTTAGATCGTCTCTTATTGAAGATGATCATTGCCTGGCATTTGTGTAGCACGAATGCGATTTGCCACTTGTCAGCCCAAGTCTGGATAACATACAGATCTTGTTGCACTTGCACATGGACCGCTTCAGTATCTGAGGAGTCACGAACAGTGTTGAACATTGTACAATCGCTGAAGAATACCTCCACTTCTGAATTTATGGTAGAGGGAAAGCCATTGGTTGAGCAGTCGAAGATGTTTGGGTCTAGGACACTATGCTGAGAATGGTGAGCATGTGGAATTCACTACCAACTGTTCAGGCCAAAACATTAAAGACTTTCAAGAAAGATTCAGATGTAGTTCCTGGGGTTTGAGGCAACAAGAAAGTGGGAACAGGGTACTGAGCCAAAAAAAAGAACTGTAGATGCTGGAAATCAGAAACAAAAACAGAAATTGCTGTAAAGACTCAGCAGATCTAGAGAGAAAGCAGAGTTAATGTTTTGGGTCCAGTGACCCTTCTTCAAATCTGAATGTAGCTAGTAACGGTTCATATAAATGCGAGAGGTGGGGTGGGAGGTGGAGTAAACAATAGGTTGGAATGGATTCCAGACAGAGAGAGAAAAACAGTTGTGCAGACAAAGGAATGGGTAAAGGTCAGCATGGGAGAATGAATGGCTGCTAACGGGGATCATTTGTAGCTGAGAATGAGTTGTTTGTGGTAGCAGCCCATGTGATGACAAGACCTGGTGTGTGGGTTTGGGGTAAGTACATAGGAGAAGGAGCTCAGGCCCAAAAATTATTAAACTCAATATTGAGTCCAGAAGGCTGCAGGGATCCCAATCAGAAGATAGATGCTGTGCTTTCAGCTTGTGCTGGGTTTTGGTGAAGCATTGTTGCGAGCCTGAGACAGGTGTTGGCCAGGGAACACGGCAGTGTGTTGAAATAGCGGGCAACCATGTTATTTTTGCAGACAGAACACAAGTGTTCTGCAAAGTGGTAACCCAGTCTGCATTTCATCTCCCCAGCGTAGACGAGACTACATTGTGAGCAGGGAATACAGTAGACCAGATTGAGAGAATTGCAGGTAAAGTGCTGATTGAGCTGGAAGGTTTGTTTGGGACCTTAGATAATGAGGAGAAAGGAAGTAAATGGGCAAGTGTTACAAGTTCTGTGATTGCATGGGAAGATGTTATAGGGGTGTGGGGAGATTTTGGGAGTGAACCAAGGTTTCCCAGAGGGGACAGTCCTTGTGAAAGGCTGACAAGGGAGGAGAATGCCTCTAGTAGTGGCATCCTGCTGAAAGTGGCAGAAGTGACAGCCAGAATCTTTTTTCCCAAAGTTGAAATGTCTAATACTAGGGGGCATACATTTAAGGTGAGGGGGGAATGATCAAAGGGGATGTGAAGGGCAGATTTTCTACATAGAGAGTGGTAGGACTCTGGAACGCACTGCAGCGATGGTGGTGAAGACAGATACAATAAAGGCATTTAAGGGACTTTTAGATAAGCACATGAATATGCAAGGAGTGGAGGGATATGGACCAAGAGCAGGCAGATGGCATTAATTTCATTTGACATCATGTTTGGCACAACACTGAGGGCCAAAGGGCCTGGTCCTGTGCTGTACAGCTGTATTCTAAATGGCAGATAATGATCCTTTGAATGTGGGATCTGGTGAGTTGGTAGGTTATCACTGTTGTGGGAGAGAAGAAAGGAGTGAGGTCCAAAGTATGGGAGATGGGTTGGAAAAGTCTGAGGGCCATGATAACCACACAGACGGGGAATCCTTGGTTGAGGAAGAAGATGGATATTTCGGAGGTCCTCTTGTCGAAGTTAGCATCTTCGGAATGGATGCAACAGAGGCGGAGGAACTGGGAGAATAGAGTCTTAACAGGAAGTAGGATGTGACAATGTATAGTCAAGTTAACTGTGGGAGTCAGTGGATTTGTAATGGATATTGGTTGCCAGTCTATCCCAGAAATGGAAACTGAGATGTCGAGGAAGAGAGGGGAGGAGTCAGAGAGAGACCAGGTGAAGGTGAGAACTGGGTGGAAGTTGGATGGGAAATAGATAAGCTTTTCCAATTCTGGACATGAGAGGGAAGGGGCACCAATGATGTCACTGATGCACTAAAAAAGGGTGGTAGGTGGGGCCCAGAGTAGGACTAGAACAAAGAATGTACCATGTACCCCACAAAGAGACAGGCAAGACTGGGACCCATGCGGCTACCCCATGACCTGAAGAAGTTGGGAGGAGTTAAAGAAGTTGTTCAAAATGGGGTCAAGCTTGGCAACGTGGTGGTGGATGGGGATGGTTCAGGCCTTTTTTTCCCAGGAACACCTAAAACTATCCTGATTGATGCTTTAAGGGACTGTACTTCCATGGTAAAGAGGTGGTGGCTGGAGCCTGCAAACTGGAAATTCTGAAACTGACCTAAAACATCAGCAGAATTGTAGATGTGAGTAGGCAGGAACTGGTTAAGGGGAGGAAAAACTGGATGCCAGGTAGGAAGAGATGAGTTCTGTGGGAAGGAGCAGGCTGAAACAATAGGTCCGTAGATGACACATTTGTCATTATTAAACACAACAGATCAGAAGAGACTCACCACCTCATCAACAGCATATTCACAGAGATTAAATTCACGAGGGAAGAAGAAAACGGCAATCAACTTCCGTTTCTGGATGTTAAAGTAGAGCGATTGACAAACGGGCAGTAACCCATATGGATCAAATCCTCAACTTCCACAGTAACCATCCAAACGTCCACAAACAAAGCTGCATTAGGACACTATGTTAAAATGGGCCAGGACACACTGAAACCCTCCAGAACTATGCAGGAAAGAGGAAGAACACCTATACAAGATCCTCGCTTTAAATGGATATTTCCGCAACTTCATCAACAGATGCCTACAAAACAGACAACAGGAGGACACAGTCTGCCCCAACACACTGGTCAAACTGTCCTACATCAGGAACATATTGGAACTGACAACAAGTCTCCTAAGACCACTAGGAATCATGGTGGCACACACACCCACAGCCGCTCTACAACAAACACTTACAAGGATTAAAAGGCCCCATTCCCCCAACATGCAGCACCAACGTGGTTTACAAAATACCATGCAACGACTGCCACAAACATTACATTGGCCAGACAGGAAGGAAACTAGCCATCAGAAAACATGAACATCAGCTAGCAGCAAAATGGCACGAAGAATTCTCCTTAATATTGGTACATTCATACAGTAAAGGCCATCAATTTAACTGAATCAAGGTAACCATAGTAGCCCAAGCCAAACATAGACACGCACGGGAATTCCTAGAGGCATAGTTCTCCACCCATACTTCAATCAACAATCATATAGAATTGGACCCCATATACAAACCCATACAGATCAAAACCAGAAATGACAGTACTCACCATAACGGACCAGACAGCATAAATTCCAAGCGGAGTAGAATAACACCGCTTCATCGGAGGCTCCACTGATGATGTCACCTAGCATGGTGACCAAACGTCTGAACAAAAACAAACCAGTCAACAACTTCATCCACAACCCGAGCTACAGATCTTTGCCAAAACTTCAAACAATAGGTCTGTCCAGACAGTTCTGTTGGTCGATTTTAGGAAGGAGGTAGAAGCAGGCTATGTGGGGTTGGGGGAAACTGTGATTAGAGGCATGGATGGGGGTGAATCACAAGATGAAATTCGTTAAGTGGCTATTGACACAATAGCTTGATATTCTATTGTGGGGATCATGGGCCAGGGGAGATAGGAGAAAATCTCAGAGCTAGTGCTCAGCCTCTGCAATGTAGAGATGATGTGGAGGTGATTGTGTTGGAATGGGGAGGACAAGTCATAAGTTACACGACACCAGTTTATAGTCCAACAGGTTTATTTGAACTCATAAGCTTTTGGAGCACAGTCCTTTTGTCAGATGCAGTGAGACAGTAGCCCACACAGACACAGTTATAGGCTGAGAGATCAAAAGATCATACAACTGGTGTGAGTAGAGTGTCAGATAATAAGTCTCTACAGATGATCAAGAGTTTTAGACAGTGAGTAAAGTGTCAACAGCTGAATAAACAGCGAAGGGATGATCTATAATCTAATTAAATGAGGTAGAGAGATAATTTGGAAAAATTAAAAATAAGGTGGTGCTGGAGGCAAAGTAAACAACTGGAATAACATGATAGGTATAAGAGCCACATATCAAAGGTCTAACCAAAGTAAAGTAATTCAAGACTGTACAAACTCATCAAGGTAGAGAGATCATAACAATTTATTATTGTGATGGTGTCAAAACAGGGCATTAAGGAATATTTTACAGATACAAAACAGTGTAGTGGGATCATATGTAGCGCGACATGAACCCAAGATCATGGTTGAGGCCATCTTCATAGGAACTTGGCTATCAGTCTCTGCTCAGTGATCCTGCATTGTTGTGTATCTCAAAGTCCTCCTTGGAGAGCGCTTATCCCTTAACTGCTGAAGTGTTCCCCGACTGGGAGGGAAAATTCCTGTCTGGCGATTTTTGTCTGGTATCCATTCATCTGTTTTTGTAGCGTCTGCATGGTCTTGCCAATATACCATGCCTCGGGACATCTTTGCCTGCAGTGTATGAGATAGACAACTTTGGCTGAGTCACATGAGTATCTGCCGTGCATATGGTGGGTGGTGTTACCACGTGTGATGGTGGTATCCATGTCAATGAGCTGATGTGTCTTGCAGAGGTTGCCATGACAGGGTTGTGTGGTGTTGTGGTCGATGTTGTCTTGAAGGCTGGGTATTTTGCTGTGAACAATGATCTGTTTAAGGTTTGGTAGTTGTTTGAAGGTGAGCAGTGGAGGTGTAGGGAAGATTCTTGGTGAGATGCTCATTGTTATTGATGACATGTTGAAGGCTGTGAAGAACATGGCGTAGTTTCTCCACTCCAGAGATGTATTGGATGATGAAGAGTACTCTATCAGTCGTATCCTGTGTCTGTCTTCTGAGGAGGTCATTGCGGTTTTTCACTGTGGCACATTGGAGCTGGCAATCGATGAGTTGAGCATCGTATCACGTTCTAATGAGGGCGTCCATTGCATTCCTCCTCATCTCAGCAGATCCTGTTAATGTGCAGGGCTTGCCTGTAGGGGATGGCTTCTTTAATATGTTTGAGGTGGAAGCTAGAGAAGTGCAGCATCATGAGATTATCTGTGGGCTTGCAGTACAGTGAGGTACTGAGGTGTCCGTCCTTGATGGAGATGTGTGTGTCCAAGAATGAGATTGATTCTGAAGAATAGCCCATGGTAAGTCTGATGGTGGGATGAAACTTGTTGCTATTACTATGTAGTTATATCAGTAATTCCTCGCCATGAGTCCAAAGGAAGAAAATATCATCAATCTACCTGGTGTATAGCATTGGTTGGAGGTCCTGCGCAGCAAAGAAATTTTGCTCGAAGTTATGCAGGAAAGTGTTGGCATATTGGGTGCAAATTTGGCTGTTCCATGTGTTTGGATGAAGAATTGTTTGTCGAAGGTGAAGACATTGTGGTCAAGAATGAAGTGGATGAGGTGCAGGATGGCATCTGGAAATTGGTAGTTGTTGGTATTGAGAATTGAGGCTGTTGCAGTGATGCTGTTATCATGGGGGATGCCTGTGCAGTGCTGAAACATCCATTGTGATGAGGTATGTTCCTGGTTTGACTGGTCTGAAGGTGCTGAGTTTCTGTAACAAATCTGCAGTGTTGTGACAGAAGCTGGGGGTTCCTTATACAATGGGTTTCAAGATGCCCTCGACATAGCCAGAGAGGTTCTCTCACAGGGGCCTATTGCCTGATATAGTGGGACATCCAGGTGTGTTGGCTTTGTGTATCTTCGGAAGGCAGTAGAAGTTTCCTACGCGAAGAGTACGTGGGATGAGAGTGCATAGGATACTCTGAAGGTCTGGATCAAAAGTCTTCATCAGTCTGTTAAGTTGATGGGTGTGTCCTTTGATTGGATCATCAGATCTTCCTTGTTGTTCAGTTGTTGGTACACTTCTTTGCAGTAGTCCGTTTTATTCTGTATGACGATGGCTCCTCCTTTGTCTGCTGGTTTCATAACAATGTTGCGATTGGTCTTGCTGGCATGGATGGCGTTGTGCTGTGTTTGGCCAACGTTCTACACTATACTGTGAGTCCAGCTGATGAATCCGGTGTTAATGCATCTCCGGATGGCTTCAGCATATACGTTGAGCCTAGCCTCCTTCTCCTTAGGTCACTGCACCACAGATCTCTCTGACTGTTCTGGTTCATTCGTTGTCTCATTGGGCTCGCTGCTGACATCTTGGGGTTTGTGGAAGAATTCCTGGAGCCACGTTCATCTGATGAATTCCTCTGTGTCTGCTGCGCGACTAGTGCAGTCCATTTTGGTAGTGGGGCAGAAATTGAGCCCTTGGCTGAGAATTTTGATTTCGTCTGGTTGAAGGGTGTGGTCAGACAAGTTGATGATAGATTTCTCTACAGTGGTACTTCTTTCAATCATGATACCAGGAGAGGCTTGGTTACTGCTGGCAGCGATGCTAAGTTTCTCCAGTTTCTTGTTCTTGGTGTGCATGTAGGTGGTGTAGTTCCGTTGCCCTATCTGCTTGGCAGTGTCTGATAACTGTTCTACTGTGTATTGAGTGCAAGCTGATAATATGGACTCTATCTCAATTTCAAGGTTGCGGTGCCTGCTGTAGAGTTAGTGTATGAGATGATTGAGGAGTGTGCGAGAAGTACGACGGCAGAGTCTCTCAATGTAGTCTGTGTTGTAGGTTGGCTTGATGGGTTCATGATCTGTTGTCTATCTCATACGCTGCAGACATAGATGCCCCAATGCATGGTATATTAGTGAGACCATGCAGACGCTACGACAATGGATGAATGGACACTGCACAACAATCGCCAGACAGGAATGTTCCCTCCCAGTCAGGGAACTCTTCAGGGCTCATTGGCATTCAGCCTCCAATCTTTGGGTAAGCGTCCTCCAAGGCAGACACAACAACACAGGATCACCAAGCAGAGCCTGATAGCCAAGTCCTGTACCCATGAAGATGGCCTCAACCATGATCTTGGGTTGCGCTACATGTGACACCACCACACTGTTTTGTATCTGTAAAATCTTCCTTACTGTCTTGTTTTAACACCATCACCTTGATAAATTACTGTGATCTCTCTACGTTAATGCGTTTGTACAGTTTTGAATTACTTATTACCTTGGTTAGACCCTCGGCTTGCAACTCTTATGCCTATTATGTTATTCCAGTCATTTAGTTTGTCTCCAGCACCATTTTTAAAATTATCTCTCTGCCTCATTTAATCGGATTATAGATCATCCCTTTGCTGGTTATTCAGCTGTTGACACTTTACTCATCGTCTAACACTCTTGGTCACCTGCAGAGATTTATCATCTGACACTCCACTCACACCAGTTGTACGATTTTTTGATCTTTCTGCTTATAAACTCTGTGTGTGCTCTACTGTCTCACTGTGCCTGATGAAGGGGCTGCACTCCGAAAGCTTGTGAGTTCAAATAAACCTGTTCAACTATAACCTCATGTCATGTGACTTCTGACTTTGTCTACAATGTAGAGGCCAGTATGCCAGACAACCATAGCACCTTGCTGGTAGGTTTGATTACAAAGTCAGGGTTGGATCTGAGAGCATGTAGTGCAGTCAGTTCAGAGGGAGATAGAATAGAATTAGATTTATTGTTACATACTCATTGCAAGAGTATAGTGGAAAGTATACAATGTCATCAACACAGTGCCATTTTAGGTACAAAGTACCCAGGTACAAATATTAGGTACAAAGAAATAGAAAAAAATAAAGGAGAAAATTACATTACATTACAGGTATGCATTGTATGATTTAAGAAATAAGAAATAAAACTAAAACGATAGACATTACAGTCTTTTTATAAGGGCAAAGATTGAGCAAATTTGCAAATGACACCAAGATTGATAGAATGGTTAATAGCGAAGAAGATGGTTGTAGGTTATGGAAAGATATAGATGGCTGGCCAGGTGGGCAGACCAGTAGCAGATGGTATTTAACCCTGATAAGTATGAAGTGATACACTTTGGAAAAAGAAATAAGATGGGGGAATATTTAATGAATGGCAGGACATTGGGTAGCTTAGAGGAACAGAGGGATCTTGTGGTAATTATTCACAGATCCCTGAAATCGGCAGAGCATGTCAATAGGGAGGTGTGTGTGACACTTGCTTTCATCAGTCATGGCATAGAAGATAAGAGCAAGGAGGTAATGTTGGAATTGTACAGAGCATTGGTCAGGCCATAACTGGAGTACTGTATGTAGTTCTGGTCACCTCACTACAGGAAGGATGTAACAGCACTAGAGGGGGTACAGAGGAGGTTCACCACAATATTGCACGGTAATGAGAAATTGAACTATAAGGTGAGACTAGATAGGCTTGGATTGTTTTCTTTAGAGCTGAGAAGAATGCGGGGGGACATCAGTGAGGTGTATATGCTCGAAGGGTATGAACAGGGTGAAGAGAGAGCAACTGTTTCCCTTGGTTGAGGGGTCAGTCATGAGAGAGCATAGTTTTAGGGTAAGGGGCAGGAGATTCAGAGGGGATTATGGAAAAAACTTTTTCACACAGTGGCTGGTGGGAGCCTGGAGTGCAGTGTCTGGGAAAGTAATGGAGGCTAGAAACTTTACAATCTTTAACAATATTTAGATGATCACTTCAAACATCATAACAGTCAAGGATATGGGACAAGTGCAGAACATTGGGATAGTGCACGTTTAGTGGTGGTTATGTCAGTGCAGACTCGATGGGCTGAAGGGACTTTTCTGCGCTGTATGAATCTATGTATCTTTATGACATTATGCTCATCGCCTTGCATCTTACATCTGCATCACCCATTGTGTCACCCATCTTTGTGTGCTGATTAAACTTGGCTGATAATGGCTTTCTGTCAAATTGGCTAATTAATATGTTGAATATTTGAGAATCCAGAACAGTTCTTTTGTGGGTCACTTGCATCCAATTTCAGCATGTGTCCATTGTCCTGACTCTGACTCCACTTAACCAACTTTTTAACCAGGTCAATAATTTCTCATTATTTTCTTGAGTTTTAATAACTCAAACCCTCCAGTCCCTTACGACATTACAAAAGGTCTATTACTTCCTTAACAATAGATTTACTACATTTTCAACCATAGATGTTAAGCTAATCTGCCTATAGTTACCACTTTTTGCCTCCTCCCTTTTGAATACAGGTGTCGCATTATCATCTAACCTATTTGTTATGTCCTCAAAGAATTCTAATGCATTTGTCAGGCATGCTTTCCCCCTGTGCAATCATGCTTACACTGCTTCATTATAATATGCATTTCTAAATCCTCTTTTATTACATCATTACTAATGGACTCGAATATTTTCCCATAATGAGACATCAAGTTATAATTACGTTTTTTGTCCCCCTCCCTTTTTTGAGTAAAGATACATTGGCAGTTTTCCAATCCTCTGGAATTTTTCCAGAAAGAAAACAGCTAGTGCATCCATTTTCTCAGTAGCTACTTCCTTTCATATCCTAGGATGCATCCCATCAAGTCTAGGGAACTTATTGTCCTTTAGCACTGCGAGTTTCCCTGGTACATTTTCTCTAGTGATAGTTATTATATTTATATCTTCCCCTTGTTTTTAGTCCTTGATTAGCAATTTTGCAATGCTGTTTATGTCCATTACCATGAAGACTGTTGCAAAGTATATATTCAATTCCTCTGTTATATCCTGCTTCCCCATTATTGTTTGCCCGATTTTGTTCTCTCAGTAGCTTATGTTCACTTTCGCCTCTTCTTTTTAACATCTAGGGAAGGTCTTTCTGTCTGTTTTGATATTACTTGCTATTTTACCCCCAAAGTTGATATCCTCCCTATTTTGGCTGTTATGTCAGATTTTAGAACATTTTCGGCCCTCTAGCATTAATGTTTGACACATTGTATGTTTTTTGTATGTCTCAAAGACCTTTGAGTAGAGGAGTTGGGATGTCATGTTGAGTTTGTACAGGGCATTGGTGAGGCCTCTTCTGGAGTACTGTGTACACATTTCTGTTTGTCCTGCTATAGGAAGGATGTTATTAAATTGGAGAGGGGTCAGAAAAGATTGACCAGATGTTGCAGGGAAAGAAGGCTTGAGTTATAAGATAGCTGGGATTTTTTCGCTGGAGCATTGGAGGTTGAGGAGTGACCTTATAGAGATTTATAAAATCATGAGGGATGTAGGTAAGGTTAATAACGAGGGTCTTTTATCTAGGGTGGGAGAGTTCAAAACTAGAGGGCATATTTTTAAGGTGAGGGGAGAAAGATTTAAAAAGGATATGTGGGGCAACTTTTTCTCTTACACAGTATGTTTCGTTCATGGCATGAACTACCAGAGGAAGTGGTAGGTGCAGATACAGTTACAACATTTAAAAGACATTTGATATGTACATGAATAGGAAAAGTTTGGAGGGATATGGGCAAACACAGACAAGTGGGACCAGTTTGGTTTGGGAACATGGTCGGTGTAGACTAGTTGGACTGAAAGGTCTGCTTCCATGTTGTATGATTGTCTTACTCTGACTCTATAATTGCTATTATTCTTAACTTCCAAGTTTAAAATGCTTGGTTTAACCCCTTCCAAGAATTATTCTTTCCCACTGAAATATATCTTTGCTGTAAGTCTTGAACGATTTCCCAATTGGTCATCAAAATTCCTTTCCTAGTCCACCCTAGCCACCTCTGCACTGATTCCTTTGTAATTATCCTAACTTAGGTTTCGCACACTTGCTTACACCTCAAGTCTGTCACTCCCAAACTGAATGCCAAACTCTACCATCTTATGGTCATTGTCTGAGATTATTTATTAAACCTGTCTCTTTATATGTCACAAGCTCCAAAATGGCCTGATCCCTCGTTAGGTCTACAAGGTATTTTTCCAGGTATTTTACCAAATACACTCTATGAATTCTTCCTCATGGTAGATTCTTCGTCAAATCTATTAATCTGATTTTTCCAATCTACAACAAGATTACAGGGTTACAGAGACAGGGTGGGGGGATGGTGTGTGAGCCTGGGTGGGATGCTCTTTAGAGAGTTGGTGTGGACTTGTTGGGCCGAATGGCCTGTTTCTACACTGTAGGGATTATATTCTACAGCAATTCATGCTGGCACCAACACTGTGTGAGTCCTTGCGAGCTCCCTACTGCAGATCTAACTCTAACATTTCTTATTACCATTCTACACTTTTAAACTTAAATTCTAAATCTGTAAAAATTGCTAATAATGTTCTCTTTTACCATTGTTGATCTCACCTAGCGCATGCCCTGTGCAATGCCAATCTCTGATCTGTCTGTACTGCTCATAAACAAAGATTCTGACTGTACTTCAGTACACATGAATAAATCAATCAGCCAATGTTCTATAAAAAAGATTGAGGTCCCCCATTGATTAATGTACTGACCTTTTTAAGTGCCCTCATCATCTTGTGATTTTTTTTTTCCCTGTCTTACAGTATTTCTACTATTGAGGGTTTATAGCTTACCCCTACCAGTCTTAATTCCGTTGTTCTTTTTAACTCCACATATATGGACTCTACATTATTTGATTCTACATCATTTTTTGCTGTCATACTTATTCCATCTCATACTAACAAATCTGCCCCACCACACTATCCTTCCTGCCTATCATCCAAAAAGTTATTCACTTCCTGATTATTTAGTCCTCAACTATGATCTCCTCATAACCATGTATCTGTATTGACTACAGGATCATAACCATGAAACTGTTTTGTGGCATTCATTCATGTATTTTACACATTGCACATGTAGACTACATACATGTAAGAGCCATTAATTCTGCCCTTTTACTGTTTTTCTCCCCCCTTTAATTCCAGTTGCAGCTTTTTATGAATGCTTGTACATGCTGTCTTGCCTGTCTCTGTAAGGATGTCATTACCTAAATAGCTGCTTTACAATGCTTCCATATCCTTTTGCTTTGTAAGCCTTTGCATGCCATCTCCAGAATCTTCCCCCCGCCCACCAACCATTCAGTTTTAAAATGGATATAGGTACGTTAAGTGGATGGGCAAAAATTTGGCAGATGAAGTCTAGTGTGGGAAAATATGAACTTGTCCATTTTATCAGGAAGGCCAAAAAAAGCTGTGGTCAGGTAGCCAGCAGGAGAAATGGCTATGGTACTGGTTAAGAGCTACAGTCAAGCATACTAGGATCTATGATCAAGCTGGTTTAAACTCAGACCTATGTTCAAATGCAGCCAGGATATTCTGGGACTTGTCTTGGATCTGTGACCTGTACTTTCCTGTATTTACCAAGTAAAGGGAGATGCCATAGTAATTTGCTAGGCATACTGGTACCACTAATACCTCATATGGAGCATGGTATATGACTATTTAAGACTTGGTATGAATAGTGGGGAGTTGTTTATCAGTAAACTCCATTGGCTGCGATGGAACATTGTGGCCAGGTTTGGTCAATTCATTGGCTGAGTGCCAGGGAAGTTTTTGGAAAATGAGCATATTTTGGTATAAAAGTTACTAGCACAAAGGATTTTGCAGGAGTGAGCCCTCAAAACCAACATTGGAGAAGTACATGACCTGAAGTTATCTTCAGAGAGACAAAGAACCACGAGGCAAGATCTGTACAGAGGAAAAGTTGGCTGCTTCACTCGAATCAGGGTGGTATTTGTTTCAAGCCAGACTTAGAATTAGAGTTAATTGTGAATTAAGTCACAGTACAGTAAAGTGAAGTCAAATGAAGTGAGTTAAAGTTGAAGGTGAAATAAGAAGTAAATGTTGCAATGGATATATGTTTTATATCGATACCTAAAGAGTTAAATAAAGAAAGGTCTGCCTAGGACTGTAAGAAACTACAGAAAGTTGTGTGCATAGCTCTGACCATCATGGAAGCCAATCTGCGATCCATGGACTCCATTTACACTTCCCATTGCCATGGAAAAGCTGCCAACATCATCAAAGACCCCTTCCACCCCAGTAATGCTCTCTTGCAACCTCTTCCATCAGGCAGAAGATTCAGAAGCTTGAACACATGCTTCAACAGGTTCAAGAACAGCCTCTTCCCTGCTGTTAGACTGCTGAATGGACCTCTCTAACTTCAAATAATATTGATCTTGCTTTTGATGCACATCCTGTGAGCTGTAACTTTGTCCTTTGCTCTGTCTAAGCACCCTATGATCTCTATGTCCTTGTTTGCTATAATCTGCCTGTACTGCTCACTAAACAAAACTTTTCACTGTACTTGGGTTTATGTGTCTACAATAAATCAAATCAAATTCAAGTCTGAGTCTTTTGTCTGTCACACAAGAGAAAAATACCTGGGTAAAAGATTTGTGTACTCCTTTTGGGTAACAAGCCAAATGTTATTTAAATTGAGAGAGACTGCTGAAGAAGTAAGAAGTACTCTATTTCTCTCTCCACAGATGCTGCCAGATCTGTTGAGTTTATCCAGCAATTTTTGTTTTTGTTTCAGATTTCCAACGTCCACAGTTCTTTGTTTTATTGTACAGATAAGGAGAGATTTGTGTTTCCTGGTACATAAATCACAAAGTTTAATGTGCGGCTACAGCAAATAACGAGAAAAGCAAATGAAATGTTGTTTTTATTCCTGTGGGATGGAATATATAATTAGGAAAGTCTTTCTACAATTGTACAAGGCATTAGTGAGTCCACTTGCTATGAAACTTACTGCTCACTTTAAATTTCATAGAATCCCTACAGTGTGGAAACAGGCCCTTCAGCCCAACAAGTCTACACCGACTCTCAGAGCATCCCACCCAGACCCATCCCCCTATAACCCACTTACTCTACAACTCCCTGAACACTATGGGCAATTTAGCATGGCCAACCCACCTAACCTACACATCTTTGGACTGTGGGAGGAAACCAGATCACCCGGAGGAAACCCACGCAGACATGGGGAGAATGTGCAAACTCCACACAGTCGCCCAAGGGTGGAATCAAACCCGGGTCCCTGGTGCTGTGAGGCAACAGTGCTAACCACTGAGCCACCATGGTGCCCTGTAGGGCAGACTTTGTTGCATTGGAAGCGGTTTAGAGAAGTTTCACTCAGTCGATTCCTGGGAGTAAAGGTTTGTCTTACAAGGATCAATCAAACAGCCTATTCTCACTGGAACTTAGAAGAATGAAAGGTGATCCTATTGAATCAAGAAGATTCTAAGGGTAATTCACAGGGTCTGTGATGAGGGGTATTTCCTCTTGCTGGAGAAAATGGAATTTCGGAGCACCGTTTAAAAATAAGAGGCTTCCCATTTGAAGTGACATCGAAGAGAAATTGCTTCTGTCAGAGAATCAGTAGTTTTTGGAATTCTTGCTGTGATAACGTTGAAGGTCGGGCCATTGAAAAGATTGGAGGTGGTGTTAGTTAGATATTTAATAAGAGGCAAAAGCTATGGAGGCCTGGCAACAAAGTTGAATTGAGGCTAAAATTAGAGCAGCCATGATGTTCTTAAATGGCAGAGCAAGCTTAAATGGCCTACTCGTACTTGTATTTCTTAGAATTTTATGATGGGACTCAGTCAAGTGTTGTCCGAATGTCGAAGACAGGGTCTACTGTAAGGGAGTTGGGGTAAGGAGATGGGCAAAGGTGCTTAGGTCCTAAAATTGAAAGTGATATTGAGTCCAGAAGGTTTCAGAGTTCCCAACCCTGTCACCACATGGACTGCTATCAAAACAACCCATTTTCAGCCACTGACAGTCTCCATTAAAGTTACTTATTCTCCCAGGCTAACCTTTACCCATCCCTTTGTCTGCCCAGCTGTTTTTCTCTCTATCTATGTTCCATCTCCACCTATGGTTTACTCTTCTCTCGCTCTCCATCCTCCACCTCCTTTAGCATACACACCAAACTTTTCCTTGCTACAATCATTTCTGAAGAAGGGTAACTGTACCCAAAACATTACTCTGTCTTCTCTCCTCAGCTGCTGCCAGACCTGCTGAGTTTTTCCAGCAATTTCTGATTTTCTTTCTGATTTCCAGCATCCACAGTTCTTTGGCTTTTTGTTTTGGAGCCAAGGAGTGTTTTACTCGCTCCAGGATTCCGAACCTCTAACCCGCCCTTGTCACCACAGTATTAGTTTCTGGTCAATTAATCTCCAGGACGTTGATAATGGAGTTTCAGTGATGGTAGTATCATTCATTGTCAAGGCAAGATGGTCAGAATCTCTGCCTTGGTGGAGATGGTTGTTGGCTGGGACTTCTGTGTGACATGAATGTTGCCTGCCAGTCATCAGCACAAACCTATATTGTTGCCCTGGTCAAGTGGCATATGAACATGCTGAGAAAGTCAAGCCCAATTGAACGTAGATTCAGGGAAGATGCTATCAGATTCTCAAGACAGGGAATTAAGCCCAATAATGTGATAGAGAAGTGAATTCTTTCTTGTGTGAGTCCTGTAAATGAATGCTTTCCAGATTAATGGAATAGTGTAGTATAACATGTCTCATAATTTTTTTCTAAATAAACATTTATGTAGAAATCATTTGCTTTAATTTATTTTTATCTTCAGTTGTGTTGCATCATTATGTTTCAGTTTTATTGTTAAACCTGAATCTACAGCATTGCATGATTATAGCCTCATTAAAACTAAACAAAAATAATCTATCAAACCTGATTTCTACTTGGGATTGGACTTATCTGGAAATTATAGCAGAGCAGAACATAACAATATTCCAATGGCCAGATAGTCATTTTAACAGCTCTGTAGACTGGAGTCACATGTCAGGACCACATGGAAATTCTGATACATTTGACTCCATGGAAGATCCCTAGACAATTATCCAGTGTCTGGATCCTTTCAAAAAAGTCCCCAAGAGTTGGTGATTTTGGAGGGTATGACTCACTGAAGCTTGATCGCTAGCCAGGAAAAGTTAGAAGATTAAAGTCTTACTCTAAATCTGGATAACTAAGGCACTGAACCTCTTCAAATACAGCTCCCCTGCCTCCCCCTCTCCACTTCTGCTCACCCTTAAACTGACTGGACCATCCCACTGGACTGAATATCGTACCTCTCTTCACCTCCCCCCACCTCCCTCCACCCAAACCTGACACTCTTGGAACCAAGAATAGCTTATCCTGCTATTCTTATCCCTCACAAACCTGGCACCATACCAACCTCACCCACCTGTCATCACAACTCCTCACTGACTTGGCACCCTACATCCTTCACTTACCTGTCTCCCTACCCCTCCCAACACCCACGCTTACCCATGTCTCACCCTGCCCCACTCTTCTCAGTATCTGTTGAAGTGGCTGCAGGACATTTGAACTGCGGGATAACAGTCTAGCAGCTTCTAAAGGAGCAAGAGGTTGGCCTCCACACTGATTCTCTTTGCTGCTGGCTGCAATGTTTCCTGGATTGGTCTCTGCTCCTCCACAAGAGGCTCCAGGCCAGGAAATTCCAGTGCAACCTGATGAAAATGTGTGTGTTGAAGTCCAGTTAGGTTGGAACATATGGTTTCTGCCCCAGTTGGAATTTCTAAGCTTTTGTCCTTTCAATAGACAGTTTACACAGGCAGAAAACTCATTGAAACAAGCCAAGAATTAGCTTGACCAATTATGAAATTGCACAAACATAATCTGGGATGAAGTATTGACAATTTAAGGCATAAAAGAGAAAGTTTTGGACAACAATGGACTGCAGTGGTTCAAGAAGGCAGCTCATTATCACGTTTTCAAGGGCAACGAGACGTGACCAATAAGTTCTGACCTAGCCAATAATGCACACATTCCCTGAATGAAGGAAAGAAAAATCTTTGAGAACCTGGACCATACCAAATACTCCAGGAACAGATTTGAACAAATTGCTGTCAATGAAGGAACGTGAAGAACATTGAATCTTCATTTAGCCCAATCACCTGACTGAAACTGGAAAAATCTGTTTTGAGTTGATACATGTACCCTATTCCTTTTAAAGTAAACCTTCTCTTGCTAAACATTTACTCTGGACTATATGAAGTCCCATACCTTCAGGTTAAACATGAGCAAGGAAACCACCTGCTAATTATCATGCCCCATTCTCCCTTGGCTGATGAATCAGTACTCCTTCATGTTGAACAACACTTGGAGCCATAGAAGAGTTATAGAGCCCCTAAGGAAACATTGAAAGCGGCAAGGGTGCAAAATGTACTCTGGGTGGGGGATTTCAATGTCGACCATCAAGAGTGGCTCAGCAGCAGAACTATTGATCAGGCTGGTCGGGTCTGAAAGGACATAGCTACCAGACTGGTGTGGGATCCAACAAGATGGAAAAAGATACTTGACTTCATCCTTATTGACCTACTGGCTGTCGATGCACCTGTCCTTAACAGTATCAGTAAGAGTGACCACCCATAGTCTTTGCAGAGATGAAGTCCCAACTTCACTTTGAGAACATTGATGGTACATTGACTCAGTGGTTAGCACTGCTGCCTCACAGTGCCTGAGAGGGTTCGACTCCAGCCTTGGGTGACTGTCTGTGTGGAGTTTGCACATTCTCCCTGTGTCTGATTGGGTTTGCTCCCAGTGCTCCAGTTTCCTCCCACAAAATGCAAGATAAAGGTGGATTTTTGATGCTAAATTGCCTGTAATGTCCAGAGTTTTATAATATTAGGTGGATTAGCCATGGGAAATGCAAGGTTACAGGATAGGTGGGAGAGTCTGGGTGAGATGCTCTCTGAAGAGTTGGTGTGGATTTGTTGGACTGAATGGCCTGTTTCCACGCTGTTGGGATTATATGATTCTAATATCCTCCATTGTGTTGTTTAGCACAATCACCATGCTAAATGGGACAGACTCTGAACAGATTTTGCAGTTCAAGACAAGGCCTCCATGAGGCACTGTGGGCTATTGATAGCAGGAGAATCTGCAACCGCATGGCCTGCAAATCCCCCAATCAATCATTACCATCAAGGCAAGGGACCCAGGCTTGATGCACCAGGCAGACCTAAATGAGGTGTCAATCTGGTGAAACTATCCATATTTTATTCATATTATACTGTATTTGTTATACATTTGTCCACTCACTCAGCCTGCCTAACTCACACTGCAACATCTCTGCATCCTCCTGACAGCTTGCCCTTCCACTCAGCTTTATGAGTGGATTCAAACTTTGAGATACTACATTTGGTTCTCTCATTTAAATCATTAACATATATTGTGAATAGCTGGCATCCTTGTGCCAATTTCTGCAGTACCCCACTAGTCACTGCCTGCTGTTAAGAAATTATTATTTGTTTATTTGTACACTTTGTTTCCTGTCTGCTAATCAATTTTCTATTCATCTTAATATACTATTCCCAATCCCATGCACTTTAACTTTACACACTAATTTCTCATGTGGGACTTTGTCAAAAGCCTTCTCAAATAAACCACTGACTCTCCCAATGAACTGTACTAGTTACAGTCATGAAGAATTCCAGCAGATTTATCCAGTATGATTTTCCTTTTGTAAATCCATGTTAACTGTGTCAGATTTTGCCACTGTTTTCTAAGTGCTCTATTCTAAAATCTATGAGAATAAAATTTATGAGAATGGACTCTCTAATAGCTTCCTTGTTCCCAATGTCAGACTCACAGGACTATAATTCCATGTTTTCTTTCTACCTCCCTTTTTGAATAGTAGGGTTACATTAGCTACCCTCCAGCCTGTAGGAACTGTTCCAGATTTTGAAGAATCCTGGGAGGTGACCACCATTCACGATTTCTAGGGCCATTTACTTAAGTACTGTGGGGTGTAGATTATCAGGCCCTGGGGATTTATCAGGTTTCAACCCCACTTTTTTCTTCAACTCCCTGTCTCTACTAATACAGATATGCTTCAGTCCATCCCTCTCACTAAACCCTGTGCCCCTATCATTTCTGGTTTGTTATTCATATACTCCTTTGTGATGACAGAAGCGAATTATGAATTTAGTTCATCAGCCATTTCCTTGGTTCTCATTATAAATGCCCCCGTTTCTGATTATAAGGGACCTACATTAGTTTTCACCAATCATTTTCCCTTTACATACCTTACTCTCATACTGTATTTTCCCCTTCTTAATCAATCCCTTGGTCTTCCTTTGCTAACTTCTTAGCTGCTCCCAAATTTTTCTAGCCAAGGGGAAATGTTTCTTCCTCTCTACACTGTCTATGTCTCATAATTTTATACAACTCAATCATAAACCTTAACATCCTCTGCTCCGAGGAAAACAATCCCAGTGTATCGAATCTCTCTTCATAAGCAAGACTGTCCAGCGCAGGCAACATCTTGGTAAATATCGTCTGCACCCTCTCTAGTGCAATCACTTCCCTCCTATAATGGGGACTTCAGAACCTCCAGTAATTGAAATTATAGAGTTAAAGATTGAATTGAGCAGATATTTGGCCTCACTGTTCACGAGAGATGATGTAATTAATATCCTGGAAATAGCTAATGAATCAAGAATTGAAAGACGGGAGGGACTCAAGCAAATTACAATTACCAGGGAAGTAGTACTGAGTAAATTGTTAGAACTACAAGTTGACAAGACCCATTTCATCCAAAAGATAAGTCTTAAGTGTCTTAAAAGAAGTAGCTTGTGAGATGGTTGATGCGTTAGTTTTAATTCTCCAAAACTCAGCAGATTTGGCGAAGGTTCCTTTAGTTTGGAAAAAAGCTAATATAACTCCTTCATTGAAAAACGGAGGAAGGCAGAAAGAAAATTACAGGCCATTTGGCTAAACATCAGTCACGAGGAAAGTGTTAGAAGCCATTATTAAAGACATTATTACAGTGTACTTGGATGAGTTCAAGGTAATCAGGCAGAGCCAGCATGGCTTTGTCAAAAGGAAATCATATTTATTTGATTTATTGGAATTCTTTGTAGCTTGCGCTGTGTAGAAAAAAAGGAACCAGTGGATGTATTCTATTTAGATTTCCAGAAGGCATTTGATAAGGTACCAAATTAAAGGTCATTGCAGAAAATGAAATGGTGTAACATATGCTGGCATGGATACAAAATTGGCTGGCTAACAGGAAGTAGAGTGTAGCAATCAGTGGGTCTTTTTCAGGCTGGAAGGATGTCACAACTGGTGTGCCACAGGGGTCGGTGCTGAAGCCTCAACTCTTTACAGTTTATATAAATAATTTGGATGAAGGGACTGGAGGTGTGGTAGCTACATTTGCTGATGACACAATGATAGGTTGGAAAATGAGTTGTGAAGAGAACTTAAGGAGTTTTCAAAAGAATATTGATTGGTTAACTGAGTGCAGAAAGATGTGGCAAATGGAGCATAATGTGGGTAAGTGCAAAATTGTCCAGTTTGGTGAAAAGAATAAAAAAGAAGCATATTATGTTGCAGAATTACAAAATATAACAAAAACAAAAAATGCTGGAAATCACAGTGGGTCAGGCAGCGTCCATGGAGAGATCAAGCTCATGTTTTGAGTCTAAAGTACCTTGGGCTTTTCCTTAATCCTATCTGCCAAAAATATCTCGTTGTCCTCCTGATTTCTTTTTAAAGACTCTCCCTACACTCTTTATACTTTTGAAGGACCTCCCCGTGTTGAATGCAGTATGCCTAGCATGTGCTGCCTTTTTCTTTCTCAAACTCTCGTTATTCCTTGACACCCAAGGTTCCCTGGACTTGCTGCCTTACACTTCACTGTTGGAGGAACACGCTGGCCATGAACTCTCACTATACTGCCTTTAAATGAATACGTTCCTGTAAGTACCTACTCCCAGTCTATGCTTGCCAGATCCTGTATAATGATACTGAAATAAGTATTCCCCCAACTTGGACACTTAATTTCTGCACTATCTTTTCCCTTTCCATAATGACTTGAAATTTAGAGTTATGGTCACTATCCCCAAAAGTCTTGCCTACTGACGCTTCAACTACTTGATCAACTTTATTCCCTAGAATTAGGGAAGGAAACTGCCATCCTTACCTGGTATGGCCTACATGTGACTCCAGACCAAAACTGTCGCAATGATCCAAAAATCTAAAGCCCTCCCTCCTACACCATCCCTTTACCTGCACGTTCATCTGACCTATCTTTCTATTCCTATACTCAGTAGCATGTAGCACTGGAAGTAATCTGGAGATTATAATCTTGATAGTCCTCCTCTACCTAACTCTCTAAATTCCTATTGCAGGGCAGTGGCTCAGTGGTTAGCCCTGCTGCCTCACAGCGCAAGTAACCTGGGTTTGATTCCACCCTCGGGCAACTGCCTGTGTGGAGTTTGCACATCCTCCCCGTGTCTGCGTGGGTTTCTTCCGGATGCTCCAGTTTCCTCCCACAGTCCAAAGATGTGTAGGTTAGGTGGATTGGCCATGCAAAATTGCCCGTAGTGTTCAGGGATGTGTAGATTAGGTCGGTTACAGGGGAATGGGTCTGGGTGGGATGGTCTGAGGTTCAGTGTGGACTTGTTGGGCTGAAGGGCCTGTTTCCACACTGTAGGGATTCTGTGACATTATTTTTTTTTTTACCCAAGTTGTTGATACCAACATGGACCATTTTTGCTAGCTGCTCACCCTCCCCCTTCAGAAAGCCATGCAGGCACTCTGAAACATCCCTGACTCTGGAACCAGGGAGTCAACAAAATTGCCTGTCAGTGCCTCTTGCAATTGAGACCCCTGTCACTGAAGCTCTCCTAGTCTTTTTACTTCCTTGTTGTACAGCAGAGCCAAGCACGGTAGCAGAAACTTTGATGTTGTGGCTGGGGGTCCAGAGCAGTCCTGATGAGCAAATTGGTCATCTGATCTTTGTAACTGTTGTTTTCGTGTGTATCTGATTTACTTACTTATTTAGTAGGACTCATTTTACATCAATAATCAGATGTGGTTTACCATGAGACTTGGTTTATTACCATTGAATCACAAGATATGTACATGTAATTCTGTGAAACTGTCTTTCCCTCTAATTGCCTGAATAACCTTACAGTTCTTAAATTACAATGTTCTCTCACTGGTTTAAAATCTGCTTTGGAAGTGCAGGATGGTAAAGAAGTTTACACTATCCTGATTACAGTTGGCTGAACTGAAATTGACACTATTTTCTCACTCCCAAGGTTCTTGTTTCTTGTGCTAACATTGTCTCCGGAGTGTCGGCCCCTCTGATTCAAGTGGCCCTTTTAAACACATTTGCCTAGGTCTTCCCCAATACTGTGGCTTACTGTCATTTACTATGCCAGCATAGTAATCGACATGCAGATTCCTGCGATATAGTTAGAGCAGTTTGACACAGCTGTGAAATTAACATAATTCAACTACTCCATGTGAATAACTTTCAGTCCCAGGAAAAGGTGTTACAAAGATAACATTGGATATTGTAAATACCAATAGAACTGCGGGTGCTGTGAATCAGAAGCAGAAACAGAAATTGCTGGAAACACTCAGCAGGTCTGGCAGCATCTGTGAAAAGAAATCAGTGTTAACTTTTTAGGTCTGGTGATCCTTCCTCATAACTGATGGCAGCTAGCAAAATTTTTATGCAGATGAATAGGGTCGGTGGGGGAGGTAAGGAGGATAGAGCCCAAAGAGAGAGAGTCTGCAATCTTCTGGACTCAATATTGTGTTCAATAACTTTAGGGCTTGAACTCTATGTCCTAGCCTCCAACCCCCACACACCAGGCCTTGTGACCACATAGTCTGCTATTACACACAACCCATTGTTAGCCACTAACAGTCTCCATCAATAGCTATTCACCCTCTTAGCCAGATTGTTATCCACTCCTTTGTCTGTCCAATTGTTCTTCTCTTTCTTTGGGCTCTATCCCCACCTATCGTTTACTCCTTACCTCCTCACACCACCCTATCATCTACAGATACTGCCATACCTGCTGAGTGTCCAGCAATTTCTATATTTGTTTGTGATTGGATATTGTAAATTCCCTATCGATTGAGTCGACCCTAGGAGCTGAGCTGTGTCAAAAACAGTCCTATCAAGCCTCCGATTTATTGTTCCATCTGCAACCTTGCAGCAACCTTTTGGAAGGAGTAACAGGAATACAGAGTACTGGGCTAATGGTAAGATTCTTGGTAGTGTGGATGAGCAGAAAGATCTCGGTGTCCATGTGCATAGATCACTGAAAGTTGCCACCCAGGTTGATAGCGTTGTTAAGAAGGCGTACAGTATGTTAGGTTTTATTGGTAGAGGGATTGAGTTTCGGAGCCATGAGGTCATGTTGCAGCTGTACAAAACTCTGGTGCGGCCGCACTTGGAGTATTGCGTATAGTTCTGGTCACCGCATTATAGGAAGGATGTGGAAGCATTGGAAAGGGTGCAGAGGAGATTTACCAGGATGTTGCCTGGTATGGAGGGAAGGTCTTATGAGGAAAGGCTGAGGGTTTTGAGGCTGTTTTCGTTAGAGAGAAGAAGGTTAAGAGGTGACTTGATAGAGACATACAAGATGATCAGAGGATTAGATAGGGTGGACAGTGGGAGCCTTTTTCCTCGGATGGTGATGGCTAGCACAAGGGGACATAGCTTTAAATTGAGGGGTGATAGATATAGGACAGATGTCAGAGGTAGGTTCTTTACTCAGAGAGTAGTAAGGGCGTGGAATGCCCTGCCTGCAAAAATAGTAGACTCGCCCACTTTAAGGGCATTTAAATGGTCATTGGATAAACATATGGATGATAATGGAATAGTTTAGGTTAGATGGGCTTCAGATTGGTTTCACAGGTCGGCGCAACATCGAGGGCCGAAGGGCCTGTACTGCGCTGCAATGTTCTATGTTCTATGTTCTATGTTCATTGCCTTCACAACAACTTTTCAGTATAATCAATAAAGACTTGCATATCTGTCTGGCCTGATCAAATTTCAGAAGTCAGACGACACCAGGTTGTAGTCCAACCAGGTTTATTTGAAATCAGACTTTCAGAGTGCTGCTCCTTCATCAGGTGTCCAACCCAGTCCAACACCAGCATCTCCACATCTGATCCAATTTAACATTGAATTCTGCAAGCTTCTGACTGACTTTGCCTCAGTTCCCTTCCCAGTATGCTATTCAATTGGCTAATTTTCCCAGAACACCATTCATTTGGCCATTGTTGCTTTTAGTGTCCCAAAGGAGCTATTATTTTCTTTAAAAGGTACATTCCACTACATATACCTTGTTATGAGGGGAAGACTAATTGAAACATCTAGTTCCCTCCAAAGCTTCACACAGGTTAGCTGGTCCATACACAGTTTTGTCTGGTAAAGCAAATGACTAGAGGAAAAGAAACGGGGCTCTGTGGTGCAGTGATAATGTCCCTATCTCTTGGTCAGATGAAATAGTTCAAATCCTATCAGAGGTGTGTCATTACAGGAGAAGCTTAGTTGATTTGCAAGAAGAGTCATACTGCACTTGAAAAGTTAACCCTGTTTCTCTTTCCACAGATACTGCTGAGTTTCTCAAGCATTCTGTGTGTACTGTTTGTTTGCATTGTGCATGTACATGAAGTGCAAGTGGAAATTATAAAACTTGCTGTCATTAATATCCACTGTTACCCAATAGCACCTTATTGGTTTGGTACGGTTACAGATGCACTCCTAGCATAGCGGGCTTTCTAAGAATGAAGGCATTGTGCCTGCTGGCTGGGTGCTGGGCATGGACCTCCATAACATACTGTCTGTAGTCATACACCAGCAGTACACTGAGAGAAATGGAATCCTTCACATTCCAGTATAGAGCAGAGTTGAAATGAGACACATGAAAAAAACAAGTTGGGATACCCTACACCATAGGGGCAGCTTGAAATCATTGTGTTCAACTCCGCTTATTTCACTCTGCCAAGAGGAAATGAAACAGGGAGACTTCTTGTTAAAAGGAGTCTCAGTGATCTCAGTGCTTAAAAATTTCATCATTGTTGTTCATATAAAAGCAAATGCAGGTACTGGAAATCTGTAATGAGTGCAGAAATACTGGAGGCACTCAGCAGGTCTGGCACGGTCTGTGGAGATAGAAACAGTTAACTTTTTGAGTCCAATGTAACTCTTCTTCAGAACCTAAGCACAAAGTGAGGTGATGTTTCTTCAGTTTATGTTGAGCTTCATTGGAGCATTGCAGGAGGCACAGGACAGAAATGTGAGGATGAGAGCTAGGCGGTCTCATCTCCCATTTATGACAATGTAAACTTCACATCTTTAATAACTTCATGGATTGAAAGAATCAGCAATATCACTGTCTGGAGTAAATTGTTTCTTGAGATGAAAGGGACAAGGACAAACTGTTATAAAGGAATTAAAAGCAACAGGTGAATCAACCATCTCTGGGTAGAAATAATGTAAACAACTGTTTCCTGGGAGAGAGGAGATAACAATTGCTTGATAATGTGGTGCCTTGTGACAATTGGGCCATTAAGTCTGCCTGCAGAAATAATGTTCTGAATTAAAGGGGTTTATTGCAGGAAGGGTTGTGTTTTAAACAGACAGCTCACCCTGAATGTAACAAGGAACAGGGGAGTTACTTCTGGTAAGAAGTCAAGCTATAGATTTGAGGTTTTCAGAAGTATAGTCAATGTTGAGGATGAAAAAATCTATTGAATCATCAATAATGTCACACTACAAACTTGAAAGGGTGAAAATTGTATAAGAATCCAACACCAGAACAATTCAGTAACCAAACTTTGAAGAACAACGATGTACGAGGATCGAACCCTGGACTCTTTCAGAGATGGACACTGTTGGTTGGAATCCTGGCTAGATTCCACTATTAATCGGATAATAGCCAGGTTGAATTGTGAGGCTTAGCTTGTTTACTTGAGACATTTATTTTGGTTTCTACATGCTATAAAGTTTAAACCATGGTTTCGGTACTTGATTGTGAGATTTCTTAATAAGTAGCCGAATTAAAGGTACTTGTGGTGGTTTACCCACAACACATTACACGTAAAATTCAACACCCAGATAGACATGTCACTTTGGCCTGCATCCACCCACTTTTATAGGCCAGACACCATACCCTCTTTTCGCTTTTTAGATTTATATGTATAGATTAAAATGCTCACCTTCTAGAGAAAGGGCCTTGGATCACCATTTGGAAAATTAACCGCAGGGGCAAATGGAAATAAAACACAAAAAAAATTTTCTCAAATATGTATTTTCACATCCCATATTGTGCCATCAGTGTATCCTATTACTATTAAAAACACTGTAACTATTACTGTCATTACTACAAACTGCACTGTGACTCACACCCTGTTCCAAGAGTCATCCTGTCTTGCTCCTGAAATCCCTGAGCTTTGTTCCTCTTGCGGCTGAAAATGAAAGTAAGCATAACCAGAGGCAACACTTGTCCTCAGGAACGCTTTCTGACATCTTGGTTTTGCAGTTATAGCTTGAATTGTGACAATAACATTTTGTAACATCCTGTCATTGTGTTACAGATCTGGTTTCTCCAGCTTATCTACCAATTGCTGGATAAAAGATGAAAATGTCTCCACAGTCTGTAGATAAGGTAACTGACCCAACTCTTTGTACATGAGGACAGTGTCTCAAATCCCTGTATACCAGGACAGTGTCTCCCTGTCTGTACACAAAGACAGTGTCTTCACTATAGGTACACAAGGACAGTGTCTCTGTGAACATCAGGATAGTGTCTCAAATCTCTGTACATAATAACAGTGTCTCCCTGTCTATACACAAGGACAGTGTCTCCACTATATTCAGACAAGGGCAGTGTCTCCCTCTGTGAACATGAGGGCAATGTCTCTAATCCACTGTCCTCGTCTACAGTGAGTGGAGACACTTCATTGTCCTCAGGTACAGAGAATGGAGATACGGCCTTGTTTGCAGGGTGGAGACCCTGTTCTCATGCACAGACAATGGAGACACTGTCCTCATTACAGAGAGTGCAGACACTGTTCTCGAGCACAGGGAGAGGAGATAAATTTTCTTGTCAGCCTCCTCAGAGATCACACCCCTGTGGAGCAGGTGGGACTTGAATTTGGGCCTCCTGTCATAGATAATGACACTACCACTGTACCAGAAGAGCTATAATGGTGTGGAGACACAGTCCTCATGTACAGAGTGTGGAAACACTGTTGTCGCGTACAGAGTGGAGACTCTGTCTGTTGTGAACATGAAGGCAATGTACGCAATGTATGTACACAAGAACAGTATCTCCACTCTCTGTACACGAGAACAGCATTTCCACTCTGTCCGAAAGTACAGTGTCTGTATCTGAGGACAGTGAGGGTGGCACCAAATAATTATTTTAGAATGTTCATTTGTGAATCAGAAGCCGTGAATCAGGATATTGTAATCAAATAGTCATAGTAAATAGTGAAACAAAAACAGAAATTGCTGGAAAAGCTCAGCTGGTCTGGCAGCATCTGTGTAGAGAAATCTGACTTTATGTTTCAGGTCCAGTGACCCTTCGTCAGAACTGACTCTTCCATTTTTCATAGGAATATTAACTCCATCCTGAGCAATGCACCACCTCTGAATCAAATCTGACTAGTCTATAATTGCTGGGCTTATCCCTACAACCTCTCCCCTTCCAATGATGTCACATTCCACTACGTTACCTCTGACATGACCTGCTTTTTCCTCAAGCATGGATTCTTCCACCCCAATCACTGTGGTCAAGAGGGCCTTCTTTGCCTCCTTTATATGTCTCCTTTTTATTTCTTATTTTCTCATCAATATCCTTAGTCATCGAAGATACTCAAGCTTTGGATGCCCTGTATTTATTTCCCATGGATATATACCTAGCTTGTACCCTATTCATCACTCTTGAAATTCTCCCATTTTTCATCCATTGCTCTATCCACCAAAATTCATTTCCAATCAACTTGCACCAGTTCAACTTTTAGACGCATAAAGTCTCCCCTTTTCAAGTGTGGGATATTAATCCTTGACTGATATTTACCTTTTTCCAACATAACATTGAATCTTATTATATTATGTTCGCTATTTCCCAAATGCTTCCCCACTCTGATGTTCCCCACTTGGCCTGCCTCACTTTCTGGCTTGAGCCACATTTGTTTCAATGCTACAATGCCATATCCCCCAGAGCAATTCTGCTTCCAGTTCCGCAATTTTGTTCACTATACTCTGTGCAATTTCATAGATACAATTTAACCCTGTCCTTATATCTTCCATGCCCATTAGAATGCTAACATTTCTTTATTGATTGTTGACACCTTCCTCCATAGTAGGACTAGAAATATACAGTTGTGGAAAGTTGTCCAGAATACATTGCGGGAATTTCCCTTCCATGCTCCACACTCAACCCATTATCTAATCTACACTCAGGTGATTAAATTCAACCACTGTCACAATTCTATTTGTCCTGCAGGTTTTCATAATATGCTTACAAATGCTATCTTCTACTTCCTCCATACAGTTTGGAGGTCTAGAATAAGTACCTTAGAAGTTCACTGCTCCCATCCTGGATTTCACCTTCAACCATGTAGATTCTAATTCAGGAACTGTATCTTGTTCAAGGCATTGATACTGTCTTTGCCCAAAACTGCTACACTTCCTCCTTTTTACCCATCTTGTTTCTGCTTAAAGCCTTATTACCTGAGATGTTAAGTATCCAGTCCTGTTCTGGCTTAAGCCTCATTTCTGTCAATGCTACAATGTCACTTCCCCCAGAGCAATTTCTGCTTCCAGTTCCCCAATTTTGTTCGCTATACTCTGTGGAATTTCATTGATACAATTTAACCCTGTCCTTCTGTCTTTCTTGCCCATTAGAATGCTAACATTGTTGAGACTCGGGCCTGCCCTCATTTCATTTTCACCATTCCCTATCTTCTCTCTTTTGCCCTCCCTGTACTTCCAAAACTAGGCCAATTAGTCAATCCATCCATACAGCACGATTTATGCTATCAACCAGGTGATTAGTTTCTTTACTGCTCAGGTGAAGACCATCTCTTCTCAACAGCTTTTTACTTTCCCAACAGTGATCCCTATATCCCCAAAATCTAAACCTCTCCCCTCTACACCATTCCTCAAGCCAAGCATTTACCTTCCTGATTTGCTTTTGCCTACATGGTGAAGCTTACGACACCTGTAGTATTTCTGAGATTACTACCCTGGAGGATTTTTAAAAATTCATTCACAGGATGAGGGCATTGCTGGTTAGGCAACATTTACTGCCCATCCCTAATTGCCAAGAGAGCAGTTAAGAGTCAACCACATTGCTGTGGGTCTGGAGTCACACGTAGGCCAGGATGGCAGTTTCCTTCCCTGAAGGGGATTAGTGAACCTGATGGGTTTTTCCCCAACAATCAGCAATGGGTTTATGGCAATTGTTAGACTCTTAATTCCAGATTTCTTTTTTTGAATTCAAATTCCTCCATCAGCTGTGGCAGGATTTGAACCTGAGTCCCCAGAACATTACTATCTAGATTAACAGTCAAGCGACAATACCACTAGGCCATTGCATCCCCTTCTGGAGGTCCTGTGCTTCCACATACTCCCTAACTCCTGAAACTGATCTGCAACTGCCAAGATGTGAATGCTATGGGGAGAGTGCAGAAGTGTTTTACAAGAATGGTTCAGAATGAGAAACTTCAGTTTTGAGTACAGATTGAAAAACTGGGTGCTGTTCTTCTTGGAGAGATGAAGATGATTTGATAGAGGATTTCAAAGTGATGAGTGGGCTTGATAAAGTAAATAGGGATAAATTTCCCACTGGTAAAGGAGAAAAAGGATGAGAGGTGACAGATTTAATGTGATGTGCAAAAGAAACAAGGTTGATGTGAGAATAAACTTTTTCACTCATGAATAGTTAGAGTATGGAATTCATTGCTTGGAAATGTCATGGAGTCAGGTTCAATTGAGGCATTCAAAAGGACATTCAAAAGGGCATTGATGATTATTTGGATAGTAAGGATGTGCAAGGATATGGGGAAAAGACAGGAGATTGGCACTAGGAAATAGAACTGGTGCAGGCATGATGGGCTGAACGATCTCCTCCTACACCGAAACAATTCTGCAATTCTCTGATTTTCATTGACTTTTCCCCCTTTACTAACTTTCTTGAAAGATCCAGTGACATTTTATCTTGTCTACAATTTACAATTCAATGCTGGTCCACTCTTATTTGCTCAATTTTCTCAAATTGCTCAGTCACTCTGTTCTTAACTATTTATTTAAATCAGTAAAAAATGCGATAAGGAATTCAGAAGAATCACTTTGACTCAGTGACTGGTAAGAATGAGGAACTTGCTCCAACAGGAATTGGTTGATGTAAATAATATAAAAATGTATTTCAATGGAAATTAGACAAGAATAGGTGGATTATGCTGATAGATTTAAATATGGTAATCTGAGAGGAACCTCATGCGGAACTCTGACATGATCATGGACTGGTTGGACTGAATAGATACACCTCTCCATATTAAATTGTCTCTGTTACCTTGCTGTACGTATTATTAACCTGTCTAAATCTACAGGATATCTATAATGTTCTGCCTCACCATGCACAAAGCTTCTCATTTTGATTCTACAGCCAACAGAGCTCTACACAAGTGACACATTCAGTTGTGAATGGTGGTGGATAATTAAAAGACTCACTGAAGGAGGAGGCTCAGTGACAAACCCATCATCAATGACGAGGGAGCCCAGCACATCATTGCAAAGACAAGACTGAGGCATTTACAAGCAACTTCAGCCAGATATGTCAAATGGATAATCTGTCTCTGCTGCCTCCTGAATTGCCCAGCATCACAGATCACAGTGCTGCATCAACTCTGTGTGATATCAAGAAATGACTGGAGGTACTGCATTTACAAAGGCCAAGACCTTGACACCAAAGTTAAATTATGTGGCCTATATTTGCTGGTTGTATCTATTGAACAAGGGTGAAACATTTGTAATTCTCCAGTCCTCTGGCACCACCCCATATCTGAAGAACACAGAAATGTTATTGCCAGTGCCCATGCAATTTTCACCCTCACATCCTTCAATATTCTTGGATGTATTTTATCTGCTCCCGGTACCTTATTAACTTTATGTACAGGCAGCCTATCCTGTACCTTGTCCTCATCAATTGTAAACCTTTCTAGTGAGTGAATTAACTCCATGGCCAGGATGGTATGCTCTCATTAGTAAAGACAAATGCAAAGTATTTACTTAATACCTCATCTGTGCATTCGCCTCCATCCATAAATCCATAAGTTTATGCTGCTAATCAGCCCTACTGCTCTTCCTCTTACAACCTCTTTGCTTTTTATAAGTTTATAGAAAATTTGGGGTTCCCTTTTATGTAAGCTGCCAACTGCTTTTCATACTCTGAAGGTGGAACTTTACAAAGGCCTGGAAGATGTGGGATATGGTGAGAAATGGGACAGAATTGCATGAGAATTCTTGCGAGACCTGTCTCGATGTTGGGAGCAACTCACTGCATCTTTGAACTAACTCCTGGGAGTCAAACTGAAACTTGTGCAAGGCAGCAGTGCCTATTAAAGGGGGTTGTTGCTTGTTAACTGCAGACCTTGCCTTATTAGTATGCAGCTTCCTAATGTACTGACTTCTGCAAGCAAGCCAGATGCCAAGAATACACAAAATAGACAGGTCCCACAGAGTTCACCGAATTAAAATTCAGACTCCCATCTAACAAGCTCAGCGTCTGGAAAGTTTGTCATGGAAACCAGAATAGATACCTGGTGAATTCAGATTGCCATTTGCTCTTGGCTTCAAAATCACCCATGTAGCAAATCAAATGCTTCATAAATTACAAGCACTGCCCGCCAGGGGGAAATAATACCTCCAGTCCACTACTCTCAGTAATGGTCTTTATTATTTTTTAATTCCAGATGATTTTTATTGAATTCCAGTTTCACCAATTACCATGGTGGGATTTGAACATTAATCTGGGATTCTGGATTACAACTCCAATGAAATTGCCACAATACCCCAATCTCCCCAAAACCAGGCATGGTCTTTATTTTTAGATATAGCAAAGTGTGGAGCTGGAGGAACACAGCAGGCCAGGCAACATCAGAGGAACAGGAAAGCTGACATTTCGAATGTCAGTTCCTCTGTTCCGCTGATGCTGCCTGGCCTGCGGTGTTCCTCCAGCTCCACACTTCATTATCTCTGATTCCAGCATCTGCAGTTCTTGCTATCTCATGGTCTTTACTTTTGTTGTGTTTATGCTTTCTTTTTCTCTTTACATTATCCATATGTGTAATCACAGAAAATCAAATGGTTTTTCCTCCCACCAAATCACCTGTGGCAATTTTCACCTTTTAACTGTTACCAATAAATCACCAGTGTTTTCCAATTGATTGATTTACATGAAAAGCCCATGAAAGTCAATGCAGACCATCAAAGGTGAGGAAGACATAGGGAGAGTGGGAGGGGGCTAAGTCAAAATAATGTTGGAAGTGGCAGCCATGGTCTTCAAATTTTTTTTCAAGACAACTTTTACCATTGGGAGCATGGTGCAATTCAAACCAATACCCTCAACTATTAGTCTGAGACTATTGATTACGAGGCTAGTGATAATACCACTATGCCATCACTTCATCCCCAATCATGGTCATTATCTTTTCTCTATATACAGAAATGCAGCCGTGATCTTTACAAATTTCAGTACGATGTGTGGTAGGTGGAATATTTAATCTATCCTTATCTGACCTTCTGTAACATCGCTCATGGTAAATTAGATCAAAACTGCATTGTAATTACTGTCAACAGGGACATCCCGAGCTACATTAGAAAGCCATTACACTTGGTGAAGAAAGTGCATAAGGTGGCAGGTGCTTGTACATTTCTAATTTCAGGCCTGAAAACTAATCTGCATTAGGTGATTATCTTTCTCTCTGTTCCCATTTCTGTTTCTTTGAAGTATAATATAAATGAGCTGAACTAAAGATTGAGATTATTATCAGAAGTATTACTGCATTTCCAAATTAAATCTGAACGACAGCTTGCAATGATATCTTGGCGAAAGGATCTAAGGTGTTGTTCCACTTTCAGTTAATTTAAGAAAGGATAGTATTTCACTAGAGGCAGATCAGAGAAGGTTCACTGGGATGAGCCCCGATATGGAGGGACTGTCTTATCAGCGAAGGTTAAACTGGTTGGCACTCAACTCATTGGTGTTTAGAAGAATGAGAATTGATCTCATTGAGATATATAGGATTCTCAAAGGGCCTGACAGGTTAAATGCTGAGAAGATGTTTCCCCTCTGATCAAAGGGCATGGACTCAGAATAAAGAGGTGCCAATTTAAGACTGAAATGAGGAGGAATTTCTTCTCTCAGAGGATTGTGTGTCTTTGGAATTTCTTGCCATAGCAAGCTGTGGGGGCAGAGTACTTGTGTATATTTAAGGCTGAAATAGGTAGATTCTTTATCAGTTGGGGAATCAAGAGTTATGAGGAAGGGGCAGGAGTTTGGATATGAAAAATGTTGGATCAGCCATGATTATATTAAATGGCAGAGCAGGCTCAAGGGGCTAAACAGCCTACTCCTATTTCTTATAGTCTTATTGACCTCTTCTGCACTTTCTCCAATGCGTTCACATTGTTCAGATCTGTAACAGTGCGCAAGTTGGAATCTAACAAGTGTCTTATACAAGTTCAACATCACCTCCCTGCCCATGCACTCTATGACCAATTGCTGAAGCCTAGGATACTTCATGCTTTAATAACAGCACTGCAACATTCTGTGAGAAAGTGGCAAATAACAGTTGCAGTCACACAGGGCATTGTGAACTATCTCTTATCACCCTTGTCACTCTGGATGTAAATTTTCACAAAGTTGATTCATATCTCTCCATTCAAAGTCAATCTCCTGTTACCCAGCTATGTACAATTTTCCTCATTCAGTTTCATCCTTAACTATCCAGAGAAACACCTGCAGTACCACTTCCATTCCATTTTCCTTGCAACATTCCAAAGTTGCCTCAGCTGTTCTGCAGTAATCTTCATCCATACTTTTATTCCCTTTGCCTCAAACATTTCCAAGTCCTCCAGGTTGATCACCTTTTGCAAGTTTGAGTTTGTTCAAAACTCTCCCAGTGTCCAAACTCACATCATGTTCTGTTCACCCATCACAACATGCTCTCTGATTTACACAATTTGTCTTCTGCCATTGTCTTAATTTTATCATGGCACTATAATGTTTGAAATCTCCTTTAGTCATGTAATCCTCCAAGACATCAGCTCTCCTTTAATTTAGTTGTCTTGAGTATTTCTGATTTCCTTTCCCAGATTATGAACGATTGTATCTTCAGCTATGAGTCACAAGCTATGAAAAATCCCTCTCCAAATTTCTACAACCCTCCCTGCTCCTATAAGAACTTCCTTAAAATGAACTCTTTGTCAAACCTCATGTCACCTAATGCTCCACTTTTCAATTCATTCTCCTGCTATGTCATATTAAAGGTGTTGGATAAATGTAAGTTGTTGAAGTGGTTTCCATCCATGAGGCACCATGAGACACCCAGCAGGAGCAGAACTATATTCCAACTCAATCCAAAATTTCATAGCCCAAATATCCCTCACTCTATCATTACCATAAAGTCAGAGAAATAGCTAGCAGTTGCAGGAGTGAATATTTGGAGCAGGACCAGCTGCGCCTAAAAATGAGGTGCCATCCTGGTGAAGTTACAGCACGGAAGAACATGCATGCAGTACTGCAGAAACAGTACGTGATAGACTTAACAAAATGATCCCACAACTACAGATCAGATCAGATCAGATCAGATCAAAGTTCTGCTATCTTACCACATCCAGTGTGAATCTGGTTTAATTTACATGGGTGGGGATAGACACTGAATCTGTCTCTGAAATCCCAAAATTGCCTGGAGAAAGTTCACATATGCAGCAAACATAGGAAAAGTCGAGGAGAGATCTAGGTTCTGGGAACTTGTTTTATCAGTGCTGGAAGCCACTCTTTTGTATAGGTGGCCATTTCAAAATGCTGGGGATCATAGGTAGGGGATTTGGAGGGAGGAAGGAGGCTGCAAGTGGGGTGGTAGAGAGAGGGAAGAGCTGCAAGGGGATGGCAAAGATGGGTAAATGTAGTGAGGTTTGGGAAAAGGGTGGCTTGCAAGGGGATGGAGGAAATAGAGGCTACAAAGCTACGAGGTTTAAACCCACCAACACTCAGCTAACTGAGAGCCAGGAAAACATGAAACCACTCAGGTAATAAATAATTTGCAAATGAATGTGGAATCTTGATCTGATGGCTACATATTAAGGAGCTACAATATGGACAAATTGCTGCAGTTGTAATTGTGATGAGCTCTGAATTAAAAACTGAGATTAAGATCTGAGATACAGTGATAGGGATAATAACTACCTGTTCAAAATATCCCATCTTTTGGATGTAAGATGAAAACGTATCGGTCGTCATGTCAT
>NC_063369.1:18909904-18948688 GCF_021869965.1 Rhincodon typus
GACTCCAGCATCGGCAGTTCTTACTGTCTCTGAGTTTTAAATTCAGTTGGCTTTTGGCAGCTTAGGGCCTGGTTCAAATTGATTGGCTAAAATTCAAATCTGTTGTCATAGTCATTGAGTCGTAAAGATGTACAGCACAGAAACAGACCCTTCAGTCCAATTCGTCCATATCAACCAAATATCCTGAGCTAGTCCCATTTGCCAGAATTTGGCCCATATCCCTCTAAACCCTTCCTATTCAGGTACCCATTCAGATGGTGTAATTGTACCAGCCTCCACTACTTCCTCTAGAGGCTCATTGCATAAATGCACTATCCTCTGTGTGAAAATGTTGCCCCTTTGGTCCCTTTTAAATCTTTCTCCTCTCACTTTAAACCTATGCCCTCTAGTTTTGGACTCCCCTACCCTGGGGGAAAGAAACCTTGGCTATTAATCCTATCCATGCCCCTCATGATTTTTTATATAAGGTCACCCCTCAGCCTCCACGCTCCAGAGAAAACAGCTCCAGCCTATTCAACCTCTCCCTATAGCTCCAACCCTCCACTCTTGGCAAAATCCTGGTAAATTTTTTCTGCACCCTCTCCAGTTTAATAATATCCTTCTTATAACAGGAATGTGTTTCTGGCTGTACACTTTAACCCTGCCAAAGCAGATGGTAGCACTGTGGGAATGCCATTAGGTTTGTAATCTCAGAGGCTAATGTTCTGGGGTACATGGACTCTAATCACACCAGGGTCCCCAGTGGAATTTAAATTAAATGAATCAAATCTGGAATTGGAAGCCAATCCGAGGGATGGTGACCATCATCGATTGTAGTAAAAACCCCATCGGGGGAAAAAAAATCTGCCATCCTTACCACGAGTCTGGGCCTACACGTGACTCCAGACACCCCTCACATACTTAGCAGTGGGGGGTTCGACTAGGCACAGTCAAACAGTTCGAACCCAGTTGTAGGTGAACTGCGCGGACAATGTCCACGCAAACTGGTGAAAGGACATTTCCGCACTGGGGGCAAAGAAAAAACAGGTTGCTGTTTTGTGGGATCTTGCTGTGCACAGATTGGATCAACAAAGCAAGTGCAGGAGCCGCATTTCACTGGCTGGCTGCGGGGGAGATGGGGAGAATGCTACATTTCTCAAAGTGTGGAGGGATTGGGGAGGTTCAGGGTATGTGTGAGAGGGGAGGGTGAGTGTGAGAGATAGAGTGAGACAGAGGGTGTGTGTGAGATAGAGGAAGAGCGAGGAAAGAGAGAAGGGGAGAGGGTGTGTGAGAGAGAATGAGGGGGAGAAAGAGGATGAGAGAGAGACAGTCAGTGGGGGAGAGAGAGAGAGAGATATGGTAAGAAAGAGAGTGAGAAAGAGGCAATGAGAGAGATTGGGAGAGAGGGAGAGAAAAGGGGGAGTGAGAGAGAGGGTGAGTGAATGAGAGAGAGGGAGAGGAGAGGGGGGAGATAGAGAGAGGATAAGAGAGGGGGTAAGTGAGAGAGAGAGGGGATATGTAGAGAGACAGAAAGGGGGGTATATTGGAAGAGACAGGGAGGGAGAGAGTGGGCATGACAGAAAGGGTGGGGTGAGAGGGAGGGTGTGTGAAAAAGGTGGAGGGGGAGAAAGAGGTGGGGGGGGAGAGAGTGGGTGAGAAAGAAAGAGGGGTGTGGGAGAGAGAGTCTTGGTGAAAAGAAATGCTGCTTGGCTTTTCAACGTACATGTTTCAATTTTGGGTACTTTCTGTTCTAGTACCCTCCAGCTGCTGCTCACAGACATACAGTTTTAAAAATCTCTAAGTAAACAAAAAAAAACATTTTTTTAAGGGACGGCGCACTGCTTTATCCCACTATCATTTTTAACAAATGGATCCTAACTTCCTGCCTTCCAATTCATGAATAATCTACTTAACTTCATAGCAAACGAGGGAGTGATATCTTGGAAGGGTTATCAAATGAGGAGATAACAAGGTGTACAGCTGGATGAACACAGCAGGCCAAGCAGCATCAGAGGAGCAGGAAAGCTGACGTTTCGGGTCTAGACCCTTTTTCATTTCATTTCTTCTTCATTTCTGAAGAAGGGTCTAGACACGAAACATCAGCTTTCTTGCTCCTCTGATGCTGCTTGGCCAGCTGTGTTCATCCAGCTCTACACTTTGTTATCTCATATTCTCCAGCATCAGCAGTTCCTACTATCTCTGAATTTATCAAATGAGGATGTGTGGTTCGGACTTAGGAATAAAAAGGAGTCAGTCAGACTGTGAGGAGTGCATTATAGGCCCCCCAACAATTGAAGAGCAGATATGTAGACAAGTTGTTGAGGTATGTAAAAATAATAACATGGTAATTATATTAGGGGATTTCAACTACTCCAATATTAATTTGGGAAAAAGGGTTTAGAGAGGTCAGATTTCCTGAAATGTACACAAGATAGCTCTATGTATCAACATCTAGATGGTCCTACAAGGCACAGGGCAGCACAAGACCTAATTCTGGTGAATGAGCTTACGGGGGAAGAGCATTTTAGTAATAGTGACGAGAACACTGTATATTTTGAGTTTGTTATGGGATGGGCAGTAAATGTTGGTCTAGACAGTGAAGTCCTCTTCCTGTGAATGAATTTAAAAAAAGAGAAAAACGGTCTGCACAAAGGTGTTATGGGTTGGGGTAAGGCAAATTTTACTAAAATAAGACAGGATCTGACCAAACAGACTGGGAACAGATGCATAAAGGTAAATCTACAGCAGAACAATGGGAGGCATTCAAAAAGCAAATAGGGAGAGTATAGGCACAACAAGCTCCTTTTAGGGTGAAATGTCGGAGCAATGAGCCCAGAGAACCCTGAATGCCTAGGAATATTCAGGACTGGATAAAAAGGAAAAGAGACATATGACAGGGTAATGGAATGTGGTGGGGGCGCGGGGTGGGGGCGTGGGTGGTGGTTGGGAGATGGTTGGAATTTCAAGGACAAGATTGGGAAGAATCCCAAGACATTCTCCAAGTATACCAACAGGAAATGAATAACCAGGGAAAGAGTAGGGCCAATTGGGGGCCAAGGGGCAATCTGTGCATAAAGCTGGAGGCCATTGATAGAGTGTTAAATGAGTACTTCACATCTGTCTTTCTGCAGGAGAAGGAGAGTGCAAGCACAGAATTCGAGAAGGCAGACTGTGAGCTTCTTGAATTGATTGATACAGGAAGTGAAGCGGTATTGGAGGTTTTGGCAGATTTCAAAGTAGACAAATCCCAGGGCTGATTAAGTCGTATCCCAGGCCACTGTGGGAGACAAAGAAGGAAATTACAGGGGCTCTGATCCAATTTTTAAAATATCTCTAGATCAAGAGAAGTGTCAGAGAACTGGAGGACAACTAATATATGATGCTGCTTGGCCTGCTGTGTTCATCCAGCCCTGCACCTTGTTGTCTCGGATTCTCCAGCATCTGCAGTTCCTACTATTTCTGACAACTAATATAGTTCCACTTTACAAGAAGGGTGTTAACAATATACCAGGGATCATAGTCCAGTGAGGTTCACATCAGTGGTAGGAAGACTATTGGAGAAAATAATGAATGAGAAAATCAATCTCTGTTTAAAGAGGCAAGGTTTCATCAAGCAGAGTCAGCATGGCTTTGTCAGAGAGGTCATGCCTCACAAATCTATTAAAATTTTGTGAGCAGATGACCAAGTGTTTGGATGAGGGTAAGGCCCTCGGTGCAGTTTTATGAATTTCAGCAAGCTCATAGGATCCAGGGCTATTTAGCGAATTTGATCCAAAATTGGCTTAGTGATGGGTGACACAATTGAACTGAATGATTTACAGTCACTTGCAGTCAGTGAAAAGCTTCAGCTGTTGACACAATCTGGTGCTATTTTGAATAGTTTAAGAATAAAACAAACAAAATTATATGACTGAAAGACTACTATCCTTGTTCTAGCACCTCCAACATAAGTCCTGAGCCCTCAGCTGGTTTCCCAAGAGCACATACACTGCCACCCCTTCTCCACTGCCTCACTACTGCCTGCACTGGACCCACCCAATTTAGCAGTTGCCATTCTTGAGGCACCATCCTCTTCACTGGGTGCACCTCACCAGTGCTGCTGAGCTGGCTCCCCTGCTAAATCCACACTTACCCCACATCAGGAAGTCCCGGCTTCGCTGCCACTGCTGCTTCACTGATAACCAGGAGTCCCTGGCTGTGGGCCTATTGTAACCAGGATCTGCCTCTGCCGCCTCACTGATAACCAGTAGTCCCTAGCTCCAGCCTATTGCGACAATAACCAGGAGTCCCTGGCTCTACTGCCTGGCCAGGCTGCTATGTCAAGAATCCTACTCCAGCTGCCTTTCTCCTCCAGAGCATGGTGGTTGGAGGCTGTTTGTGTGACTGGAGGCCAGCGTGCAATGGTGTAACATAGGGATCATTGTTGGGTCCCTTATTGTTTGTCATATTCATAAATGAAGTAGATGAGAATGTGGGGGGTGATGCTAAGCAAGTTTGGCTGGGTTGTTGATGGTGAGGAGAGAGTTGTTAGGTTGCAGGAGGATAGAAACTATTGGGCAAATGAATAGATCAAGGACAGATGGAATTTAACCCTGACAAACATGAGGTGAGGTACTTTGAAAGAAGAAACAGGAAAAGGAAGGATTCAATGAATGGCAGGACAGTTGGAGGGTCAGAGAACATAAGGAGCTTGGCCTGCTGGACAGATGAACAGTGTTGTTAAAGAGGCATACAGGATGCTTGACTTTATCAGTCATGGAATACATTATAAGAGCAGCCAGGTTATGTTGGAGCTGTACAGAACTTTGGTGAAGCCACAACTGGAGTACAGTGTGCAGTTCTGATCACCACACGATAGGAAGGATGTGATTGCATTGGAGAGGATGCAAAGCAGATTCACCAGGATGTTACCTGGGATGGAACATTGCAGCTATGAAGAGAAGTTAGATAGGTATGAGTTGTTTTCTTTGGAGCACAGAAGGTTTATGGAGGCCCTGATACAAGTGTATGGGATTATGACTGGCATAGCTTTATTGTCACATGCACTGAAATGAGTACAATGAAAAGTTTCTAAGACACCACTTACAGCACCATCTCAGATACAAATGCACCTAAGTACAGTCCTTAGTTACACAACAGAGAAATGAAGTAAAAAAGTTACATTACAATTATACACAGTTTGACCATAGGACAGAATAAACAAGAAGCAAAGTTAAAAAGACAAACATTACAGTCTCCCTCCAAAGGCTCTCTGCAGCAGACTAAGGCAGGGGCACCCTGTGTGGTCTGACCACTGACTGTGCCACCCTCTGTGCTGGGCTGCTACCCTCACTCCTGCGCCTGTGCCTCTTATATACATGTGGAAGCATCTGGAGAGGGATGATTGAGAAGCAGCGCTCTGACCAGCACAAGACTTATAAGAAGCATCACAACAGATCCCACAAACAATGATTTCTGAACTGTTATCCCAGTGATCCCTCCCATAATTTGTTGTTCTTCTTTGTCTATGTTTGTCTATGCGTGTGTGTGTAAAGGGGAGTGTATAAGTGATTAGACCTTCAATTTCTGGAGTTATATGCCAATGATATGATTTACCTGGAGGAGACAGCTATCTGGCCAGCATTGCAATGTGATGTGGACTACCCGCAGTCTCTGAGGTCTGTCTTTGGGGCTGGCACTTCACACTGTGTCAATCACTTGTCTGAATCCTTGCAGTCCATGAGCATGGGGCACAATTCACATGCTTATGACACCAGGAAAACTGTTCCCACCTACAGCTGAAAGTTTGTTTTCGATCTTTTTGGGGAAAAATATTTTCCTGAACACTATATTGATAGTAGGGTATTATTTTAATGGGAGAGCATTTCACATTTTGGTGTAAAATGATTGATTTCCTACTGATCTGTATCAAAATCCACCTGCCAAAGTTTTGCTCACTCACTATCAATGCATTTTTGTGATATTATGCTTCTGTCTACATCAACTATTGTGTTTCCCATCTTTGTGTGCTGGCTTGACTGATAAATGGCTCTCCATCTGATTCATTAATGAATGTGTTAAACATTTATGACCCAAGAACAGGTCTTTGTGGGTCACTTGCACCCAACTTCAGCACATGTCCATTGCCCTGACTCTGACTCCATGCAACCAACTTGTCAACCAGGTCAATAGTTTATCATTACCTTGAGCTTTAATATTAGCTACAACCTAACTAAATAACTTCTGGAATTGCAGATCAATCAGATTCATTGATGGTTCCTTGTTTGCTTACTTTCTCAAAATCTTTGTTGTGGTTTATAGATATTTCCGACACATTACAATTCACCTGTCTGAGTCTGCTTGATATCTTTTACATCCTACTTTAACGTGTATGAGTCCCCTAATTTCAAGTCTTCAGTCATTGTGGGATTGTGTTTTGTTCGATTCCAACATAATGACCCAAGGAACACAAGTGGATCCTGACACAGCTCTGTTCCCTGTGATACCATGTCTATGCTTTCTCTCATTGGTCTGCAATGTGAATGGGAGGGGTAGAATTTCAACAGTTCTGGCCAGGCTAGAGAGATGTGAATTTGTGTTTCACTTAGGAACATTTATATGAAGCCTCAAAAGAGGCTTTTCTCTTTGAGTGATATTTCAAGCAAGGCCAGTCTTTATGAATAAACGTTAAATCCTTCTTTTTATTTCGGTTTCACAGCTGTTTAGTGAAATGAAGGCATCACATGTTGATTTCAGAGTGAAATTTTCCCAGTTGAAAGATAATGGTGTGAAATCTCAATCCAACAACTGTTTTATTCCGAGAGTTGTCTGGTTTTTCAGAAGCTTTAGTCATTTTCTCGGCTTTTATCCTTGGACCATGTAGAGGTCCTTGCAAGACTGGAGGGTTTGAAATCTTCTTCAACTCTTGTACAACAAAACAGGATGAAGGATGTTAGAATAAAAATTCTGTGTTCCACTAGGTAGCAGGAGCTTTTTTAAAAAAATTTGTTTACAGGATGTGGATAACATTGGCTGGGCCAGCATTTTTATCCATGCCTCATTGCACAGAAGGCAGTTAAGAGTCAACCACATTCCTGTGGGTCTGGAATCATGTCAGCCAGACCAGATAAGGACAGCAGATTTCTTTCCCGAAAGGATAGTAATGAACCAGATGAGTATTTACAACAATCAAGAGTATCACATGGTTGCCATTGAGCTTACTTTTTGTTATTCCAGATAGTAATTAGAATCAAATTTCACCATCTGCCTAGGTGGGATTCAAATCCATGTCCCTAGGTCATTAACGTGGTGTTCTTGATTACTTGTCCAGTGTGTTACGATGACAACACTTATTTCCCCTAACCTAGTACTGAGCCTCCAGTCATATTGTGTAGTACATAAGGAAATAATATCTCATGGTGAAGAGGTAGCTCATGAGTATGGATGGAAGATTGGTTAGCATTCATGAAGAATATAGGAGGATAAAATGGGTCATATTTGACTTAACAAGCTGTAACTGGTGGAGTTCCACAAGGATCTGTGCTAGGACCTTAAGTCTAAATCACTCATCTATTAGTTAGCCAGTTCTCTATACATGCTAATATACTACCTAGAGTCAAAGAGTTATCGAGTCATCCAGCAAGGAAACAGACCCCTTCTTTCCACTCGTCCTCGCCAACTAAGTTTCCTAAACTAAACTAGCTTCACTTGCCTGCATTTGGCTCATATTCCTGTAAACCTTGAATTTTTGCACCTGCCCAATGTCTTTTAAATGTTTTAACTGTACCTGCATCTATCACTTCTTCTGACAGTTCATTCCACATGAACTGTATGAAAAAGTTTATCCTCAGTTCCTTTTAAAATTTTTCTTCCCTTACCTTAAAAATGTGCCCCTTCGTTTTGAACTTCCCAACCTGGCGAAAAGACCTTTACTGTTCACCTTATCTATGCCCCTCATGATTTTATAAGCCTCTATAAGATCACCCCTCAATCTCTTACCCTCCAGTGAAAAATGTCCCAGCCTATCCAGCATCTCCTTATATCTCAAACCCTCTAGTCTCAGCAACATTCTTGTAAATCTTTTCAGGACACTCTCCAATTTAATAATATTCTTCCTTAGCAGGATGACCAGAACTATACACAATACTCCAAAACAGGCCTCACCAAAGTTCTGTATAATGCCAACCTGATGTTTTAACTCTTATACTCTCTGGTGTGAGCAAGCAAGGCAAACATGCCTTCTTCACCATCCTGTCTACTTGCGACACAACTTTCAAAGAACTATGTACCTGAACCATGGCCTCTTTTTAAGGACCTTTAAATGCAATATCATACCAAAGGTCTTTTGAAATCTAAATATATTATATCCATGGACTCCCCTTTATCTTGCCTACTTGTTACCTCCTCAAACACTTCTAATACATTTGTCAGGCATGCTTTCCCCTCATGCCACCACTTAATTAGATTATGTATTTCTAAGTCTTCTTCTATTACATTATTTCTAATACACACTAACATTTCCCTGTAACAGAAGTTACTAGCAGCACTATTTCTCTCTCCACAGATGCTGCCAGTTTCTCCAGCAATTTTTGTTTTTGTTTCAGATTTCCAGCATCCACAGTTTTTTGTTTTATTATACAGCTGAAGAGGGATTTGGATGCCCTGGTACATGAATCACGAAGTTTAATGTGCAGTGATAGCAAATAACAAGGAAGGCAAATGAAATGTTGCTTTAATTGCTGTGGGATGGAGTAATAGGTAGGGATTCTAGTTACAATTGTATAAGGCATTAATGAGTCCACTTGTTATGAAATGTACTGTTCATTTTTGGGCAGATTTAGTTGCATTGGAAGCAGTATAGAGAATGTTCACTCAGTCAATGGGATTAAGACTTGTCTTAAAAGGATCTGTTGAACAGTCTTGGCCTATTCTCACTGGAGTTTAGAAGAATGGAAGGTGATTCTAATGAATCAGGAACATTCTAAGGGTAATTCACAGGGTGGATGATAAAGGGGCGTTACCTCATGTTGGAGAAAATGGAATTTGGAAGCACAGTTTAAAAGTATGTGATGTCCCATTTAAGACAGAGTTGAAGCAAAATTGCTTCTCTCAGAGAATCAGTAGTCTTTGGAATTAACCCTGTGATAGCACTGAAGGTTGGGTCATTGAAAAGATTCAAGGCAGTGTTAGGTAGATATTGAATTGATAAAGGACAAAGGCTATGGAGGGTTGGCAACAAAAATTGAATTGAGACTAAAATTAGAGCAGTCGTGATGTTCTTAAATGGCAGAACAAGCTCAAAATGGCCTACTTCTACTTGTATTTCTGACAATTTTATGATTAGAGTCAGTCCAGTGTTGTCTGAATGTTGAAGGCAGTCAATGTCACCTCTGGAATTCAACTTTTCTGCCCCAATCGAACCAATATTGGAATAAACTTAGGCTGGGTGTTTCTGAAACAATCTGAACTATGGCTATTGGTGAGTAAAATAATTCCAATGGTCCTGTGTTGTAGCTTTATTTTCTCATCATTATTTTCTCTAAAAAATGTGACATGAGAAAGCCTGAGAAGTTAATCATTAAATCCCTTCATGTAACTCATTCAAAACCCAAACTCAAAATTTAATGATATTGTATATCACAATTTATATCATTCTGTCCTGGTACATGTTGTTTCACAGATACATCCAGCAAAACCTCAATGCCAGGAAGCAAACTGTTGCCATAGGCATGTCACTTCAATCCCATGGATCTTCTTTAGAACCAGAACATCTAATCATCTTTCCCAGATTGCTCTGCGACTTGACTACAACCAATTTCTAACACAGGTTGAAAAATCTACCTTGTATTCCATGTCATTTATGCTCATATTCTCATGAACAACTACACCAAGCATCTCCTTTAATACCAGATAATATCATAAGAAATAGGGTCCAGAGGATACCATTTGCAGGGTAGATGCTGAGGGAATGTATCACCTTGCGAGAGAAAGCTGAACTCTGAGGTACAATTTTTAATTAAAGGATCTCGCATTTATCATGGAGATGAGAAGGAATTTCTTGCCTCAGAAAATCATTAATCTGGAATTTTCTTGCTTGGTGAGAAATGGAGGCTTGGTCATTAAGTATATTTAAGGCTCAGTTTGACAGATTGTGGACCAAAAGAGGGATCAAAGGTTATGGAGGGTCTGTAGGAAAGTAGCCTTATGGCCACACCCAGGTCACCCATGAATTTGTTAAGTGGAACAGCAAGCTTGAGAGCCTGATTGGTCTACTCCTACTTCTAATGATTTTATGATCAGACTCTGTCAAATGGTTCCTCAACATCAAAGGCAGTCATCCTCTCTCACCTTGAATTCAGCTTTACAGCCTCTATTGGATCCAACACTGCCATGAGCTGAGTGTTCCAAATAAAACTTCAAGCAATGACTGAGCACTGTGTTGAGAAGTAAAGAATTTCCAATAGTCCTCTGTTGTAGCTACATTCACCTGACATGGCATTTCCACATTTCACCCACACTCCACACCAAACAATATACAGCCATTCTTTTTGTTTATTCAAGGAATATGGGCTTTACTGACTGACCCAGCATTTATTGTCCATCCTAAATTGGTTCTGAACAAAACGGTGATGAAACTGCCTTCTGGAACCACTGCAGTCCTTGAGGTGTAGGAATATCCACAATACTGTAAGAGAGGGATCTCCTGGATTTTGACCCAGTAATGTTCTAATTTAAAGTCAAGATGGTACGTGGTTTGGAGGAGAACTTACAGATGATAAAATTTACATGTATTTGCTGCCCTTGTCCTTCTTCACTGTGCACTATACCATCAATTTTGGTGTCATTCGCAAACTTACTAACCGTACTTCCTAAATTCTTACCCAAATTGTTTACATAAATGACAAGAAACAGTGGAACCAGCACTGATCCTTTGCAAAATACCACTGGTCACAAGCTTCCAGTCCAAAAAACAACCTTCCACCACCACTCTCTGTCTCCTACCTTCAAGCCAGTTTTGTATCCAATTACCTAGCTCCCTTGGATCCCAGGTGATCTAATTTTACTAACCAGTCTACCATACGGAATCTTATTGAAGGCTTTACTAAAGTTTATGTAAAAAATGTTTACTGCTCTGCCCTCGTCTATCTTTTTGGTCATGTCCTCATAAAACTCAATCAACGTTTTGAGACTCAATTTCACATGCTTTTGCTTATTAAATATTTGTCCATCTCAGATATAAAATTAACAACTGATTTAATATCAACCTGTGTTTGTGGAAGAGTTCCAAACCTCTCCCACTCTTTGTCTGTAAGTGTTTCCCAGAATCTCTCCTGTAAGGTCTGGCCCCAATTTTTAGATTATGCCCCTTAGCTGTAGAATCACTAACCAGTGGAATGCTATCCTGTCTTTTCCTGTTACTACAATATCTTGAAGGCCTTGATCAGCTCACTGCTTAACATTAAAAATTCTAGAGAAGGGAGACCTAATTTCTATAATCTGTTCTCATACCTTAAACCCTGAAGTCCAGTTATCATTCTTGTAAACGTACATTGTATCCCTGCCAAGGCCAATAAATCCTTCCTAAGGTGTTCTCTCCAGATCTGCTCATAGGACTCCAAGTAGGTTACAACCAGGGTTTTCTTTAGCTGCAGCATAATTTCTGCATTCTTAAACCTATATACCTTTTATAAAGGTTAGCATTCCATTCGCCATCTTGAGTACTATTTGCACCTTTTTGTGACATTTGAAAGATCTATGCACCCGAACTTCCAAATCTCTTTGGACATCCACTGTATTTAACTTCATAACATCTATAAAGTACCCTGATCTGACCTGTTTTTCATCCAAAATGGATAAACTCACTTGTCTGCACTGAAATTCATCTGCCACAGTTTCGCACATTCACCAAATCTATCATTATGTCTTTGTGATTTTACACTGTCATCTACACTGATTCCATGACTGTCCTCCATACCTCCATTCAAAAAAAGCCAAGGATGTGCTATAGCTCCTAAGCACTCTCTCAAGCTGTCCTGCCACATTTAATGACCTATGTGCACATACACTCAGGTCCCTCAGAACCCTCTTTAGAGTTGTATACTTTTTGATAGGACAGAATTTGATTATTGTTGACAAGAGGCAATTTTTATTGAAACTTTCAGTGTTGAAATTTACTGCATGGCAGAGCCTCTACCAATCAGATTTCACTTGCCAACAAATCTGCACTGTCCGCTCATTCTGCATAAACACAGATTTTCCCTTGAAATGCTGTTTCTTATGAATTGTTGTGATGAGTGCAAGGTGAAAAGGTTTGTCCAAATGTACCTTTCTTCAGTAATATTCATAAGAATCCCAGACTCTTTTAATTCAAAGCTTGTTTGGTCAAAATGTATAAATTCAAAATTATTTAATTCTGTACTGATGTGTAATTCTCGAACTAAAGTTTCTTTCATTTTATTACCTTAAGCATTTTTCTTTCTCTTCAGGTTAAAGTCTTGTGGTGGACGTGAAAACTCAAAAGAATTTGAGTTCTTGGGGCAGCACGTTGTCTCACAGTGCCAGGGACCTGGGTTCGATTCCACCCTTGGGCGACTGTCTGTGTGAAGTTCTCCCCATTTTTGTGTGGGTTTCTGCCGGTGGTCTGGTTTCCTCCCACAGTCCAAAGATGTATTTAGGTTGATTGACCATGCTAAACTTACCCATAGTGGCCAGAAGTGTGTAAGTTAGGTGGATTAGCCATGGGAAATGTAGGGTTACAGGGAAAGGGTAGGGGGTGGTTCTGGGTGGGATGCTCTTTTGAGAGGCAGTGTGGATTTGTTGGGCTGATCGGCCTGTTTCAACACTGTAGGGATTCTATGAATTTCTGGTCGAATGAATGAATGGCAATTAGAATCTGGTATCTTAGCAGGAGAAGTGAATGAGTGAATCCCATCCCAGACTTGAACTGCTTCTCTCCAGAGTAAACTCACTGAAGTACAATGAGCTCAGATATGTACCAATGAGTTGAGTAAAACATGCCAATTGGTAGGTGCTTGTAAATTTCTGCTTCCAGCTCAAAAAAGGTTTGCATTAAATGAGTGCTTTTCTCTCTTTTCATACCATGTACCAGTCTGGAACAGGAAGTTTTTGGAACTTTGTTGTCAAACATGCTAATGTTGGTCAGAAGTATCACTGTATTATCAAAGTAAATCTGGTGATAATGATCTTTTGCAGAAACAGTGCCATGTGAATTTAAGAGTTATTCCTATTGCATTTCCAGGTACATGTGAGGAGACAAGAAATTCATTCACACAACTTATGATGGAGATTTCACAGCTAAAGGAGAGTAAGTTTGATATCCATCAGAGAGTTTTAAACCCCCAGTATTCATATCATAAATCATCTGAATGTTGATACTAGGCTCTGATGGATTGATAATACTCAGTACTCATATCACTGGCTCCAGTTGCTAAATATATTTGTATCTGCTTCTGAGGATATTCAGATCTCAATGAAAAAAATCTTAAAATCCTGTCAATAAAAATCTGCTACCTGTAAAAATGATCCTGCCATTTTCAGACTGTGATTCAATTCAATTGGTTTTCCAATGTACTTTAGGGAAGGAAATCTGTTTTCCTTTCTGGTCTGGCCCAAATGTAAGTCCAGTCCCACATCATCATGATTGGCTCTTATCGCCCTCTGTAATGGCACAGCACTTGTTATCACCCAATTGTAGTCATTCTGAGCTGTTAATAGTACTGCTCCTCCTGAAACTATGAAATTCTGGTACCCCAATGGGGTTCAGTTGGGAATTCTAATACATTGACTTCCAAATACGGGAACAATGGGATACGTCTACGTCTGGTTGATTTGATGTAGGGATTGATGGTGGATGGGGCTTGGCTGCTCCTATGAGGAACTGCTGCAACAATGTGCTGGGCTGGAGATATCATGAAACATGGAAGTAAGTGGATGGTGGGAAAGCATTTGTGACTGACTGGCTCATATTTCCTAACCATCAGATACTTGAGTTAGGGCACCATTCAGCATGATGTGCTTCAGGTGGGACATTTAATGTATCACTAGCTGATTTTGGATGATCTAATGCAGTAGGGAAGTATATAGTAAATGGCAGAATCAGTAGTAACACGAGCATATAAAGGGATCTAGGCATATAGGTCCACAGTTCTCTGAAAGTGGCAAAAGAGTAGACAAGGTGGTAAAGAAGGTGTACAGATGTTTGCCTTCATTGGTTGGGACGGAGTATAAAAATTGGTAATTCATGTTGTAGCTGTATAGAACTGTTTGGCCACATTTGAAAATTGCATGCAGTTCTGGTTGCCACACTATCAGAAGGATGTAGAGGTTTTGGAGAGGGTACAGAAATGGTTTACCAGGATGTTTCCTGGTTTGGAGGGTGCTGCCTATGAGGAGGGATTGGACAAACCTGGTTTGTTTTCACTTGAGCATTGGAGGCTGCGGGTGCGACCTGAGAGAATTTTACACTATTATGAGGGGCAAATTATTAGGGGACATAGGTTTAAGGTAGAAGGGGGAAAAGTTTAAAGAAGATGTGAGAGGCAGGTATTTTTTATACAGCAGTCTGGAATGTGCTGCCAGAGGAGATGGTAGAGACTGAGATATGAAAAGGCAGGGAATTGAGGGATACAGACTGCATAGAAGCAAAATGATTTTAGCTTAGAAAGGCATCATGTGTTAGTGTAGGCTTGATGGGCTGAAGGGCTTGTTTGTGCGCCTACCTGTTTTTTGGACTTTGAATATCTTAATTGTGTAGCTTGAACTGACACATGCAAGTGCCGAGATTGTGTGTATATTGGTAATTACCAGAAGCTGTAATAAGAGCTCATTGAAGTCTTCAGTTCCACACAACAAATCTTATTCGTGTGTAACAGGAGCTCATGAAAGTATCACACCATCCAGATCACTAGCTATCACCCTTAATTTACATGTGCAGAATGCATGACACTGACCCAGCTAGCTCAGAGCCCGTTCCTAGAGTGAGCAGAACCCCTGACATTCCTGTTTATATCTGTCAGCTAGGACTCCCTGATTGGACTAGGTTAACAGCTCCAGTCAGGAAACTCATATTCTATGAGATCCACCTGGCTGACATCATTCCAATCAACTACATCCCTCACCCTCTAAGTCCTGGGTCCTGTTCTTTTTCCTGTAGCTTCTCCTGGAGCATTGTCACACCAGGTCTGGTTCTTCCAACTCTGCCTTGGATAGTGGTGGTGTGTACCAGACCGTAGCCCACCTCTTGTACCCTGAGCATGTCGGCTGAAACTCATCTTTTTCTTCAGGCAGTAACGTTAATGAAGCAGCAACATCTGCAAAGTTCATCTCATCCTCAAAGGCTTATTTGACACTAGGTGAAGGAGAATCCATGGGTTCTGACAGTCCTGTTGGATGCTCTGAGAGGCCAGGTATGTTTTGCACTTGTCCCATTTGCGAGGTTGGAGCTTTCATGTTGTCCACACACTTGTTCAGGATCACCTCACTGACCTAAACTTGTATGTCACACAATGTGACCTTGCATTGACCATGCCTTTTAAACATGCAGAGCCATTCCTGTGGTTTCAACATCAAACTTCGTCCCCTGAAATAAACTGCCTCTCTTGCTTAGAAGAGTCTTACGTCCAGCATTGGCATTCTTAATGCCATTTCACCATCTCTCCCCCCACCCCCTCCAAAGGTCTTGAAAGATCAGATTTAACCTGATGCAGAGATTTCTCTCCCATAAAGCTATGCCCATAGTTTTGTGTGAGGCGTTTCTATAATCAAACAGGAACCAGGACAGCTTGGTATCTAGAGAAGCTGTAGGCTGTTTCTTCAGGCCTGCCTGCAAAGTTTGGACTGTTCTTTCCACCAGGCCATTGGACAATGCATGTTATGGAGCTGTCCTTACATGCCAAATGCCATTCAAATTCAGGAAATGATGGGTCGTTGCCTGTGACCAACATCTCCATGAGTCCATGTACTGTCAAAAATGCTTGCAACTTTTCAGTCATCGTCCTGAAAACATAGATCCCATGAAAGGACCAGCATAGTCACCATGTAACTTAATCCAGCATTTACTTGACCACTCACATGTATGTGGGGGAGCTGCTGGCAGTACTTTTTGACCTTGTAGGCACTCTGGGCACTGCCAAACCAACGTGGCTATGTTGGCTAATCGTAGCCACCAGAAATAACTTCTCACTAACATCTTCATTTTGGAAACTCCTGGGTGACCACGGTGAAGTTCAGCCAGTATTTAGCAGCGAGCTTTTCTCAGGACAATCACTCTTGCTCCCCATAATAAAACGTCATCCTCCACGGGGATCTAGTCTCGCCGTGTCCAGAAAGGTTTCAATTCTGGTTGTGATAGCCCTTTGCTTTCCCACATCACCACCAGTTATTTTGGTTTTGCCAGAATGGGATCCTTTTGTCAGCGGTGACTGGAAGGATGCCCAGAAAGTTTAAAACCAGAATGGACTGTTCCAGTGGCAGCACTCCCAGTGTTGTGTCTGCCAGTGGGATATGTTTCAAAGCATCCGCATTTGGAATTTGGCCTCTTGGAAAGTGTTCCAACTTGTAATTTTATGCACTCAGAATAAAAGCCCACTCCTGTATTTGACCTGAAGCTATGGATGGCACAGCTCTATTCTTTTTAAGTAACCCTAGCAAGGATTTTTGATCTCTTACATTTACAAATTTACGTCTGTAAAGGTCTGGGTGGAACTTTCTCACATCAAAGATGACCACCAAACCTTCCTTCTCTATCCGGCTATATTTTTGTTCGGCATCACCAAAGTCCAGGAAGCATATGGTATTGGAAGCTCCTGTCAACTGAGCTACTGGTGAGTCAACACAACTCCAATACGATATGGGGAGCTATCACATGTCAGCACCACATCATGCTTGGGATCATAGTGTACCAACACCTTAGATGAAGAAAGCTACTTCTCCACTTCCCTAAAGGCTATATCTTGGCTACAAGAACATTTCCAAGGCTGACACTTTTTCAAGAACTAATGTAAGGTGCCAAGCTGGAGGCCAAGTTATGTATGAATTTTTTGTAACAATGCGTCAACCCAAGGATAGTCCTAAGTTCTGGTACAGATGTGAGATCCAGGGCACCTTTGATCACCTTCACTTTTCATTCCAATGGGTGTAACACAGTCTTGTCAACTCTGTAGCCCTAGTAGGTCACTTAGGGTGCCTGGGACACATTTTTCCCTCCTAAGGCATACAGCCACCTTGGAGAAATGTTTAAGCACTACGTCCAAATTCTTGAAATGCTCTTTTTTGGACTTCCCAGTTATTAGCACATCATTTAGAAAAATGGCGACCTGGGGTAGTTGTTTTCCATTGTCTGCTGGAAAATGGCACAGGCTGATGATACCTCAAATGGCAGTATCATGTCCTGGCACAAACCCTTATGGGTATTAATTGTAACACACCTCTAGGATTCTTTATTTAATCACAATGGCAGGTCTGCAAGGTTCAAGTCCAGCTTCATGAAGGACTGTTCCTCTGCCAGCTTTGCATACAAGTCCTCTATGCAAAGGGCTGGGTACTTATCCAGCTGTGAAAAGCGGTTCACTATTTGTTTGAAATTCCCACAAAGGTGAACTGACCCATCAAGCCTCACAATCGGTACGACCAGTGTTGTCCATTCTGCAAACTGTATTGGTTTGATGATTGCTTCACTGTCCAGCATCCTGATTTCTGTCTCTATTTTTGTATGTAAGGCAAATGGCAGTAAGTGGACCTTGCAGAATCATGTAATTGCTTCTTGGTCAATGTGTAAGGTGAACTTGGCTCCTTTGATAGTCCCTGGACCTGCCTAAAAATTTTTCGGGTATTTAGTTAGGAGTTTTCTAATCAAAACTCAATGAGCTAATCAAGTTATATTTTTCTTAACCAATTTTGTCCCATCAAGCTTGGACCTGAGCCTTTTACTACAATCCGTGGTAACTGAACTGAATGCATCTCATACGAGACTAGAGCCGAAGTTGTACCCTCAATCTGTAAATGTTCCCCGGTACAAGTTATCAGCCAGGCCATGATCTTACACAAACTTAAGGGTTGGATCCAGAGCAAATTTTGGTATAGACTGGTTCTGCAACACTGAAACAGTTGCTTCGGTATTGACTTCCATTAGTACTGGGTGACCATTTAACCGTACATTTATGTTAATTGGTTCTAATGTTGTAATCAATTTAACTGTTCCAAACAGCTGTTGGTGGACTTTTCAGGGTGTGCACTCTCCTGAATACCAGCCTATGAGTTCTCTTATTCAGTTCAGGAAACCAAAACCATGTGCCTCTGCCAGTCGTCTTAACCTTGTCAAAAATCCCAATTCAGATTCCACTTGGTCTTGAACTGTCGAGTAAAACTGAAAGTATCTCAGATTTAGAGGTGGCATGGTGCCAGAAATGTTTACCCCAATTCAAAGACAACTGTTGCATGTGAATCTCTTCAGGGATAACATATTGTGGAGCTGAAGGAACGCAGCAGGCCAGGCAGCATCAGAGGAGCAGGAAAGTTGACGTTTTGGGTCAAGACCCTTCTTCAGAAATGGGGGAGGGGGAAGGGAGCTCCAAACTAAATAGAGAGAGGAGGCATGGGGCTGGGATGGTGATAGGTGAGTGCAGGTAGGCAGTGGTGGGGATTGGTCAGTGAGGTGGGAGGAGCGGATAGGTTGGAGAGAAGATGGACAGGTTGTGTCAGGTCAAGGAGGCGGGGATGAGAGGGAGGGTTGGTCATGGGATGAGGCCGGGGGGGTGGAGAGATTTTGAAACTGGTAAAGTACACATTGAGACCATCGGGCTGTAGGTTCCGAAGGCGGAATATGAGGCGCTGCTCCTCCAGTTTCCGGGTGGCGTCATTGTGACACAGGAGAAGGCCCAGGATGGACATGTCACCCAGGGGGAGTTTAAATGGTTCGTGGCTGGAAAGTGTTGTCATTTGTTGCAAACAGAACGCAGGTGCTCTACAAAGCAGTACTTAAGCCTCCGCTTGGTCTCACTGATGTAGAGGAGGCCACATCGGGAGCAGCAGATGCAATAGACCACATTGATGGATGTGCAGGTGAACCTCTGTCTGATGTGAAAGGTTTGTTTGGGGCCTTGGATGGAGGTGAAGGGGGAGGTGTAGGGGCAGGTGTAGCACTTCCTGTGGTTGCAGGGAAAGGTGTCGGGGTTGGTGGGGCTAGTGTGGAATGTGCAGCGGACAAGGGAGTCACCGAGAGAGTGGTCACTACAGAAGGCAGATAGGCGTGCGGAGGGAAATATCTCTTCGGTTGTGGGGTCGGATTGCAGGTGGCAGAAGTGGCAGAGAATGATACGTTGGTTACAGAGGTTAGTGGGATAATATGTGAGGACAAGGGGGATTCTGAATTTGTTTTTGTTGTGGGAAGGGGATATGAGGGCAGAGGTGTGGGAAACACAAGAGATGTGGTCGAGAGCATTTTAGACCACCAAAGGGGGAAGTGCAGTCCTTGAAATAAGAGGGCATCTGGGATGTTCAGGAGTGGAACCCCTCACGTTGGGAGCAGACACAGCGGAGGCTAAAGACTTGGGAGTAAGGGATCACATTCTTGCAGGAAGGTGGGTGAGAGGAGATGTATTCTAGTTGGTTGGTGGTGAGACACCAGACATAGAGACAGAGGTCCAGGAAGGAGAGAGAGGTATCAGAGATGGCCCAGGTGAAGTTGAGGTTGGGGTGAAAGGTGTTAGTAAAGTTGATAAACTGTTCAAGCTTCTCGTGGGAGCACAAGGCAGCGCCAATCGATGTAGCGGAGGAAGAGCTGGGGAATAGTGCCAGTGTAGCTATGGAAGAGGCACTATTCCACGTATCCTACAAAGAGGCAGGCATAGCTTGGGCCCATGTGGGTTTCCATGGCCACCCCCTTAGACTGTAGGAAGTGGGAGGAGTTGAAGGAGAAGTTGTTAAGGCTAAGGACGAGCTCGGTTAAGCGGATGAGGATGTTGGTGGAGGAGGACTGGTTGGGCCTGTCGGAGAGGAAGAAGCAGTGTTCTTTTAGGCCATCCACATGGGGAATGCAAGTGTACAGGGATTGGATGTCCATCGTGAAGATGAGGTGTTGGGGGCCAGGGAATTTGAAGTCTTGGAGGAGGTGGAGGGCATGGGTGGTGTCCCAGACGTAGGTGGGGAGTTCCTGGGACCGCAGGGAGACAATAGATTCAAGGTAAGCGGACATACATTCAGTGGGGCAGGAACAGGCAGCGACAATGGGTCGGCCGGGGCAGTCGGGTTTGTGGATTTTGGGAAGGAGATAGAAACGGGGTCATGGGGTTGGGGAACGATGAGTTTGGAGGCTGTGGTCGGGATGTCACCTGAGGTGATAAGGTTATGGGAGATGATGTTTTGGTGGTCAGGAGTGGGGTCATGATCGAGGGGGCAATAGGAGGAGGTGTTAGAGAGTTGGCGCCTGGCCTCGGCTATGTAAAGGTCAGTGTGCCATACTACTACTGCGCCTCCCTTATCCGTGGGTTTGATGGTGAGGTTAGGGTTGGAGCGGAGGGCTTCATTTTCTGTGGGGGAGAGGTTCAGGGATATGTTTTTCTCGCAACACCACTGAAATTAGTCCATGAGGGCCAGTATCCCAATGCCAGGTCACCCCTTATTTTCATGTATATTATACGCAACACTGGCCCAGCTAGCACAAAACTGGTTTCTAAAGTGAGCAGAACCCCCGACATTCTTGTTAATATCTGTCACACTGTGCTCCCTGATTGGACCAGATTAACAGCCCCAATCAGGAAACTCATATTTGAGAAGATCCACCTGGCGAACCTTGTTGCAATCACTACAATCATGTCACAGCACATCCCTCACTGTTCACACCATTCAGTGACAAATTCTTCTGTGACCTGACAGACCCCTGATCTCATGTTCTACAGCTGCATCTACTTCCCTTTCTTAACTGTGCATGACAAGATCAGATTCCTTTCATAGTTCCTTCATCATTGTTAAATATAGCTATATCATATCTAATATATTATTCTTACAAATCCACAAACATTAGTTGACACATCCCGCATTCTGATCCAGCCTTTTCTATCAATCAATCATCAATCCTAATAATCATACCAGCTGATGTTTAGTTTGTGCTTGGTGGATATTTGTTTCTCAAAGATGAAGAGTTTCTGTTTGCTTACCACTCTTTAATTAGTTAGTGTTGACTTGCTGAATATTGATGAATTGTTGATGACTCCTACATGCCTTCGACAAAGGTCTAACAATTCGCAAAATTGTACGAAACTGCTGGAGGAAATTTGAATAAAAAGGAAATCAGGTGAAATACTTGACATCAACCTAGATATGAGCTGCAATAAATGGCTGACTTGATCCAGTCAGCCCTGCAAAAGTCTTCCTCACAAATATCTGGAAACATATGTAAAAACTAGGAGAGCATTCCCACAGACTGGTCAAATGAGAGCTTGATACAGGCATACTCAAGGAATCATACATTACAGACTGTGGCCCATAATCATCCACTACCATCTCAAAGTATGTGTATGGGCAGTGTCCTGGGTCCAAACATCTTCAACTTCTTCATCAGTTACCTTCCCTCCATTAGACATGGGAATGTTCACCAATTATTGCGCAATGTTCATCACCATTCACAATTCCATAGGTACTGAAGCAGTTCATGTTCAAATGCAACATGATCTGGACAATATCCAGGCTTGGGCTGGCAAATAACTGATAACATTAACACCACTCAAGTGCTAGGCAATGACCAACAAGAGTGTACCCAACTATTGTCCATCAACATTCAATGGCATAACCATCACTAAATGCCCCACTATCAACATCCTGAGGGCTATCATCGACCAGAAACTGGAACTGGACAGATCAGAGGCTAGGAATCCTGCAGTGAGTAACTCACCTCCTGACTCTGCAAAGCTTGCGCACCACCCACAAGGCAGAAGTCATGAGTGTGATGGAATACTCCCTATTTTCTTGGATGAGGGCCATTCTAACAACACTCAGGACACTTGACATCATCTAGGACAAAGCAGCCTGCTTGAGTGCCACCACACCTACAGCCATCTGTGCTCTGCACATAAACACTCTGCAGCAGCAGTGTGTAGCACCTACAAGATGCATGGCATCAAACCACTGAGGCTATTTCCAAACTCACGACCACTTCCATCTAGAAGGACAAGGGAAGCAGATACATGGGAACACCAGCACCTGCAAGTTCCCCTCCTAGCTACTCCCCATCCTGATGAGAAAGAAATTGCTGTTCCTTCACTGTCACTGGGTCAATGTTCTGGAATTCCCTCCTAACGGCACTGTGGGTTTTCCAACAGCATATGGACTACAGCTGTTCAAGAGGACAGCTCACCACCACCTTCTCAAAGACAACTAGGGATGGGCAATAAATGCTGGCCCAGCCAGAGACACCCACATCCTGTCAATGAATGAGAGAAGAAAGCACCACATGCATATTAAGTATTGAAAACCGAGTGTGGTAATAAAACCTGCCTGATCCTTTCATAATGGTCGTATAGAATGGATCAACAAGCTAGAGGCTGAAGAAGCTGAATTGTGTTCAATCATCGCAAGCCTGAAGTGCTAAGTGGAGGATCAGCCTTCTGCCATTCCAAACATGTTCAATGTCAGAATTTGACAATTTAATTTACTCCACTTAATATCAAAATCTCACTTAACCCATGAGAAATTGCCAATACTATGGGCACCAATAACATACTCGATGAAGCTGATTTGTTGTCTAGTACATGAAAAATTCAAGGTCAGTATTGCACCCAAAGGCCTCTACCCAAAGTTCTAGTGGTCCCCTGGTACGTCCAACCCCCAAACAGTAGGACAAATCCAATCTTGCAAATTGCTGCGCCATCGTCTATATCATCAGAAAACTTATGTAAAGTGTTGACAACTGGAGTACCAAGTGCCACTGATACGTTAATAACCTGCTGATGCAAGCTTAGTATGGATTCCGCTCAGTTAATTTGGTTTTGGATCTCAATACAACCAATCACAGAAAAGCACTGAATTTCTGAGCAGAGTGAAAGTGACTGTCCTTGAGAACAAGACCACATTTTACTGGATGTGGCATCAAGTAATCCAAACAAAACTGGAGTCTTGGGAATTGATGAAACGGTCCAATGGTTGAAGTTTTTGCCAGCAAAAAGAAAGATGGTTGTGGTTGCTGGAAGATAAACATCTCAGTCCCAGGACATTACTGAAACTGTCCCCCATTGCAATGTCCCAGATCCAACAATCTTCAGCTGCTTCATTATTGACCTTCCCTTACCACATTCAGTCAGAAGTGGGAATGTTCACTGATAACTGCACAATGTTCAACACCGTTTACAGTTTCTTAGATACTGAAGCAGTCCCAGTCCAAATGCAGCAAGACATGTTCAATATCCAGACTTGCCCTAACATATGCCCTGACATGAAATCAAGACTTCTCCATTCAATAGATTATCAAAAAGCAGAAGTGATATCAAATCTTGTTCCCAATGAAAATATTCATAATTGTGAACTGTCAGCAAAATACTGAAAGTTGAGTAAGAGGAACTGTGTATTATAAAAACATTTCACTGATTGTCTCTCAGAAGACAAGGCAATTTTCCCGTGGACAACATGGAGCTAAGTGATTATCAACATCTTGGTGAGATTCATTCTGATGAACTAATAGGGAAGAGAGAAAAAGTGGAAAAATTGAAACCAGGTATAGATCAGTGATCTGCATCATCCTGGCTGTATGTTTTACTTAGTTTTAGATAATTGTGTATAATTCAATAACACCTTCAGATCATTTAGTCACGTGAACTTACCATCATTCATGACTTGACAGAAAATTCCACTTCTTCAAATGAACAGATGCCTCCTTAGAGTGAAACACAGAGAGAACAACTGATCAAGTTTCTCTTCACTACTTAATGTTTCCATCCTCTTAACAACAGAATGAACTGTTGGTCAGAGAGCCCCTGTGACCATCCCTTTAACTGATGGTGTTATTGACTCAGACAGAAATCAGTCAGAACAATTGTGAACGAAATTGCGATGTAAGTGATAATGAAATTGTGAAGAATTGATCAGGATAGATTTGGCTTTTGCGCAGTAGATTGCCTGAGTAAATTGTGTTCTGTGCCTGCGAGTTGTAACTGCCTAATTTAGATCTTTAAGTTGCTGTTATAATAAATAGTTTTTTTTTCAAATTCAATTAAATCTGAACAATAAACCTGAGCGTGCAACATTTTAAGAAGTCCAGTATTGGCAATAACACTAAGCTTGTGTACCTTTTCTTCAGTAACAAATGACAAAAGGTTTGGTTGTGTTTTTTTCTCTAATCATTTCAGTGATGACCCTGTCTTACACTTTCCAGAATATGGTGATCGACCTGTCCAAGGAAAATGGACACTTCTGGCCATCTACATTCTCCTAGGTTTCTCCATCCTGCTGTCTGTGGTGATTCTAGGTACCACCATTATACTGTGTAAATTTGTAATCTTGTAAATAATGGAATTTATCGTTCTGTTCTACCATGACAACTAACAAAACTAATTGAATGATGTGCATAAATATGCATGAATTAACAATATAGATAATAGCTGCAAATTTGCTGAAATAATACATATGTAAATATTCCAAAGTGTTATTCCTGTAGCAATCAATGAGCATTTGGGGAAGAGTTGAGGCAACCTCTGAGATAAGATGCTGCACACAATGCTTTGTATTGTTTTACTGTTAACCTCAATGTGAGCTTGATGGACATAGCAACAGGAGCAAACCATTCAGCAATGCTGAATCATTCAATTAGATCACGGCTGATCATCTCTTCAGTACCATTTTCCCAAAGTGAGACAGTTAGGGAGCAAGAGCAGAGGGTCCGACAGGGAGCAGTGAGGGGCAGAGAAAGAGTAGTCAGGGAGCAGTGACAGAGCAGAAATGGATTGATAGAAAGAAAGCAGAGAGAGAGTAGAATGAGCTCAAAGTAAGCAGAGAGGAAGGAGAGCAGGGGCAGAGAGAGAACAGAATAGAGCAATTCATGCCTTGTAGATCCTCAACAGCCAATTTAAAAAGCAATCCCATCTAAGAAGGGAAACAGGGCATATTCAGACAAACGTATATTACATAACTTTGGAAACTTAACAACAACCTCTCTTTTATCGCCTCTCCTTACCCTAACCTCTCTTATTTCCTCTTCTCTTTTTTTTCTCTGTCTCTCCACACTCTCTATATTCTCTCCTCTCTATCTTTCCTCACTCACTTCTTATTTTTCACACTCTTGGTGGTAATTTTAAATCCATCAGTCCTTGTGATCTCATCACAGACTCCCACACTTTCAAAATGTTCTAACCTGTTTCACTCAGTTCCTTATCTACCCTTCAAAGTTCTGAAGACCTCTGCCAAATTTTCTCTTTGTTTTTTATGCTTTAGTGGCAATAATCCCAGGATTTGTCGAGTTAACTTTACTTAAAATCATCACTCTTCAATTTAACCCCTGGAGCTCTGGTGATATTTCGGTGACTCTGAACTGTACAAAGACAGTGCAGAGTCATTGGGCCAGATTCTTGTTCCTCTGTCAATGTCAGGATGCTGGAGGACGGCAAGAAGACTGACAGGAGACAATTCTGGGACTCCTGCCTTCAATCACGTCATTGATAATTTTTAGAAATTTTAAAAAGGCTGAGCATTATGAGCGCGTGGGCAGCTATCACAACGTTGAAAGTTTTGACCCCACCCCCAACCCCAGTATTTTCATAGCAGAGGCAGTTTGCGAAAGTGAAGCATGGGGGTGCCCTGTTTCGGAGTCAGAAACTTTTGGGCAGACAACATCAAACAGTATTGGCAATTTCACATGTCATGATAAAATGTTATATAATGTGTCATATATTATTTGAATTCAGTGATTGATGATACAGCCTTTTCTTCCCAAAAGGTGAATGACCATTGAATTGAGCAGTGTTGTGTTCTCAGACACATGAAAATACATTGTGCACTGCATGAAGTGCTGTTTTACATTGAACAATTTTGATATCCAGATTTGATTATGTCAGTCGTCCTCTCTGAATTAATCCTTTCAATTGAATGACAGCTCAGTTATTCATTTCCTGGTTTCAAAACATAAACAGATGGCTGAGCTTTTTCAGTAACTTCAAAACCTTTTTAATCTATTTAGTTCTGGTGTTTTAGCTTGTACACTGGTGCCCTGGAAGCCTGTGAATGCTGGGCTTAACTTCAAATGTGAAATTTTGATTTTTTTTGTTTTATTTGTTCATGGGATGTAGGTGTCACTGGCAAAGCTGGCATTCATTGTCCAATCTCAACTGACCTGGAGAAGTGGCAGTGAGCTGTCTTCTTAAATTGCTGCAATCCTTGCCTATCTGCTGCTGGGAAATAGGGCTGTTTGCCAGGGGATAGCTCATAGGAAATGGAGAGAAAGGAAATTGAGCTGTGATCAGAATGCAAATGTTGGTGCCACCTTCTGGTTTTTGTTCATGGGGGCTTTGAGGGTAAAATCAGTCTAAACTGATAATGTGAGAGTCAATGCCTTGTTTCAGTTTCACAGATGTTCAGTAAAATGAAGATGTCGGATGTTGATTTCAAGATTGAATTGTCCCTTTTAAAGAGTAATGGTAAGCTTGAAATTTCAATCTGATGGATCTTTTTGTCTCCAGTTCAGAGGGGAGTCCAGTGTTTTGGAAAATCCAATCATTTTCTGATCATCCTCAGATCAACTTTAGAGTCTGGAGCTATTGGGCTCCTTCACAACATGATGAAGCAAAAAGGGATGATCCAGTTTGGGGGAAAGAGCCAAAAAAAATTTCTGCTTTTGGCCAAGTATTTGTTTTCATGTTTGAAGTTAAAATCTTGTTGGCAAAGCTGGAAATATAAGACCTTGCTACCTATTTCACGATTACAGCTCCCAAGTGGTATGACATGTCTGTCCCAGTGAGCGACATCACCCCTAATAATGATGTTTCTTTGACTGACTTAAGAATACTAACACATCCTTCAATTTCTTTCTTCCTCAAGTGTTTACCTAGCTTCACTTCGATTGCCTCTATACCATTAACTTGAATGACTCCCTGTGGTAACTGTTCCATATGCTATCCACTCATTGAATTAAAAAGTACTTGTTGAATTTCCTGTTGGATACCTTATACCTTCCACCTCTAGGTCCGGTTCTGCCAAAATATAGAAGTATTTCCTCTGGATCTATCCTATCAACACCTTGCAAAATCATGAAGAACCTAACATAGTCACCTCTAAATGTCTTTTTTCCTGGGGATTAAACTGAGACACGACCTGCCAATCAGGAATATGTTAAGGGCACTATTTCAAAGGTAAGTAGGCTGGTTCTTGGTGGTGTTCTGGCCAACATTTATCATTCATCACAAAAAATTAATAATCTGGTGATTACTTTATTGTTTTTCCTGAGGGTATTTTTGCTGTTGCCCTTCCCATGTTATAATAGCAAATACACTCCAAAGATTTCTCATTGGCTCAAAGACCCTCAAAGACATCCGGCAATTGTGAAAAGTGCAAAATCAATGCCATAGCAGAAGTATCACTGTGTTTTCAAAGTATATCTGCAGGATGATGATAATGATCTCTTGGCGAAAGACCATCAAATGATCTAAATTGTTGTTCCTCTTTCAGTGACGGGATTATCTGAGGAGACAAGCAGATCACTTGATGAACTTAGGAATGACGTTTCACAGCTGACAGAGAGTAAGTTTAATAACTATCAAAAGGAACATTTCACCTTCATATACTCATCCAACAAACTGCACTCAGCAAGATCGAGTGGATTGCTGGTGCTGCTATCAGTCACAGAATCACGAGATTATTACAGTGCAGAATGAAGCTATTCAGCCAATCATGTCTGTATCAGTTCTATTATCTGATACCAATCTCCTGTCTTTTCCCCATATTTCTGCACAACATCACGATCCAAATAATCATCCAGTGCTGTCTGGAATGTCTCCAATGAACCTGCTTCCACATTTACAGACACTAGTGTGATCACTTCTCTGAGCAATTTCTCTCCACACTCTGCACTTTACCCCCATTTAGTCCTTCAACCCTTAGGGGAGGAGATGGCCTAGTGGTATTACAGTTAGACTATTAATCCAGAGATCCAGGTAATATTGTGGGGACCCAGGTTCAAACCCACTGTGGCAGATAGTGGAATTTGAATTCAACTATAATCTGAAATTAAGAGTCCAATGCTGACCATAAAACCATTGTCAATTGTTGAAGAAAACCCATCTAGTTCACCAATGTCCTTTAGGGAAGGAAACTGCCACCCTTTCTTGGCGTGATAGAAGTATGTAAAATTATGACAGGCATGGAAAGAGTGGATAGGCTGCGTCTTTTCCCAGGGTGGAAATGTCAAATACAAAGGGGCATAGATTTAGGGTAAGTGTGGAAACATTAAAGGAGATTTCCAAGGCAAGTCTTTTTTTACACAGGGGTTGGGGGTGCCTGGAATATGTTGCCAGGAAAGTGGTAGAAACAGATACAATAGTAAAGTTTAAGAGGCATTTAGGTAGACACATGAACAAGCAGAGGACAGAGGGATACAGACCATGTGCAGGCAGATGACATTAGTTTAGAATAGCATCATGGTCAGCACAGGCATGCTGAGCTGAAGGGGTTATTCTTGTTTCTTCTGTTCTATGTTCCTGATTCCTGCCTTCAAACCCCCCTCAATGGGTCAAGAAATTCTAGGTACTGTGTCTCCCTTAATTACCCAAAGTGTCTCCATTTGCCTGTGACAGACAAACATTAAAGTATGACCAATCCAGTTGGTTTGATGAACTGACAGATGATGGATAGGTCCAGGATATCCACTGAGGAACCTTCCCAGCGATACCCCAGGCCTAACAGTTCATGAAACAGTTAAGTGAATATGTGGTAAACAAGAGCCAATCTGATGTTTGTTCATGGCACATATTTTGTGTGAGACATTTACCATATATTAATATGTACATAAATTATAATATACCCATTCAATATTTACAACCCAAGAATAAGAGAATGGCTTATCACTAAGTGTAGCTAGAAAGTTGGCTTGGGAATTTAGTAATTAATGGAACTTAAAGGTTTATAAGAGTTATTGGTTTACTTTAATAATCCTAACCTGGACTTAAATTCTAGACTAGTTTGCATTTAGCACTTAACTACAAGTCAGTTTGAAAGTTAAGTTTATTTCAGATTTAGTCAAACAGCTCCACACTTGAGAGGTAGCTGCAGTTAGTTAAATAGTTTGAGTTAGTTTTGCCAGCCAGCCAATGCTGACTGATTTATAGAACTTTAGCTACTCTAAATAGAGATCACTCAGCTGCATAAGTGGAGGGCAAAGAAGTGCGGAAAGGCAGGAGTTTTAACAGTCAATTACCATAGCTTTGACTCCAGGATAGCATGTTGCCTGTCCATCCATTCCCTGGCCTCACTGCTGCAAGGACCCAGGATGTCCCTAAGTGGCTGCAGGATATTTGTTTGTGGAGGCTGAACAAGCTGACATTATGATACCCATCACCATTGATGATAGAGATAGACAGAGGGATGAGGTCCTGAAATTACAGTTTAGGAAGCAAGGAAAGAATTTGAAAAGCAGGCCCATTAAGACAATAATTTCAGATTTCCTCCCAGTACCATGTGCTATTAAGGATAGAAATAGTAAGATTGAGTGAATGTGTGACTGCAGGAATGGAATCAGAGGGAGGGCATTAGATATCTAGGCATTGGGGCCAGTTCTAGGATATGTGAGACCTGTCCAAGGAGGATACATTGCATCTTAGCTGGTCCTGGAGAACCATAATGAGAAAATTTGCTAGTGCAGTTAGGGAGGGTTTAATCTAGTTTGACTGGGCTTTGGGAGCTTCGGAGGAATGCTTGTAGAAGATAAACAATCACATGAGGTAGAAATATAGTAAGCAAAAGTGGAAAGAAGCAGAAACAAAAATCAACCTCAAATAGAGTCAAAAGACAGAATGATGTTAACAAGGTGGAATTAAAAGCACTCTATTTCAATTCATGCATTTGCAACAGAATTGTGTTCTGAAAAAGGATCACTTCGACCTAAAATGTTATCCCTAATTTCTCTCAACAGATGCTGCGAAACCTGCTGAGTTTTTCTGACAATTTCTGTTTTTGTCCCTAATCTTTCTGTTCATTGTGTTGGTATTTCATCTTCAACTGATGTTGCCTAGTTCACAACTCACAAATACTTCCATGGGAATGCATTTTTCCTGGTTCCTATGAAAATCTCACATCATTCAAAAGCAAGTTTGATTTTGCAGTACATGATCTCATGTCCTCTTCTTCTTCAGAGTTGGGAACTGCTGGCCTGATATGTAGCTTCCTGGATGACTTCAAGGACACATTCCCCCGGGAGGGCAGAAGTAAGTTGAATCAGCTTTCGAGAGTGTTTAAACTCCATTGGTACATTCTGCAAGCTTTCTCACTGACTCTAGTTATTCAACATTTTTGAGCCTGGTGTGATCAGGAAATGCTTCTGACCAGTTATAAAACTTACAGATTTACATATAGGGACTGCTGCTGTGCTTTTTGTTCATGAGATATCAGAGGAGTTAGCATTGGGAGAGGGAGTCTGTTGGAATAACTGTACTTTCTAATGTTGTAAACCTGGTTTTCTTACTAACAGGGCACAGACTTGATGCTAGAGGCATGGCGATTAGCACTGCTGCCTCAGTGTCAGGGGCCCAGCTTCAATTCCAGCCTTGGGTAACCGTGTGGAGTTTTCATGTTCTCTCAGGGCCTGTGTGGGTTTCCTCTGGGTGCTCCAGTTTCCTCCCACAGTCCAAAGACGTGCAGGTTTGGTGGCTGGCCATGCTAAAGTTGCCCGTAGTGTTCAGGCCAGGTGGATTAGCCCTGGTAAATATGGGATTATGGGGATTGGGTGGGATGTAGTTCAGACAGTCAGTGCAGACTTGATGGGCCATATCGTCTCTATTTGCATTGTAGGGATTCTATACTACCTTATCATAGATTATTCACTTGTATGCCTTGACACTTACTCGGAATGGTGCAGGAGCCAGCAAATAGCAGATCAACATCCTGGTGCTTACTATCTACCAGAATCTGAACTGAACCTGCCATAAAAATACAGTGGCTACAAGAGCAGTTCAGGGGATAGGCATCCTACAGAGAGTAGCTGAATGCCTGATTCCCCAAAGCCTGTCCATCATCTACAAGGCTCAAATCAGGACCATGGTAGAATAATCCCAACTTGCCTGGATGAGTAGAGCTCCAACAATACTCAAGAAATGTGAAATCATCCAGGTCAAAGCAGCCTGCTTGATTGGCATCGCATCCACCACCTTAAATACCATCTACAATCACGCTGCAGAAATTCGTCAACACTCCTTCAAATTTGACAGCATCTTCCATACCCTTAATCCCCTTGATGGACAGGGACAGTTGAAACATGGGAAAACAACCATTTGCAAAACATTGCCCTTCAAACTCTATCTGAGCTATTTGTTAAATCTCCATTTAACCTTCTCTGCTCCAAGCAGCACAAATAGTTGCTGGAGTTTCTACAAAAGTTTCCTAACCTGTACTGATGGTCTCACTATGTATCATCAACTCTAAATGGGTCTTTCTCCACATCATGCATTGGGCCCCACTGTCAAGACAAGCATACCCGCTTCTTAATTCTGAGACCTTCTGGCAGGTATTTTAAGACCTTTGACACCTTTTACAAGTGTGCTGTGTTTAAGAATTGAGATAACAATTACAGATGCATAACTATTATATTACCATTAGCAATTGCGGTCCCTTTCACAGAGCTAACCACCTTTAACAAATATGATCTCTTTAAATTCTGTTGCATCTCTAACAGGCGGGATCATTCTGAAAGAACGAAAAAAATTGCAATTGCATACCACTTCACCCAAGCTCAGAATATCTCAAAGCAGTTGCTAGTCAATGAAATACTTTTTGAAGTTCAGTCATTTTTACAAAGTAAGAAATGCAGCTGTCAAATTACATACAGCAAGATTCCACAAACTACAATGTGATGTTCAATAGATAGTTTGTCTTACTCATGATGTTAGATGAGGAATAAATATTTGCCAGGACATGAAGGACATCCACAGTCTTGATCAAAACAGTACAATGGGATCATAATCATTCACCTGAGAGGGCAATAGCTTAATACCTCAGTCAGAAGTCAGCACCTTTAACATCTCTGCTGTTGCACTTAAATGCCTTCCTAGTTGTGGATGAATCTCTGGAGTCGAATTTGAACTGACTATTCTTTGACTCAGAGGCAGAAGACCTTTGCTCTGAGCCACGGCTAACACCTGAACAGGGTGAGCTCATTAAGGGGTGTGACACTGTAAACTGTTATAGTGCATTTAAGAAGGTTGTCACGCTTTTGTTGGTGTGACCCCTTTAGTAGATGTGGTAGCCAACAGTTGGGGGGATTTTTAGCACATTATGACACAGTAGACAAAAAGGAGTTTTTCTCGTTGATGGAGGGATCAATGACCGGGTGCATATGTTTAAGGTAAGGGACCAAGATTTAGAGGAGCTGTGAAGAAAACCTTTTTCACTCAAGGGGCGGTGGGAATCTCAAACTCACTGACTGTAAAGGTGGTAGAGGCAGAAAGAAGGTTAGATCACATGAAATACAGAGAGAACTAGCCAGTTAGAAACAGAACTAGCTGGAAGGTAGAAGACAGAGGGTTGCTTTTTGGTCTGGAGGCCTGCGACCAGTGGTGTCCCACAAGGATCAGTGCTGGTTCCGCTGCTTTTTTTCATTATATAAATGATTTGGATGTGAAGAGAGGAGGTATGGTTAGTAAGTTTGCAGATGACATCAAAATTGGAGATGAAGTGGACAGCCACGGTTACCTTAGAACACAATGGGACCTTGATCAGATGTGCCAATGAGCTGAGGAGTGGCAGATGGAGTTTAGTTTAGATAAACGTAAGGTGCTGCATTTTGGAAAGGCAAATCAGGACAAAAATTATACACTTAATGGTAAGGTCCTGGGGAATGTTGCTGAAAAAAGTGACCTTGGAGTGCAGGTTCATACCTCCTTGAAAATGGAGTCCCAGGTCAACAGGATAGTAAAGAAGGTATTTGGTATGTTTGCCTTTATTGGTCAGTGCATTGAATATAGGAATTGGGAGGTCATGTTTCAACTGCACAGGACATTGTTTAGGCCACTTTTGGAACACTGCATGCAACTCTGGTCTCCCTGCTATAGGATGTTGTGAAATTTGAAAGGGTTCAGAAAAGATTTGCAAGAATGTTGCCAGGGTTGGAGGGTTTGAGCTATAGAGAGAAACTCAATAGGCTGGGGCTATTTTCTCCAGAGCATAGGGGACTGAGGAGAGACCTTATAGAGGTTCATAAAATCACGAGGGGCATGGATAGGGTGAACAGCTAAGGTCTTTTCCCTGGAGTGGGGAAGTCCAAAACTAGAGGGCATAGGTTTAAGGTGAGAGGAGAAAGATTTAAAAGGGACCTAAGGAGCAACATTTTCTCACAGATGATACGTGTATGGAATGAGCTTCCAGAGGAAGCGGTGAGGTCTGATACAATTAAAACATTTAAAAGACATCCGGATGGGTATATGAATATGAAGAGTCTAGAGGGATACGGGCCAAATGTTGGCAGATGAGATTAGGTTAGGATATCTGGTCAGCATGGACGGGTTGGACCGGAGGGTCTGTTCCCATGCTGTACATCTCTATGACTCTAAGTATTTAGATGTACACTTGTGATGCCAAGGCATATTAGGCTATGGGCCAAGTACTGGAAAATGGGATTAGAATAGTTTGGTGGTTGTTTTTGACTGGCACAGAGGCGATGGGCTGAAAAGCCTTTTCTCTCTGCCATCAATCTCGATAATTCTATATCCTGTCAGATATGTTAAAGACATTAAAAATATGTCCCTGATGTGCAGAAGCTCAGTGAATGTGGAAATGTATGAGCTGCTGCAGTGTCCCAGCTGGTTCTAACATTCACTTCATACCTTCACAGATTTCAGCTGTCTTCAGCAATGGTCTCCATTCAGAGAAAGTCTTTACTACTTTTCACCTCACAAAGCAACCTGGAAACAAGCCCAAAAAATGTGTAAATTGATGAATGCTGATCTTGTTGTCGTTAACAGCGCTGAGGAACAGGTAGGAAATGTTTGTTCATTCTATTCACTGGACATCAAATTTCAATTGGATTTACAGCAGTTCCATTGTTCCTCCCAAAATAAAGGAGCTGAATCTGCCAGGAACATGTACCATAATAATGACATATCAATGGTGTGCTCATTATTCAAATAGCAAATAATGTAGCAAATTACAAAAAGTTCTTGTTGCCACATGACAAGAAGAATGTAGAGGCTTTGAAGAGGGTACAGAAAACGTTTACCAGGATGTTGCTTGGTTTGGAGGGTATTAGCTATGAGGAGGGATAAGACAAACTTGGTTTGTTTTCACTTGAATGATAGAAGCTGGGGAGTAACCTGATAGAAGTTTACAAAATTGAGTCGAATGGATTTTTGCCCACTCACTCAACAGAATCTAGGTAACTTACTGTGCCACCTAGCTTGACATCAATGGCAAATTCAGCTACCATACATTAGCCCACACATTAATGTATACAATACAGATTGCAAATTATTGAATCTGCAACAATGATCAAACTGTGGCACTCTACTGGTTACAATTTGCTAACTAGAAAAAGACATATTTATCCCTGTTCTCTGTGACCAATCTTCCGAGAAAGCAGAGATGGCATTATCATATGCATACTGAAATTCCATAAACGAGGTCAGAGCTTTTCTTCTATGATTTTAACTGACTGAGATTGAAAAGGTCTCTCTCTATTCTGTAGACAATGCCCATAGCACTGGGAAACTTTTTCTTGACAAATTGAAGAATGGTGTCGATGAAGATGGAGAAAAGAATGTTCAGTATTGTACATGGCATTTCTCTTGGAGTTGCTGAGCCAGTGAAAACTGTGACCATAGTTCCACGGTTTGGTCTGAAGCCACACTAGGTTTCAATCCTCTGAGACTGGGAGGAGACACCCAGCAAGGATTCAGGCAAGGATCTTCCTGGTGATGGAAAGTAGGGCGATCCCTTGGTAGGTCCCACAGTCCACTTTGTCTCCTTTCTTGAACATGGTGCCAGTTGCAGTATCCCTAAGATCAGCTGGGATTTCTTCTTTCTCCCAGATTCTCAGGAACAGTTGACAGAGATGACGAGTAAGCTGTGTTCCTCCCAATTTGAATATCTCTGCTAGAATCCTGTCCACTCTTTTCCATTCTTCATGTGGCCAATGGGGGCTTCAATTTCTGCCACACGAAGGGGGGTCTAAGAGTATCTTTGAAGGGGATTTCCTCAAACATGTCCTTGTTGACAATTACATCACATTTTAAGAGTTCTTTTCAATGCTCTCTCCACTGGAGCCTGACTTTTTTTTTGTCTTTCAAAATGGTGTCATCCTTACTCTGTACCAGTTTGAGGTCAACTGTGCTGGGTCTGTAAATTGCCTTGGTGGCACTGAAGAAACCCAGAGTATCATGCTTGTCAGCAAGGAGTTACAGTTGCTTAGCTTTCTCAATCCATCATTATGTCTTGAGTTCCTTAGTCCTTCTTGTACTCCACCCTTTGCTCGGAGATGACTTCTCTTTGTCACACTGGTGATGTTGTTTTGCCAGGCACAGAGAGATTTCTTCTTCTAGTCAATAAGGTCTTCGATGATGGGTCATTTCTTTTTGAACAAATCTTGGTGTTTTCTCATCTTCAGAATTTGGCTGTCTTAAGCTCTTTCCATATTTCCTGCACTCCATTAAAATGAACTCTTTGGAGATTTTGGTGAAGACATTGTTGGAACTTTGCTAATCTGCTTGGCTCTTGAAGCCACTCAATGTTCAGCTTTTTTCAGAATTGTTTTCTTGTCTTAGGCTGCCTATGGTAGCATTTGATGAACATAGAAGAATGGATGAGCCTGTGGTGTGTGCTGCAGTCATCTGCACTGGTCATTGCTTTGGTAATGTGTACGTCATTTGGTTTCAGGATCGAATGATGATGTAGTCTATCATATGTCAGTGGATGTGATTGTGGATGCCTCACAGAAGTTTTGAATTTGTCTTTTTCGCTGAATAGGGTGTTGATATCCTGCTGGTGATCCGTACATTTGGTGAGCAGGAGAATCCTGTTGCTGTTGTAATTCCTGACTCTTTCCTTTCCAATGGTGGTTGTGCTTTCAGATCTGAGCATTAAATCTCCAAGGGAGATAATTTTATCCTCCTTACGGATGTTGATAAATATGGTACGCAGGGTAGAGTAGAAACCTTCCTTGGACTCATCCATGGCATCAAGGATTGGAGCCTGAGCATTCACGACTGCTGCCTGCTGGCTCTTGGCAAGTTGTAAATGGAGAGTCATGAGGCAATTGTTGATGCCAACAGGGGGCTCCAAGAATCAGTTGATGTGTTCATCTTGATGGTGAGTCCAATTCCATGTACCTTGGGTTGATCATCCAGCTTTCCTCTCCAGAAAAAGGTGTAATCACAACCTTCCTCCGTCAGCTGTCTCTGCCTGCTCTTCGAGTCTTCTGCAGGACGGCGATATCAATGTTGAAATGCCTGAGCTCATGGGCAACAGAGGCAATACTTTTTCCGGACAATGGTTTTGCTCGTTATCCATGAGGGTTCGTACATGCCAGATTCCAATATTGAGTTTGACTTTGGTCTTCAGATCACAGGTAGATGAGCTCACTGGGTGTGGTCTTCCAGCCAGGGTGGTGTTGCAAAAGATTATTTTTAGGACACTTTTTCTACTTCATTCCCCTTGCATAGTGAGCAGAGTGGATCCTGAAGAGACCTGCTCAGTCATGAAGTTAGCTGCCAAAACGTTCTCCTGTCCCTATTCCAAGAGCAAAATTACTGAGTCATACTCCACTGCTGACATGCCAGTCTGAAGGTGTTTTGTCTGTGAGTGTGTGTGGTGGGGGGGGGTCATGGTGGTGGAGGGTTGAATTCTTCTCAGTAAGTGCAGTGTGCAGACATCTTTTAATGTAGGAATGCTGTTGCACATTAGCAGACACACGGCCCTTTTCAGAAGGTAGATCCAGTTCCAGTAGCAAGGAAATCTCAAGGACTGGGAATCTCTTTATTTCAGCAGCCTCCACCTGTTGTCACAGCCATTGGTATCACACAGTATCTTCTAGGTTTGAGGATCACCTTTGAGGACTTGTTTTGGATTATACTTTCTTTCATTCCTCCCTTTGATTTTACCGTCTTCAGTGGCCCTGCCAGGAGTCAAGAATCCCTGACAGAATCATTCTTGGGATCAACAGAACATTCTACTGCAGCAAGGTGACAATCCACAGAAAGGTACTAATGCATGAGAAACTACCTCATTAAAACCAAAACAAAACAACATATAATTTATCAAACCAGGTTTCATTCTGAGATCTGACTTGGCCAGTAATAGTAGTAAACATTAGCTGGGATCATGCTGTTGCTGGGTCTACATTTTTGGTGTCCCCTCATCCCTAATAGCTCAGAAAGTCTCTACAAACTGTGGGTCTACAAACCTCCTCAAGGGCAATTAGCAATACATGGTTAATGTTGGCTGAGCCAATGATGCCCAGAGCCCATGGTCACATATAAATAAAATTACAGCAGGTTATTTGTAAACTTCATAAAACTTTTCCTCATTTTTAATTCTCTCTCGTCATAATGCACTTTGACCATCTCTTGGATTGCACTCTAGGTTGACAGGTTTAGAATTAACATATGTTGTGGATTGTTTTCTGATACTAATCCTGAAAATGTTTTAAAATGGGTCTAAATACTTTCTTATAGTGAGTTTGGCGTTGGAGTAAGCCTGGAGGAGACAAGAAATCTTAATTATTTCTTCCTAATATGAACAACAGACAATTTGGAAACACAAAGGCAAAGCATAGAAAACCAGGCATTGGAAACAGAATAAGTATTTGACAAAAGTAGCATTTATCACATTAGAAATTAACTTGGAGCTGAAAGACCATAAAAGGAGGAAACCCTGCTAAAAATGCAGACACAGCTAAACATTAAACAATGTACTTGTACCTAGGTATAATGTAGGCACAGACCTATGTTGTTTAAATACAAATAATTATTGTAAATTTATAAAGATAGAAACAATCAGTTGCCTTTTACTTCAGAGTTTTCTCAAAGTTCAGCAGCAAAGATCCTGAAGAGTTGTGGTCTTGTCAAGGTTTCTGTTGTGTTCCTTAGCGGTCATGGGTGCACTTTCGAAGTGATCAAAGCATGGGTCCAGTTTGTGTTATTTACATGTCCAAAATGGTCTCAGCAATAAAGCTTTGAATCATAAATGCCCCCACATGTAAATGATAAGTAGTTACCTTCACTGGATTAACTTTGTTTTTGATTGGTTACTGTTCTAAATTCGCTAATATGGGGATATTATTATTTTTTGCCAGACGTACTTAGATTTGAACATAGAATATGATCATTGGATTGGACTCCATGACACTGTTGAAGAAGGGGAATGGCTCTGGGTAGATGGGACCGATTATAATTCAACAATGAAGTGAGTAGTGCTTAGTTGCATAATGAGATAATTTCCACTGTCATTACCTGGGCAGTAATTCAACAGAGTGCATCAGTTACCATATTAAACCTCTCACAATTTTATCTTGTTTTTTGCTCTCCAATTTATTTTTGTGGCTTTAATTCACACTATCCCTAGGCAGAGATAGTAGGAACTGCAGATGCTGGAGAATCTGAGATAACAAGGTGTAGAGCTGGATGAACACAGCAGGCCAAGCAG